>NC_090809.1:42051383-42392633 GCF_036512215.1 Solanum lycopersicum | reverse complement strand
CTAGAAGGCATGCCGATCTTGCCACCAACAAACCTTTGACTTTGGCTGTGAAAAGCTCCAAATAGGCACACAGTAGTTTAGAGTAGAAGGAGTGAAAGCCACTTGACTGTAAGGAAAGGAGCTCTAAGTTGGAATTCAATAGTGACAGAAATGGTCATCTGTGCTCCACAGCTACTGGTGTCATCACCCTGCAAAGAGGTGGAACCAACCAAGACTGAACACTAGCCCCATTTTGTAGACGGGTTGGGACCGGCCTTCTATCCCGGTGAACAATGTTCCACTGATTAGGCGGGGACAGGATTCGAACCTGCAATCTTCAGGTCATGAGCCTGATGAGTTGACCAATTCCTCTACCCCGCTTCTTCCCCTTCTCTTTTGAACTCCGAAAACCAAGGTTCGACTTGCATGTGTTAAGCATATAGTCTGAGTAGCATGATGTTCACTTCTTAGCGCTTAGGCCACTACCTAAAAGTAAGCTTTTCGCTCTTTTCCTCTTACATAACAACGATGGAGGAGATAGTAAGCATGACTTTCTATGCAACGATTTCTTCTTCTCTTATGTTTTCTCAAGTTACAGGGGGGAGACCAAGAGAGTAGATTGGCTGGTTTTTCCAGTCAAGTATAGTTGATAATCCCATTTTCGAATATGAATTTGAATAGATTCTCTTTATTATTCTAAATATAGCTTTTTTATCTTCCACCCTATCTCCACAGCTTTGGGCGACCCCCTCCCCTTCCTCTTTTTTTTCGTTTCAAGCATGGACCTTAACTTACCGAACTGGCTTAGTAAAGTAGAAATCATTAGCTGTCAACTGTTCATAGTCAGCAGTGGAAGAGGGCGTAGCTTTGATTGCTCAAGTTTCCCTCTCATGGTTAAATGTGAAAAAGAATTTCTTTTGTTTAGCAATAGTCTTATAAGGATGATGCTTCCCCTGTGCCTTATCAATAATTAATAAGGAAGACCGGGATAAAGGTAACTACTTTTTGCTCACCCGGTGAAAGGCATAGTAGGTAAAAAGGCTATTGGTTGCTTTACTTCCTTACCTCGGGTAGGTTGAAAAAGCTGCTAAGAAGAATAGTTTTCTTTTCTCTTGCGACCTTCCACGCCAAGGAGGGTTGAAGGGATCGATCTCAATAGCCTTTCACGAGGTGCGTAGCATTCTTTATAGCCGTTACGAAAGCTCCCGAAGAGAAAGAGGTCTTTGCTGCTTGACTGCGTGAACCAGGTCCAGGTCTTGCTTTTGGCATTCCCGCTGTTGACGTCCCATCGAGTTAGCTAGTTAAGGGTGAAAGGGATTTAGGAATGAATAGCAGGCAAAGTCCTTGCTAGGAATTCCGGGTAACTTTCTGTATTCCTTAAGGTTACAGGTGAAGCTTACTTCCTGCGGTAGCCCCTTGGACCTTAGCCTCTTAAGGGTTGGGTTCTAGTGGCGGGCTCTTGGGTCATCCGGACCCATATCTGGTAAAAGTGGTTGCCTGGTTGTCCCCACACCCCCTTATCATGCGTGTCTGTGGGAGCAGTTTGTGCTAGCGTTTTGGCGCTCGCCTTATGGTTCTCAGTCCTCTTTCGCCGATATGCCTTTTAAAAAGATTTTTTCCCGCATCGGAACATGACCCACTATACTAGATTTAGCCAATTCGGGTGCGGATGGGGATTCCCCAATAGATTCTACAGATTCGGATTTGGATGCCCCTGCGCATAAACATATGGATAGGGATGCCGATTCAGATGCGGCTAGAAAGGCTCGTTTGAGTGATTCATAAACCCTCGTCGGGATAAACAAGCAAGGGTTTCATCCTCTACTTATGGGAATGCTACTTCGAGAAATGCTGCTTCAGGATAAACTAGATATGTTGCGAGAGAAACTGGATATTTTCCTATGGCTTGGACCCTTTCACTCGAGAACTCAAAGGGGGGAAAGAACTCTTCAACATAGTCACAAGAACGTGGTCTACGACCATTAGATCCCTAGAAAGAGGAGCAACTAAGAAGAGAGGGGTATAAAAGAAGGAAAGGAATGTCTTCGATCTGGCTCTTGTTCCCTGTAGGTTTATAGCACGCTAGGCTAGCTAAGAAAGGTATTCTATCTTTCTCTTTTTGTTGTTCGGCTCGATAAAATTGTTTAGAATCCTCTCCTAGCTTCCTCTTTCCATAGATATGAAGACTATAAAACGTCGATCAGAGAGCAGGGTTGTTCTATGATATAGAAGTAGTTAAGGGCTTGACTAAGTAGTAGATATGGGATTGAAGGGCGCAGGAGTAGGGTTGTACTCTAGAGGTAATGCTATACTCCATTCTTCCTCCCGGCTTCCTTTCTATTCTCACTCTCATCCAACTGATGAATGCAATTGGAGTAGAATCGCTTTCCCTTACTAGGTTTAGGAATCCGTAATTCTTCAAGAAGACGAGATTACACCGGATCAAAAGAAAGCTTCTTATCGAGAGACAGATTACAACAAAAATGACTCATGAGGATAGCTGGAAGCAAGGAACATTCTTTTGTGGCTTACCCATTCTATAAGAGAACGGTTCAACTGGTTAGGCGGTCTGGCACATTATTCACTGTGCTTTATTTAAAGCAGTGTGCGTCATCCGGGGTGATAAAAAAGAACCATACCCTATTGACAGTGTCCCTGTCCCTTAATCATCAGGCTACCCTCGGATTCTTCCCTCCAGATATTAATGAGGTGGGCGGGAAGGATAGAGCCCAACTTATTATATACGGATACGGATATTCCTTGTCATTCTAATCTTGATATAGTTCCAACAGGCCTATTCTTTGACTCTCCTATAGTGTATAGTATATTCTTTCCATCTTCCTACTAGGATAGATATTCTAACAACAAACTACCTAGCTTAGCTAGTTGGCAGCTCCGCATTGTGACCTGCATCGGAAAGGGCATCCGATCTCTCTTTTATGGGCTCTTTCCCTCGTATCTGACCTATCTGAGTTAGCCCTCCCAAGAGGACAAAGAGGTGGATCATCTGATCTTGAAATAGGTCATCCCGGCTATCCCGATCTTTTATCTGTTCATTTCGTCAGGTATCTGAATCATACAATTCTGAGGATTCTGCTTTTCACATTCATTCTACAGGACCAAAACGAGGCCTTTCCTCGCTAGTTGGAACAAAAACTTCAACAGCAGCCTTCATTGAACCCCTTCTTCCTATCCTTGCTACCTATGAAACGAGTCCCTCTTTCATTCACTAAAGAAGACGCAGCTGATAGATGGATGAATATACATTTGATGGCCAGTTCTATGAATCAAAATCTCAAGTTGGAGGCATCGCTGGGCAAAAAGCCAATTGATTCGGTTTTCTCGAAATCAACGAGTGGACTTGAAATCATAGATCCATTTTGTGATCCACGCGACTCAGACAAGAATCCTATATCTTACCCACCCAGTGCTGTTCTGATTGAATTTCAAAGATCTCGCTCGCTGTCAAAGCGCATTTTGTGAAGTGTTCTCCTGCCCCTGTCACCTGAGATAAAGTCAACTGGAAACCGTGATCGGAGTCGTGGTTTGAAGATGATGATTTGAAGATTCATTCGACAGAGAAGGGTGTCTTGGTTGCCGATACCGAGGTTGAATGAATCATTCCACCTGGCAACAGCAAAAGTGGAGTTTGGCACAGGTCAAAGGGGAAAGCAAGGAGGAATTCCACTTTGGAAAGGAAAAGGGCAGTTCCAAACGAAGGACCCTGGGGCAAGCTTCCCGGTGTCCAAGTGTCAAGTCCCGAGGGCTTGTGTCCGCCGAAAGCTTCCTTTTTTCTTTTTAGTCTTTCCTTGCAATGAACCGAAAGGTGAGAGGCAGGGCTCGGTCTCAAGGTTGAATTTAAAGTCACTAGTCAGTCCAACTGCACGAGTGAAGGGCGAAAGTCAAGATTACGTGCAACCAGGTGTAACGTGTCAAAGGTCACCGAGTCGTCGTAAAGGGGAATAGGTTGTTTTGCGCATCCAACAACTGAAAGAGCTTGCGGAGAAGGGTTGAGTTGCGTAATAGCAGATTCGTAGGTCAATAAATCGTTGGATTTGAAATCGAACTCTCTACCTTGGGCGGATAGGAATTGAGACTTTCAATGGTCCTCTCTTCTCTCCTCGTGATCGAAGCTGACCCCAGAAGTTGGGTATTCCTTCTTAAGAGGACACTAACCCTCCCGATCTTGCTAGCCGGGGACTCAGTCTTTCAAGATTCAATCTTTCCCCTTCCGGTCCCAGGGAATCGCTCTTATAGTAGGAGGTTTACTATGTCCCCAACTTCTCTTTATTATGAAAGTAGGTTGTCTACTATAATTAGATGTTGATCGTAAAAACAGAAGCTTGTAATATTGCTAGACCAAATTCAATAAATAGAGTCCGGTAATAACATTATGAAACTGAACCCATATGGCAGAAAGCAGAAGTGGCGGGTACGTCTATTCGGGTTCATTCATGTCCAATAAACTTCAAACAAAAGGAGATTCGGGTATCAGAGTTGAGCGGACAGGCGACGAGAGGATGGGGGGAAGAGTAAATACAAGACAAAAGCAAGAGTTCCGGCATCTTACTTTACTAGTTTCATTTTCGTATGATAGTCACCCCTTTCTCACTGCTCCCTTTCTCGGTAAAGCAGAGTGAGCAGCTTCTTTCTTTGCTACTGCTGCCATACCACAAAGAAGTCCAATAGCTGCGCTTACTTCTTCCTTCAACCCTGAAAAGAGCATATGCATCCCGGGATTCTCTCCATCTCAGAAGTGGATTCCCCTGCAAGGGTACTTGAGTACGACTACGGCTATGAAAAGCTTATCGAAAGAGGAGGAAAGAGCGTAAACTCGACTCTAAAAGTTTCAGTTGCCTCCCTCTCTCCGCCCTATAACTGAAAAAAGGAGCACGGCGAAAAGCCAACCTTCTTTTTTTTGATTCGTTTGACGAGGGAAGACCTTAAGTACTGAATTAATGAAATTACACCTATATCGCGAAAAAAAGCTGCTCTAGCTTTAGCGCGCACCCTTTCTCCTATGAGGAAAGTTACTCTTTCCGATTCATGTCTGGCCCTTCGTGGGTATGGATCACAGTATACCGGCGACTTTGTCCTTGAATTCATTCTATTTCATATCCACCGATCCGTGGAAGAGACTAAGAAAGAGTAAGATAGATTTAGGGCCGGCAGGCGGGTCTAGAATAGATTCCCCAACGGGTCCTGACTTTTCAACAACAGAGGCGAAAACTTACTCTTTCAAGTCAAAGTCAAAGTCGGGTAGACTAAGATGGAGTTTATTTTACAGTTGTTCCAGGGATATGGGTATAGAGTGAATTCTATTCACTCTTTATGAAGTGGAGTGCACTCCTTATATCATAAATATAAAAGTCAGTATGGTGCCCCGGTAGACGCGCAGACCGAGTGAGTTTCTGCCGATCCAGATGTGCCAAAGATTGAGGACTATGAGGGTACGGTGCTATCCTTGTACTTTGTTTGTTGCACATGGCCTAATGTACACTTGCCCCCCTTTTTCTCACTCTTTTGGTGGTTTGTCAATTTGAATCTATTTTCTTTATGCTACCGAAAGACGGAAAGAGGAACCGACTCGTTCTTTCCTTGCGGAGGACGAATCAAGGCCTGAAGTTGGTTCGTCGAGCAAGAGGAGAGAAGGATCAACAAGGATTTCATACCCTATGCTAGTTCTTTTTCTCTCTCCCCCAGATATGCCTTTAATAAGTCCTCCACCTATTCTCGTGTGACGACATCTATGATTGTGAAATTAAGGAATGAACAGTTGCAACAATCATGTTCAATTTCTTTTGACAGTTTTAGATTGTGGTGCTTTGTAATCAAGGGCGAGAAGGAAGTTCATTGACAGACCGAAGACAAGCCGATTTGACCGTTCGAAAGCTACCGTTGGAGAGCTTTCAACCGGTTTTGTACCTATACTCCATTCCTAGCTAAAAGAACCTATTCGATAACAGGGTCCAATATCCGATTTGAGGAGAGAGTGGTACCGTACTGGCTTGAAAGAGGCTTTCCTCACTCCCTGGCTGACTACAGGCATGACTACAGAAGAGATGGAATTCCTACCAGACCAGAGAGAGGTGATTCTCTAACAAAGGAAAGAAAGGAATGACTATTTATATCAAGAGACAGGCTTGCTAACCTTCGGCCATAGTGACTAGTGACAAGAGGAGTTGCTTAAGGACCTACGAAGAAAGTGACCGAAGCGGAGTCAATACATATTAAAACAAGAGGAGAGAATTCAATGTTAATCGCCATCTCCTTGGCACATGTGACGGATCATACTTTCTTGCCTTAGACCACTATCGAGGCTATGCGTTTTCATAGGGCAGATGATCCTTACCCGTGAAGGTAGTTTACTTGCTTACTTGTTAAAGTAAGGTAGAAAGAGTACCTGTTGTTAACAAAACGGAGTCTCAAAAGCTCATTTATCGCAGTGGTCTCAAAAACCCAATTATCGTATTTAAGAAAAAGAGGTCTATAAAAGTCACTTAAGAAAGATGGCGCCTTTGCGAGGATGTCTTGAATCAGCCAATGCCAAGGCAACAAGGCTAGCATCAAACCTACCTGCCGAGAACCCTCCAACATTCCTACCAAGGTTCCCATCCCCGATGACAGAAGAAGGACGTAACCGGTGTTAAGGTTAGAAGGGTAACTGTTCTCGTAGTCGTAGCCGCTCTTGGGACTGATTCCTTAAGGAAATGGAATTCTTCCAAAATTCCCATGGAAGGTGTAGATGTTTAGGCTTGCCCCTGCTGCTGCTAGAGAATAGGTCGTCACTTTCTTTGCGGTTGATGCGGTTAAATCAACTAGTAGAAGGAAGGTGGCACAGTTCATCAACTGAATCCGCGCTTAGAAAGAATAACTTTGAAGCCACGTTTAGAATGGTCAGCACCTTTTGAGAAGAATTGCTCTTTGGAGATCTAAATATAAGGGCGATGAAAGTTGTAAGCTGTAGAAAGGACATTTTTCATGTTCATAGACACTTTGAAACTCATTATGGAAATTCACTCTTTTATTCTGAGTGCGCAGAATGGTGCTTTGCGGCTACTATGGGTCTTCAAAAGGAACCGGGAACGGGGCAAAGACATCCTAAGAAGTTTGCCTATGGACTCTACCTCAGGGACCTTCTTCCGTACTTTCACGAGAAAGCAAGCTATCGACCTTATCTCCGTTAGTTTTTCAAGATCAGTGAACCCAGATGTCAACATCTCTATGGGGCCTACTCTAGTCTTTTATCTGCGGAGAGATGGTCGTTTACATGCTTACTTACTAAAGTACGGGAAAGAAATAGCTTACAAGAACAAGTAAGAGAGTTGACTTGCTTGCTTTAACAAGTAAGGGAACTGAGGTTGCTTACTAAAGTAAGGGATTGTTGACCCTTTCCATCTTGTTTGTACCCACGGGGCACATTGAACACCAACTCAACTAAAAAGAGAAAAAAGGGTACTCACTCGTCGGTAAGGGAAAGGCTAGGCTTTTCTTACGCTAATTCTTCTCTTATTATATTTACTAGATTGACTATTGCACTGAGCCCTATTCTATCTCGGGTAACCTGATTACGGCTTTTCCGACTAGGCGCCCTACCTAAGCCTTACTTCCCGTCCGACTAGCATGGTGTCATATCACTCTTGAAAGAACACAAGATCTCGGTCAATCAGAGCAATTTCCTGGGGAAAGGGGCAGAACCATCCCCACCTTATCAAGACAATTTGGTACCTGTTTTCAAACCCATCTTTCGTTGAAAAATCAAACCATTCAGCTAGGGCCGGATAGTAGTCTGAAACCGACTTCGGCTTGGGCCGTGTTCTCTAAAACCCGATTAATTAACTGGGCCAGATTCCCCTGCAACATACCCTTTCTCAGAACAAGATTCCGATTCTGATTTTGATTCCTCTTCTTCCCCCGTCCACCGGAACTGGGTTTGTTTGGCAACAACCAAGCGCTAACGTCTGAAAAGGACGAAGAACGGACTCGCTCAACCACCGGAAGAAGGAAATAGAGGGAGAACAGCATTGATTGAGAGGGAGGACAACCCTTTCTTGATTAGCTAGGAATAGACATCGAGATTCACCTACGAAAGAAAGATTCTTAAGCGCTAACGTAACTCCCCGGGTATAGAAGAGAGGTTTGGTTGCTCACTAAAAGTACAGGCCGGGTCCAAACCAAATTGTGAAAGACCCCTTTTCCCTTATGTCACTCGGGAATGGGGAAACTTATGTGAAACTTTCCCTCCCCACACCTTAAATAATCATATACCGAGATCTCGTATTCGATCAATAAAGAACGAGGACTAGCTCACCAGTAAAGGAGAGGGGCGGACTAACTTGACCGGTAGAAGGTGAGAATAGTCAATGAATCGGAAGAGGAATATTGATCGCCTTAGTTTATGGTTCCGTTCCCCTATTCATTAATAGGGGCTCCCGAATCCGACTTATTTGATGAACAAAGTAGCTCGACCAACAAGAGAGGAACAACTGGCTAATTTCACACTTACCTATGAGCTATGAGAAAAGAGGTTTCTGGAACAGGTAGTGGGTACCGGCTCGCCGAAGACTCATTCTTTCCTCGGGGATGACTTCTTGCTGACCTAAGCTCAAAGAGGTGAGAACTCTCAATCGAATGTGATCGACACGACAGTCCCATCCTTCTGCTTTCCTTTGTATGAAATGAGGGCCCCCCTATCACTTAAAGGTAGCCTCCTAACCCGCGGAACCTGCTTGCCCGTTGGTTAGCTGCATCTGTTCTTTGAACATGGATGGCGGTACCGATTCTAAGTCGTTCTTGTGCTCTAAAAGACTTGCCTCATAAGAGAAAAAAATGACCTGCGGGAACTCACTCTCCTGCGCTAGTTAATCAGATGCCATCCGAGTCGCCACCAATCATGAATCATGATGGGGAGATTGGTCATCTTCTAGCTTACTCTGCTAGAACTACTATAACTTCCACGGCTGCTACTAAGCTAATAAGATCGAGGGGCCGTAGGTGGTGATTCAAAAATGTTCATTTTATTTGATAAGTAATCAAGGAGCTAATAGTATATAGCACTTAGATGAGGCTTAGTGAAAAACTAAACTGATTCAAGTTAGCCCAACCAAAGGACTAATCCAGCTACAAATGAAAGAGTAAAGCGCATTATCTTCATTCCACTTCCAATTAAATGTGTTACGCACAGTGACATTTGCCAATCCTGTTCCTGTTAGGAATCAATTTGATAAAAAATATACAGCCACGAGCTCTCTCTCTTTCTTATCCCGTCTCTTAAGGAAAAGCGCCTCGAGGATATCAATCATAATTCTAATTAATATAGTAGACAAAACCAACGATTAGCCCTGTCTCTTGCTGTTCTTCCATTCCCGACACCAAGCCAAGTCCGTGCTCTTTTTTAGTAGTCTTTGTAAATATCCTTTGGGATTTTTACCCTATCTCCACTTTCCTAACCCTCGGAGAATTCTATCCTTAGTCTAATGAAAACACATTAGGAAAATGGTAATTTTAGATCCCTTGTTCCCTTAGGATTAGGAAACCTATATCCATGACGAAACTTTCCTCTTCCACCGCTTGTCCCTCATCACGCAGGATGAACATCTGAACTTCTCGACCAGGCTCCAACAAACCTTTACCGCGACCATAACGAACACCTGGGGGCAAGAGAACATTCTTAGAATACAGATAGGCAGAAGACATTACGCTAGCCATAAACGCTTTCCTTCAATGACCGATGAACAGACGAACCAAGCGAGCTCAATGCAAAGAACTCGAGTGAGGGGATCTGGTTACTTTGTATAATATGTCTTACGAGTAGGCAATGCTAATGGAAGACGGAAGTCAGACAAGGCGATGACTATTGACATAGCCTATAGATTTGGTAATTCATATTGTGAAAGTACTTAACTTCAGATTCAATAAAGATCTGGAATAGGACACGAAAGGGCAATGCGGAAAAGCTAGTCTAGAGCTAGAGAAAGATTTTGACTTTATCAATTAATATCCTACAGCTTGCATTCGTCTTGCACAACCGCCCCAGGAAAGTAATTATCATTAAGAGGGAGAACTTTGATATCTAACTACGACAGCTATGGGGCACGAAGGGTTTAAGAATAAGAACAAGTGACGGAGAAGTCGTTTACTGATTAGCTGCTTGAACGTGGAAAGATGTTGGCATATCTGCTCTTAGGTGAGTATCCGCTCTTGCTGGTGTTGTTGGAATAAGCGCTGCTATTGAAGACGGTCTTAGAGAAGGAGCTGCTAAAGCAACTGCCAAATAACTTTCCTGTTGATGCTACAACAACGCTCTTGCCGCGAAAAAAGCGTCTTAGCTTGCTTTTCTTTCAGAACAAATAGCTTGTTTTCAGGACAAATGAAAGAAGAGGTTGTAGATAGTCGTTACTTGGCTTACTTTACTGGGGATTGCATACCTGTCACTCGCTTTGCCTCACTGTGCTTTGAATAGCCCTACTTTTGAACCTCTCCTGGGGGCAATGATAAATCACCTAAGACCGCTAATGTTCCATCTAATTCAAGAACAAGCCCTTCTCAATGTCTTGCCTTTCGCATGTGTTTTCTTTGAAATTGGAATTCCAACCAAGTTCCCTTCCCAAAGCGGGAACAAGTTGGTGCGACCGATTAAAGAAGAAGGACAACTCGCAATGGTACTATGGCTAGTTGGAAAGCCTTTCAATCCAATCTCTTGATTCACATGAATGTGAAACCGTTGCAACCGATCCTGCATACCCATCATCCGCCGCTTAATGTAATGGCCAAGGTTTCTATGGATTCAGCCCTGTGGAAAAATAGTGTTGTGGGCAATTCAGTGTGTAGTGTCACCCCTGGGACACTATCGAGTACGTTCCTAAAAATTAGGTCCATGAAGCCAGAGTGCTGTCGCACTAAACGACTACCGTTCCTTAGATACTCCAAGCCACAATCTGTATTGTCCTTGAACCTAGACCATGGAAGGTTGGTTATAGTCCCATTCTATTAGTGGGATCCATAGACCGCGGGTCTTTCCCAAGCCAGCAAAGAAGAAGGTAGTCTAGGACTACCCTAAGCCTAGAAGAGAAGTAGGCAGGACTTTCAGTTACAATGTCTAGGTTGGGCAAGCCGCCTTTCGCCTTTCTAAAGCCAATCGATTATCGGATTTCACCAAGCCAACTACCACTACCTGGGGATTTCTAGATCTGCTCTAAGTATAGCATTAAGATTCCAAACTCCATGAAAGCAGGAGATTGATTAGCTATAGTAAAATCTCATGACGGTGATCAAAGAGCATTGGCTACGATACTACAACCTCTGCTCCTGACCCCCAGATCGAAACGTTACGATTAACTCCGGTGCTGCTTGCTGGTGGAGGTTGGGAGTATCTCAACTATGCATAAGAAGTCGAAGAAGCCCTAGATCCGCCTCTTACTTACCTACCTTCCAAGACAAGCTAGTCAGGGCGAAGCATTCTTAGCATTAGTAGTTTTGCCACGATAGACTCATGAGATGTGACCTCATGATGGGTCGGTGGAAATGGCTCGTGATCGTGCATTCAATCAATTTCCCTTGGAAACGATGGTCAAGGTTTGCCGTAAATAAACAGATGAGTTCGATTCAAGCATCCAAACAAGAATACGGTTCAGATACCCCAAACAAGAAGCCACTTAGGATTTTTTTCTTTTTCTATCCCGGAGGGCGGGTCTCGTGACAACGCCTTCCTCTGCGGTCTCTATTCGTAGGAATAGAATCGTTCAAGTAATTGCGTCTATCACTGAAGGCAGCCAAGAGTCACTCAGGGCTATTGTACTTGTACTACTAAGCTGTTATAGTCCATTAGAGTGTTTGAAATCCCTGAATCCTGACTCTGTACGGAGCAGTAGGCTTGAGTTATAGTCCGTATCCCGTACTACTTGTCTGGAGTAGGAAAGAGTGTGATCTCAGTTTCCTAGCAAGTCAAAGGGAGACCACGAGGGTCTTCCTTATGGTTCGCTATAGTCCATTAATAATTAATAGGTCTAATAATCCTTCTTGTCCGGTAAGCAAAAGCAAGCAAGGGAGCCTCTGGCTTCGTCCATTCATCTCGCCACAACACAAGCTGTGGTATAATCTGTCTATACCTCACTCGGTTCAGTAAGATAAAGATATGGTTTGATGTGTGAGGCCTCGCTTCACTAACAAAAGTCGCTTCCTCGTGAACTCCGTTAACTAGGCGCCCCTCTCCAAGTAGTTAGTCTGTTCTCTTGTGGAGAAAGCCTTACTCTCGTTTCGTTCGAACGTAGCCCGCAGGAGTCAAGGGTTGTAGGGGCGACTTCCAGAGATAATTACGGCAAGGGGAGATGAAGAGCATTCTTCCTTCGCAAATACCGACTTCACAAACCCCCAACCCGGCTAAATGGTTTGACGCCTGCATTTAAACTAACTCACCCTATGCTAGTATGCTAGTGTGCGGCTGAGAAAGTATATAAATTATATAGAGGGCAAAGGTTTTCAAAAAGCCATTCTCGGTGACGACATTGTTATCGCCGACGAAAAGGTTGCAAACGTGTATACGCCCCCCTGATAGGACTGCGACCTAACTATGACCTAACTATATCGGTTGAAATGTAGCTAGTCTCTGACAAAGGTGCTCTTGAGTTCGCTAAGCCATTTATATGCGATGAAGGTGGAACGGATTTCTCTCCAATCTCCTTTCGCCCGTTCACTCAGTACTCAGTAGCAGCTCCCGTATTCGTGATTCGCGAGGGTTGAAAATGGATTTCAGACAATATGAACAACAATAACTCGACATTCTGAAGTTCACCAATTGAGCAAGTCCGGCATATCATCGCAAAGTAGTACACTCAAGTGGACTCCACCTAATGGACGGATACAGAGATAGTATCCAGAAAGATCTTGGGATTACATTCGTCAAACCAAATATCTTTAGCAGTCGCAAAAGAAGTGACGGGGCTCAAAGGAAGTAAACAAGTCATCCTTTGAAGCTAAGCACTTTTCATCTTTTGTAGGAAAATCCCCTTCTCTAGTCTTGGGAAATTGAGCGACGCATCCACATAAGCACAAGAATTTTGTTCTTTTGAACAAGCCTTCTAAATCCAAATTTTTTGTCCTTTTATTTCAGTTCATAATAATAATAACTGGCGGGTTTCATTAATGAAAAGAAAAGCGGAGGCCCGCCATCTGCTAGCATTGTGGTTTTCCATCGATTCTTTATCAATGGCCCACCCTTTCTTTGAACCTTGTCAATGATCGAACTTAAAGATATGAACTGAGTGCCATTTGATGAGTAACTGAGAACAAAGGAGAGGGATATGGAAAGAATGAAGTAATGAAAGAGGAAGTCATTGCTAGTAGTAACGACTTGTCACGATCCATTGGTTCATATAGAATCCATGTCCTAGGTGTATCAAAAAACATTCTTTTCGCTAAGCGTATATAATAAAATAGAGTGAAAAGGTCCACCCCGAAACCAAGGGGGTACTAACTAACAGCTGAGTCCTCTCCGAACCGCAGGAGATAGTTGCCCATCATACGGCTCACCAACTTCACTTGCCTCTATGGGAGGCTCGCTCCGGGCAGGTTCGGATCACTTACAATACACGGGCTCTACGAAGGAAGGGGTTGGGTTAGGAGCGTTTTCAATATGATTCTTTTCCTGTATTTGTTCGATGAGAAATGCGAGTCTCTTTTGTCCACTTTCTTCATCCCCCTCTATCAAAATGATCAAAAAGGAAGGCGAGCTTGCTTTTTATTCCCGTGTTTGATCTCTTCCATCTCTGCCTGGCTCGTTGTCACCTATGTTGAAGAAAGGTTTGGAACCCTGTAGAGAATGAAGAGGGGCCAAGGATCTTCCTCTCAACAGTGCTTTTCGAGGCTCCACTCTCCCCCCTGAACAAGTAAGGCCCCGTTAAGCCTGGGCGAAGATGGGGATAAAGAGTAAGGATTGAAGCCCCCTTAGCTCTGCCAGGCACTGGACAGGGGTTAGCTCTGTAAATGTGTAGAGCCAAGTGTAGTGTGGTGTAGTAGTAGGCACTTCTAGGCCCCTTCCCGGCTACTGGATCACTCCAGTGCTTCGGGTACTACGGACCCTCTGCCATCCATTGCAGCAGAGCCGTTTCATGGGCGGGGGGCCGAGCGAGAGCAAAGCAAGTTTCAGTGGTGGGCTGTCTTCGCGGTCCCATTTTAGACATAGTAAGAAGAGCAGCAATGCTAGGTAAAGTCACAATTTCTTTGCTGAAGGCGCTGTTAAGCCCTAAGTTTTAATTCCAATTTCATTGCCCTTATTCCGAAAGTATAAAGCCCTTCTTTCACCAATTCCGACCTACCTTTATTTATGGGATATTTGAAGGAGAGCTTTGTAAATCAAAAAAATTCTCTCTAGCTCGAAGAATTTGTTTGATTCTCCCTATAAAAATTGTTAAGGAAAAGGGGCGCTTTTGTTAAAGGACTAAGTAGAGAAGATCTCCGGAGTAATTTATTACCTCGTACCAATCAATACTAGCCTATTAGATAGTATTCACTAAATCTATGTTGATAATTCTTTTCCTATTATCTACCTCCTTGGTCCGTCAAGTAGCATTAAGGCGAGTTCTGACGTTTCCCATCCGTTAAAAAGACTTCTAAGCGACAGAATTATTAATACATACAAGACACTATTCTAGAATCGTTATTTTAGTTAGGTTTTATCTAATTATTTTTCTATGGTTCCCACAACCCAAGTTATGGAGTTTAGTTACTCATATTCATAATCACAATATTCAAATATATTAAATAAGAATTCATGTACTTACTTCAATGAGAAAGAGTAAAATCCAAAAGATTGCTTAATTAATCACAAATAATCACTTGCAAGATTCTCAAAGTAATCAACAATCTCACAAAAAGTCTAATGATTCTCAAAAGTCTAACAATACAGTGTCTACTAATATGATGTCTAACAATACGGAGTGTAACCTAAAAAATGAGGTTTTCCGAACTATTTATAGAAAATAAAAACCTAATTAAACAAGGACTCTATTTGCTGGAAATCTATCAAAACGCGGCTTGGTCTACGGACCTCGCGAAAGATCGTCGTGGTGACGACGGACCGTCATGGAATCCGTCATCCCATACTTGTGCAATTTCTTCAGCTGGTCTCTTCATTACCCTTGACGGCAAGTATGACGGACCGTCATAGTCATAATGGTCCGTTGAGGGTCTTCATTCCAAAACACTTGAACTCTTGGAATGTGGATACTGGGATTACTTCTCTGAACTTCATGATGAACCTGCAGGACGGACCGTCATAGACACGACGAACGGTCATGGACTCTATAACCCCACACTTGGTTAGACTTCCTCATCTTCCTTCAGCAGCTGTACTACGCTGCCACCTACGGACCGTCACAAGCACGACGGACCGTCATAAGCTCCGTAGGTGGTCTCTTTTGCATTTCTTTGCTCAAAATATCGAATACGATGTTTAATTTGAGGTAAAGATAAGGGTTAGGAAAGCGACACACGTAGCCGGACCAAGGTGCGGAGTGAGATTTTCTAGATGCTGGACCAAGGATTTAGAAATACATAACTTATCACTTTGCATAAAAGATACTAGGAAAGATTTGTTATAGTTAGAATTATAAAAGTTATGAACATGTGGGGAACACGTAAACCCTAGTTACTTTGATTAATTCATTAAAATCCAACATTCAAAGTTGTTAAGTGTCTCTTTCAATTGTGTTAGTTATTTTCATTCATTTAGAATTAGAAACCCCCCTTTTATTGTTTTTTACTTTCCAAGGAAGTCATTGACCAAACAATAGTAGTAAAGGGTTGAAGTTAAGTCTAGACTATTTTCCATGTGGGAACGATCCCAACCTCACTAGTTGGGTAATTTACTTGACACGACCGCTTTACTTCTTATTTGAGAAGTAAATTTGAGCGTATAAAATTTTAGCGTCGTTGCCGGGGATTATAGCATTTAGATTAACTTGAACTTATTACTATAGTTTAGTTGATATTTTCTTGATTTTACTTTGTTTTATTGTTTTTGATTTTTTTCAGAACTATCCGCCTTGTATGCCAAATACACGGAGAGGAAGAGAACCCTTGTTTCTCTACGATCATGAATTAGAGCATACACTGCGCAATATGAATCGAAATTTGGGAATAAATGATGATGATCCGAACTAGAACATCCCAGCTTCGGTTGATGTTCATGGTCAAATGTTACCCGATGCTCTTGGTGAACACCAGCAGAGGGGACAAAATCCCGTTCCACTGCCCCAAGCATACTATAGAGGCTATAATAACATAGCAGACTCGGACGGGCCACTGGTTTTGCCTCCTCTACCCACAGGCCACACCTTTGTGGTAACTAGTATCCTGATGCAAATGCTCATTGTCAGAGGTTTGTTTTCAGGGCTACCTTCTGAGGATCCACATGCCCATATAGCTAAGGTAAGGCAGTGTGTAAAAGTTGTGTAGGGAGGCCTGATTTGGATTTAGATGTAATAGGTCTTAGAGTGTTTCCTCTCTCACTGACGGGAGAGGCTGCTATGTGGTTCGCAGAGCTCTCATACAACTCAATCTTCACTTAGAACCAACTAAGGGATATCTTCTTAGCACGCTACTATCCGGTCTGCAAGAAACTAAACAACAAAGAGAGAGTTAATAACTTTGTGGCACCACCAGGAGAGTCAGTTAGTAGTTCTTGAGATATATTCACCTCATTCTTGAGACGTGTTCAAAATCACCGTATAGATGATGAGTCACTGAAGGAATACTTCTATCGGGGACATGATGATTACAATAAAGCGGTATTGGACACTATAGCAGGTGGATCTTATGGAGGGTGTCCTTATGCTGAGATCGATGAAAAATTAGAGAAAATCTCCCTGAACAATAAAGCTTGGAGTACTAGGAAGTCTGATACTAGGAGAAATACCTTTGCAGTGCAGTCCACTCACAACCCAGCCACATATGAGATTCGTGAAGAAATGGCTCAGATGAGAACTGAGCTTGGGTTTGTACTCAAACATGTCACTGGGTGTAGAAAAGATAAATGCAGTCAACTACTTATCGAAACCACCACCACAAAATGATGAGGGTTATTATAAGGAGGATTCGTATGCGGTAAATGAGCAGACGTGGGGTTTCTGACAGAGCGCCCAAGGCTCAAATCAGGATAATTGGCGCCAAGGTCATGGAAACAAAGGTCGGAACTATGGTAACTACAATCGTGAGGGTCATCATGTCCAAGATGGAAACTACAATCGCGACAACAACTTCAATAGGGGTAACTATGATAATAGAAACGACAGGAATGGACCCTATGTTCCTTCTCAAAATCGTAAAGTTACTCCTAGGGATGGTGGACGTAGTATGTCGCGAGTTGAGGATATGTTTCATAAAATGATGAGGAGGTTCGATGCTTTTGATGAGAACAATAAAGAGTTGAGGAATGATTTAGCAGGTATTGGGCAAAAAGTCGATTCACATGCAATATTGATTAAGCAACTTGAGTTACAATTGACCCAATTATCTGCAACTGTGAACACACAGCAACCGGCCAATCTTTCAAGCAACACTCTCAAAAATCCGAAAAATGATGGACATTGTATGGCAATTACTACTCGCGGTGGCAAGCAAACCGTTGACCCACCTACGCCGTCTAATGAGAAAAATGTGACAGAAGATACTGATCAAGTGGTAGATGTTGATGGTGAATTAGAGGATAACACTACAAAAGATGCTGAAGTGCCTAAAAAGGTAACTTCCATGCCTAGCCCACCACCCCCATTTCCTCAAAGATTGTTGAAAAAGACCGAGGATGGTAAATATCAATGTTTTATAACAATGTTGAAGCAACTTTCTATCAACATCCCTTTGGTAGAATCTTTAGAACAAATTCCCGGTTACGCCAAGTTTATGAAAGATCTGGTCACAAAGAAAAGATCGGTCACTTTTGAGGATGATGATAGAATGCAGCATTGTAGTGCTATTGCTACAAGATCTCTGGTCCAAAAGAAAGAAGATCCAGGTGCTTTTACTATTCCTTATACAATCTGGCTATTACATTTGTGAAAGCATTATATGATCTGGGGGCAATCATAAATCTCATGCCCCTCTCGATTTACAAGAAGTTAGATTTGGGTGATCCAAAGCCCACTACGATGCAGCTACTGATGGCTGATCAAACAGTAAAAAGGCCTATAGGGATACTCCACGATGTGCTAGTAAAAGTGGAGTCGTTCATATTTTCGACATATTTTGTTATTCTTGATTGTGAAGTCGATGTTGAAGTGCCCATTATTCTTGGGAGGCCATTCCTTGCTACTGGAAGAACCTTAGTAGACATGGAAAAAGGGCAGATGAAATTTTGGTTGAACAATGAGGAAGTGACCTTTAACATTTGTAGGTCCGTGAGGAAGAGTGGGGAGCTCAAATCGGTATCTGCTATATCCTTCAACATGGGTAATACATCTGAGACACAAATAGAAGAACGTCTAGGTGTAGAAGCATTAGCGACTTTGGTAATTAATTTTGATAGCGATTGCATTGAAGAGTATGAGTCATTAGTCGGGGCTCTTGACCGAGGTGATGTTCGGTTTAAACCGAAGAAATATGAGCTAGATATGAAGAATCCCGAGTCCCCACCCGCGAAACCATCTAAGAAGAGGCTCCAAAATTAGAACTAAAAGCTCTCCCACCTCATCTTAGGAATGAATTTTTAGGAAATGGTTACACTTTGCCAGTAATCATTGCATCAGACCTGAATAAACAACATGTTCAGAGTTTGGTGAAGGTGCTAAAAAGGTTCAAAAGAGCTATTGGGTGGACTATTGCAGACATTATTGGGATCCCCCTGGTATTTGCTCTCATAAAATCCAACTCATGCCTGATCATAAGCCACGTATTGAGCACCAGAGGCGCTTAAATCCTCCTATGCAAGAGGTCTTGAAGAAGGAAATCATTAAGTTGTTTGATGCTGGAGTAATCTATCCAATCACCGATTGTAGTAAGGTATGCCCGGTTCAGTGTGTATCTAAGAAAGGGGGAATGGCTGTGGTCCCCAACGAAAAAAATGAACTTGTTCCAATGAGACTGGTTACTGTATGGATGGTGTGAATGGATTACCACAGACTAAATTCATGGACTGAAAAAGACCACTTTCCTATGCCTTTCATGGATCAGATGTTGGATAGACTTGCCGAAAAAGGGTGGTAATGTTTTCTTGATGGATATTCGGGGTATAATCAGATTTCTATTGCACCAGAAGATCAATATAAAACCACTTTTACTTGGTCCATATGGGACCTTTGCATTCAGAAGAATGCCGTTTGGGTTGTGCAATGCACCCGCCACATTTCAAAGATGTATGATGTCGATATTTTTTGACATTGTGGAGGATACTATAGAAGTTTTTATGGATGATTTTTCTGTGGTTGGTGATTCATTCGAGCGGTGTTTAACCAATTTATCTGACGTCCTTAAGAGATGTGAAGACTGCAATTTAGTACTAAACTGGGAAAAGTGTCATTTCATGGTGAAAGAGGGTATTGTGTTGGGTCATCACATTTCAGAAAAGGGCATATAGGTTGATGGAGCTAAAGTCGAGGTAATAGAGACACTTCCCTCACCGATCTCTGTGAAAGGTGTGAGAAGCTTTCTTGGGCATGCAGGTTTTTACCGGAGATTCATCAAAGACTTTTCAAAGATTGCACATCCATTGTGCAGATCAATTTGCAGATCACTTTGACATGAGGGATAGAAAAGGGACCGAAAATCAAGTTGCAGATCACTTGTCCCCTCTAGAAGATGAAGCTATGAGAGAGTTAGGTGTAAGACTGATATTGATGACACTTTCCTCGATGAGCATTATTGGCTACCTCCCAAGACTTGATTCCATGGTTTGCAAATTTTGCGAACTATCTGGCTAGCGATATTGTTCCATCAGACTTTTCCTTTCATCACAAAAAAAATTTCATGTGCGACGTGAAGAGGTTCTTTTGGGATGAACCATACTTATATAGGAGTTGTGTCGACATTCCTCACCCGTTGGTGGACATCATATTGGTATCTTAACCGCTCATAAGATATTACAATGTGGTTACTATTGTCCAACTCTTCATATTGATGCTCATGAGTTTGCTAAAGCATGTGATAGATGCCAAAGATATGGAGCCATTTCAAGAAATAAAGTGCTCCCTCTAAACCTCATTCTTGTGATTGAGTTATTTTATGTTTGGGGCATTGACTTTATGGGTCCTTTTTTAAGTTTTCAAGGAATGAAGTATATTTTAGTAGCAGTTGATTATGTATCTAAATGGGTGGAAGCTATCGCCCTCGCAAACATTGAAGGGAAGAGTGTCACTGCGTTCTTGAAAAAGAATATATTCTTTCAATTTAGTACCCCAAAAACAATTATTAATTATGGGGGATCCCACTTTTGCAACAAATTGTTCAAGGGATTATTGGAGAAATATGGGGTTAGCCATAATGTGGCCACTCCTTACCATCCTTAAACTAGTGGGCAAGTTGAAGTGTCAAATAGAGAGATCAAACAGATATTGTCAAAAACAGTGAACGCTAGTAGAACGGATTGGTCAAGGAGGCTTGATGATGCTCTTTGGGCCTATCGGACAGCGTATAAACTCCCATAGCTATGTCCCTATACCAACTTGTATATGGTAAATCTTGTCATTTTCCGGTTGAATTAGATCATAAAGCCATGTGGGCTATGAAAAAGTTAAAAAAGGATTCGAACGAAGGTGCAGAACAACAGGTAACTGGGTTGAATGATCTCGATGAATTTTTCCTGAAAGCTTATGAAAGCTCAGCCCTCTACAAAGAAAATATGAAGAAGTACCATGACCTTAGAATTGAAAAATGAGAGTTTATGGTTGGGGATTTGGTGCTTTTATACAATTCTGGGTTTTGCTTGTTTCCGGGCAAGCTTAAGTCCAAATGGACTCGCCCTTACCTTATTAATGAACTATTCCCTCATGGAGCAGTTGAGTTGGAATCCAAGGAGGGTATGTGGTTTAAGGTTGATGGAAAACTAATAAAAATCTATTTCGGGTATGCTGAATCGCCGAATAAAGTGATCGAGACATACCTTCTTGATGATGTTTGAGTAATCAAGTGTCTTCAGTCCTGTCGCGAAGTTAAGATCAGGCGCTGGTTGGGAGGAAACACAATACTTATAGTTTTATTTCTAGTAATGGTAGAATTTTATACTAATGGGTTTTAAATTTGCAGGTAACACATCACCAGGAATTCTGCAGAAAATCACTCAACAACATTCACTAACGGATACATCGACAGACGGTCACGCTTGCGACAAACCGTCGCATGAATCTGTCGTGATAGGTATGTTTTTCATTTATTTTCAATATTAGGGCATCCGCGATGGAACCCATGACGGACCGTCGCATCTGAGATAGACCATAATCAAGGACTCTTTGCGTCATTAACCAGCAATCCGACCTGACCTGACTGGGGAATTTTAAAAAAAATTCAACCTTTAAAAAACCCCACCCCTTCATTTCAACCATCTCTTTCCCTCTTTCTCCCATTCCCTCCCTTTCCAACTTCTTACCTTTTTCATCCTCTTCTCTATCAACTGATCTATATCATTTCCCCAATTGCTCAAATCTCAAATTCTCATTTCTACTAGTCGTAGTTTGCTGCTGTGGTTCTACTCTTGATAACGAAGTGCCTCACTTGCTTTTTTTTGTCCTTTTCTCAGGTATGTGTCTCTGATCTCTACCCATTTACATTGCATTTTTGTTTTTCAATTACTATTAGCCTATTTATTTTTGGTTTGCCTTTGTTCTTTGATCCAATTTTGTCTAACCTAGGTTGAGCGTCCCTCGAATTGCCTTTCTAAAACACGAGAAATTGGTTTTTCAGCTTTGATAGTTTGCTAGGTATTTGAGTTAGAAACATTTAGGTTAATATCAAGTATTTCGTTTGAGTCATATGGGATAATTATGGCATCCGTAGTTCTATCACTGAATGACAGAACGATATCCCGACGATGGACCGTCCTACCCACGACGGACCGTCATAGGGTCTGTTCGAACACCCCACTATTCAATTTCTCTAAGTGTCCACCAACGGACACATGTGACGAACCGTCATTACCATGACGGTCCGTTCAGCACAACCGTTCTTGTTGTCAGAGACCCTATTCCTAAGGATCTCCAAGTTTTTCTAAGTGTCCTCTGATGAACATCTACCACGGACCGCCATTACCACGACGGTCTGTCCTGCAGAATCGTCATTGTTATTAGAGACCCTTGTCCTAAGGGTCTCCATTTTTTTTCTAAGTGTCCACTGACGGACATCTACGATAGAGCGTTGTATCCTCAATGGTCCAACCTTCAAAACCGTCATGATGGTTAGAGCCCTAGTCCTAAGGGTCTCCAACTTTTTCTAAGTGCCCTCTGACGTACATCTACGACGGAACGTCATTACCACGACGGTCCGTCATGCACAACCGTCATGGTTGTCAGAGACCCTTGTCATAAGGGTTTCCATTTTTTTATGTGTCCACTGATTGACATCTACGATGGAGCATCGTACCCTCGATGGTCCATCCTGCAGAACCATCATGACAGTCAGATATTCTAGTCCTAAGGGTCTCCATACTTTTTCTAAGTGCCCCACGACGGACATCGATGTTGGACCGTCATTATCATGACGGTCCATCCTACTTATCAGTCATAATTGTTAGAGATTTTCCTTTGGAGACTCCTAATAAACATCATTGAGTAAGACATGACGGACCCCATCACGGTCCGTCATACTCACGACGAGCCATCACCTGGTCCATTGTGTTTCATTGCTACTAAAGAGATGTCACTTTGCTATTATATGTATTTTGTCTTGTTTTTTCTTGTCTTGTTTGCTTCTTCTATTATTAATAATGATTCTGTACATGTACTATCTCTAATGACACCAAAAAAAGATAAATATTAATGCACGTGGGTGTTCAAAATCTATCGCCCCATCTGCCCAACTGGTTATAGGCTCTAATGATAAGCATGATCCCGAGTACGTGCCACTAGGAATTGCAAATCTAGCAAGAGTTGCACGTGCAACTAGATCTACACCCAAAAAAGGTGGCGTCCGGCGTAGTCAGTGCCTCTCAATATGATGAGGAGCGTACATTGACCGGTACACCTCTGTGTCAGCTACACAAGAAGAAGGATTGTATGGTTCCTTAGGAGTTTCATGGTCATTGGAATCCTTTGGGTGTCAGCTACACAAGAAGAAGGATTGTATGGTTCCTTAGGAGTTTTGTAGTCGTTGGAATCCTTTGGGTCCGCAGAAGCCTCTGCACCCGCCACGGATACACAATCTGCCTCTTCTGATGAGGGTGACAGTCCTGATTCCACTCCAGGCTCACCGACTGGAGTCCCTTCACCAGTTTCTGACCACCCCAACCAGCGGTGTGTCGACGGGCAATACCAAGTGTATTCAGACGCCAAGTTCTAAATAATAAAGGCGTCATGACACTAACCATTACACTAGAAAGGCGGTTTCTTACATAAAGTCTCCCCACCATTCAAGATATCCACACTCTCTTCACTAGACAACGACTAGAGTAGACAGCTTGTTCTTTAGGCCGCTACAGTGAGGAGTTGGTCCGAGAGTTTTACGCCTCTTATGTGGATATCTATGATCACAGATCGATAGGAAGGCGACCTCAGCAAACAGGCCACACTTAAGCACGTCAGAGTACGCGACATAGAAGTTAACATCTTCCTGCCAGCCCTCCGTCGGTATCTGTATGGCGAGGATGTTGATACAACCAGGACCACTCTTACCGCCGAGTTTGAATACCGGTGGAAAATTTTTAAAGATGGCCGATTCTTACGTGAGACATCGCTAAGAGAGACCACCAACAGATGGATGGACCTGCACTTATCTATTGATGGAGAGGCGATCGACTGGATAATGTAGCTGAAAGGAGCCATCAGAGGCTAACTTGACCTTCACGGCTAGGTTTTTATGGTTGATTGTCTGCCACTGCCTCTCCCCCAAGACTGCAGATAATAAAGTTACATGGGATTCAGTTTTTATAGCAGCAATGATAGCCGAGTTTAAGGCTGACTTCGCTTGGCTTCTACAGGCGTTCATGCACGAGAGGTATTTCAAGGTCACCATTACTTACCCTTTTCCGTGCATGATATTTTTATTATGTAGGTCCGCAGGTGTTCCCATCTTGTTTATTGATCATCTCAAGACTCCACAGGGCACTGTTGATATCGGCCTCATCAGGGATGAGGCCAATGAGTTGGCTCCACGCAGAGGGCCCCTTCCAGAGGTGCCTCCACTTGGTGAGAATCTAGGTGATACTGTAGCGCATGCTGGAACGGCTACGCAGGCTACTTCCATAACCATTGTCACTACCCCGGTCGAGTCTGTCCCGGGTAGTAGCACTACCCCTAGGTCCTCTTGCTCAGCCCCTTCCCCCGCTCTGGTCCTGCTTGCTAGGTTCCAGCAACTAGAGGCTCAGATTGCTACACTTCTTCATCACATCCAGCCTTGGATGCAGTGGTCTATTGCTGAGTCAGAGGAGAGTATGGTGCATAAGATGGAATAGCATACAGAGTGGAAAATGCTGAGGTTCATCAAGGCTTAGATGCTTTTGAAATGCGGGTGCTATCTCGGACAGCCCCTCTGGTGGACGGGTCGAATTTTCAGTCTGCGGTTGAGAGTTTGCGAACAGGCCTTGATATGATCCTACAGGCTAGGGTGACTTAGTCTGAGGCCCCTTCTGCAGAGTCTGCTGAGGACATAGTGTTGGCTGCATTATTCGCCACATCTGAGATTACACCTCCCCCTGGAGAGCATGCCAAGAGGCGCAGGGTTCGTGAGGAGGATGAGGCTAGGGAAAGGAAGAAAGAGTGTTTTGACATGGAGGCAGCAAGGAGAGCCTCGATTAATGATAAGGAGGCGCGTAAGATTAGGGTTGTAAAGTTAGCTGCCCGGGCATCTAGCTCAAGAGACGTGGAGACAGCGGGAGGCACGACTGATAGTATTGCTGCTGATGAGGACACTACTTAGGGGATTCAGACTACACAAGTAGTGGGTTCCGGGGAATCAGACCTACCAGCTTGCTGATCGCCGGCGCTTTGCGCCCTAGGTTTGCTTAACCTACCACTCTCGTATTTCAGTTGTTTTTATGCATTGGGGACAATTGCATATCTTTTTGTTGGGGATGGGGCAAAAGGAAAGTGAGTACTAGGGTGAAGTTTGAATAGCCCAATTCACGATCCTCTTTTGTGGTTTTCTTGCCTGTGTTCTTTTTCCCCAAGAGACTGATTATTTTTATTGTTGAACTGGCATGTCTATATCTTGTGTACATAGTATAACTCTGAAGCATGATGGATAAAACAAAAATGATATCCTGATGTAATGAAAATGATTGCATGGATAGGCATAGTAATTGATAAATATGTGGCTCTAAGCATAACAAAGAGATACACCACTGCATGACCCTAAGTCTAAGACTCGAACTAGGTGTGTGATAGTCTTGTAAAGTAATGAGATGTCAAGTGAGTGTGAGAAAAAATTTATTAGTCCACTATTTGTGCTGAGCTAGAACTTGCCTAGTCAGTCCTGCTAAAAGTAAGTCATAATAGACAATTAGGAAAGGATCATAGGCCCTTCTTCAATAGCCAATTTTAGCCTAAATTAATAAAAAAAAAACTAATGAAATTAATCCCTCTTTGATCCAAATGATTTGATCTTAAAATAGACCTTTCTTTTTCACCCAAACTGATCTTTTCTGGGAATAATGAGTTGTCCCTGGTCCCTCCTTGGACATGTGCACCTCAGCTTCCAAAAGCATAAGTTGAGGCTGGCTAATGCAGTAAAAACCTTTTTGTGGCCTAGACCAATCTTTTGGTATTATGTACTTGGACTTATGGCAAAGCCATGAGTTAAGGGTGGTTATTATGAGGAATGCTCTGGAAAGTTGGGTTGAAAGAACAACGAGAGAGAAAGAAAAAAAGTAAAGTGACTCAAGAATTAGTTTAAAGAAAAGTGAAATAAAAAATATAATAAATACAAGCAAGAAAAGAAGAGAGTCACTTACAAAAATGAAGAAAGAAGGGAAAATAGCAAGATGAAAGAATATAAGAAAAAGGGAGAAATAAAACATGAAAAGGTAGGACGCTTAACCAATATGTAAAGGAGGGAAAAAAGTTACTAAAGTATACTTAAATATACCTTACCTGACCCTGAGCCTATGTTACAAACTAAGAAAGTCCTATCGTGATCCTAAGAGTTGTTTTTCAAACTTAAAGCACTTAAAATAAGGGCAAGCCTGTGGCAATATGTATGAATGAGTTGTGATTTTTTTATGAGAGTGAGTGTTGAAAATTAATCCTTATACTCAAACTGAAATCATTGTGTAAAAAATGAGGATGTTGTTTTGAAGTGAGGACACTAGTTGCAATACTAGAAATATTAGCATCTTAGTGAGAAATTGAAGAGGATAGGTGTCACTGTGTGGTGAGTCTGTGTCATTGTCTTGTTCCCCATAGTTCAATCCTAATAGTGATAACATGCATAAACATGATGAGACTGATAAGGATTGATAGCCAAATGATTGTGTATGCTAAAATATTGATATTATTGTACAAAGATTTTGTAGTGAGTCATAGTTAGTCTCTTGAGGACAAACAACGAATATAAGTTGAGGGTGTTGATGTACCGTGGTTTCTGGTTTTGTAATTCTGTTTCCTTAAGTTTAGTGTGTGTCCTAAAGACTTTTTGTATTGATTTTTATGTAAGTTTCTCCTTATTTGCAGGAAATCTGTCCATAGATGAATGCAGAGGTTTTTGAGCGAGAAATGTAGAAGAGACCACCTACGGAACTTATGATGGTTCGTCGAGCTTGTGACCGACCATAGGTGGCATTGTAGTGAGGAGAGAAGCCGCTGAAGGAATATGGGGAATTCTGACCTAGTGTGGAATTACGGAAGTCCATGACGGATCGTCATAGCAATTACGGTCTATCTTGCTGTTTGTCGTAATGATCACAGAGTAGTCCTAGTACCCAAATTTCAAGAAGTTAAAGTATTATGGAACGGAAACTCCGATGGACCTTCGTGCTTGGAATGGTCCGTCATACTTGTTTGTTGAGGGTAATAAAGAGAGTAGCAAAAGAATTTGTGAAGTATGGGACGACAAAGTCCAAGACGGCCTGTCGTGACCACGACAGTCCGCCACGAGGTCCGTCAACTCTAATGCGTTTGGACACATTTTCACTAATTAGAATGCTCCTTTTATTAGGTTTTAGTTTTTATTATAAATAGTTCGAAAAACCTCGTTTTTGGGGTTAGACTTTTTAATAGTTAGACTTTTGGATAATATTTAGTTCTTTTGTTCAAGAATTGAAGGATTAATTTAAGCAATTGTTACACTCTTTCTGGAATTGATTGTTGGTGCTATTGTTGATTATTAAATTGAATTTATTGATTTTATTCTTTCTCATTAAAGTAAGTGCATAAATTCTTATATTAAATATATGAATAGTGAGATTATGACCATCGGAAACTAAACTCCATAACTAGCGTTGTGGGAACCATGGCTGAATAATCAGGTAAAATCAAACTAAAATAGCAATTCTAGAATATTTTCTTGCATGTATTGATAATTCTTTCGTTTAGAAGTCGTTTTAACGGATGGCCAACGTAAGAACTCTACTTAGTGCTACTTATCGGACCAAAGAGGTACATAATAGGAAAAGAATTATCAATATAGATTTACTGTACACTATCTAATATGCTAGTGTCGAATTGTACGAAGTAATAACTTAGTCAAATATCGAATATAATGCTTAATATGAGGTAAAGGTAAGGGTTAGTGTAGCAACACATGTAGCCGGACCAAGGTGCAGAGTGAAATTTTCTAGATGTCGGACCAAGGATTTAGAGATACATAACTTATCACTTTACATACAAGATACTAGGAAAGAATAGTTATAGTTTGAATTATAAAGTTAGGAACCTGTGGGGAACACTTAAGCCCTAGTTACTTTGATTAATTCATTAAGCTCCAAGATTCGAATCTATTAGTTGTTTATTTAAATTTAGTTAATTATTTTCATTAATTTAGAAATAAAAATCCCCCTTTATTTTATTTTATTTTCTCGGGATATAATTGACTAAATAATAGTAATAATAGAATAAAGTTAAGTCTGAGTTATTTTCCTCGTGATAACGATCTGAACCTCATTAGTTGGGTTCTTCACTTGATACGACCGTTTTACTTCTTATTTGAGAAGTAAGTTTGAGCGTATTAAACATAGGAATCCTGGTATGGGTCTTGACCTTGGGACTATATTAAGTTCATTGGCATGATTATATTCACGTAATTACTCCCATGCGGATAATAGACAATGGTTGTGTAGCAAATTTAACGATCTAAATTTTTGTGAGTCTCAGTTTGTGTGACAGTTCTAACTTAGAGTTCCATGATCTTAATTAATTGGGATTTATAGTCGCACGAAATAAGAATTTAAGGAATGACAAACTAGTCTGTAGGGTCTTAAAAAGCACGGTTTAAACTTTATTGTGATAAAATGGGTCACCAAAAAACTAAAAATTGGGACTTGAAAGAGGCTTGAATATTATCCCAGGCCCATAGTATGAGACCCTGTCTATGGACCATCAATCAATCAACAGACTGTCAATTGTGTGTGTTGATTTAAACTCCAAAAAATCTTAAGTTTGAAACTATGCAAGTGCACTAGGCGGACAAAAACTGTCAAAAAGGACCCTCTGAACTCTACACTAGTCGGGGCTACCGGGTTGACATTTCAGAATCCATCATCCGTCGCTTCCTCTATGGCCCCATCACCGGCTCACAGTGAATGCAAAATACTTCAGAGTTTGATATAGGTAGGAGATTATCCACAGTGGTGACTTTCAGCGAAGTACGGAGAAACGTGAGACAGTTCAAAATGGTTGGCCCAATATCATGCGATAGATGATAAGAGGGTGGAATGGGTTATTTATCCGTAAGGGCTAATCAAGAAGGCTACACTCTCTTTTCTGACCATGTTTTTCTACAAGTTGGTCTGACACCGATTATCTCCCATGAAATCTTACAATATACTTACATGGGATAGGGCGATGATGATGGCCACACTAGTAGAGGGATTAGGGATAGACTTTGCTCGGATGATTATAGTGGATATCCACAAGAGGGCATTCAAAACTTCCACCACTTACCCCTTTCTGTGTCTTATCTTCCTGCTATGAAGGGATGCAAGAGTGCCAATTTCGCACTATGATAAACTTCGTTGACCAGAAGGGATAGAATATATAGGTCTCAACAAGAATAAGGCTAATGTAGCAGAACCCCGCAGAGGGGCCCTGATAGAGGTCCCTCCATTGCGAAAGAATTTTGGAGATACAATTAAGCTAGATGAAAGGGCTGAACCTGTCGTACAAGAGCATGCACATCCCACCCTAGCCTCCTCCTCACATTCAGCAAGCAGGGCCCCCAGCATGTCTAGATCCACTCCACCAGCTGCAACTTTAGTATCTCCAGCTCAAGTCTAGAAGTTAGAGACACATATCGCCATCTTGATCCATTACATTCATCAGTGGATGCAAAAATCCATAGCTGAGGTAGAGGATCGCATAAAGAAGCAGGTGGCCAAGAGTGTCGAGCAGCAAATTCAGGTGGTTCACAAATGCCTTGATGCTTTCGAACTACGTGTTCTATCACGACAAACCCCTACCACTAACCTCAATACTATTTAGGCTGACTTTGCCATCTTGCAAGCAAATATTGGTGCCAGCCTAGATATACGAGGGATTGAGAAAGAGAGTGCTCCCACTGATCTAGCTAAAGACACGGTGCTAGAGGCCTTGTTCAAGGTTCTTGTTAATCCATAGTCCGAGCAATGAGTTCATACCAAGAGGCACCGCTCAAGCAATACCATTGAGGTTAGTGAAAAGGCCCATGTCAGAAAGACAGAGAGGACTTAGCTGGTCCATTTTAGGAGGGCCTCTTTAGTAGATGGGGAGATACGTCAGAGGAAAGAACTGGAGATTGATGTTGGGGCATCTAATTCTATACGGTGAGCGCAGAGAGGAGCACTACTGATGGTGCGTTGGTTGATGTGGTCACTACTGAGGGTGGCACAAGTGATGATTCTGTCGGTTTCGAGAAATTGGACCCACCCGCTTGTTGAGACTCTTTGGCGCTATGTGCCACATGTTTGCTTCATTCACCGTCGTGTGTCTTTGATTTCTTATGGCATTGGGGACAATGGTAAGTTTTTTTTTGTTGGGGTGGGGCAAATGGAAAGTGAGTGGTAGGGTGAAGTTTGAGTAACCCAACTCATAATCAGCTTTTGGCATTTTCTTGCCTGTGTTTTTTTCCCTATGTGACTGTTTAATTTTATGTTAAAACGATATGTCTTTGTAAGTACAAGTATAGAAACATGAAAAAAAAAGCACGATGACTATAATAAAGGATACCTCGTTCATTGTTGTGCTTGCTTGTATAGGTTAAGATAAGTTGAATGTGTTCGATCTAAACATGACATAAATAGGCACCCGCTGCATGACCTTCAACTAAAACTTGAACTAGGAAATTTGATAATCTTTTAGTGCAACGATGTGCCAAAACGGTGTGAGGAGATTCAAATGTTCAAACTATTGGGGCCTAGCTAGAACTTGTCCGATTAGTCCTGGGAAGGGAATCAACTCTACAAACTAGGAAGTGATTATAGTACCTTGTTCGAAATAAGGATTATCTAGCCTAAAAGAAGTTGACCAAATGAATAACTGTCCCTTTTTTATCCGATTATGTTGAGCCTATAATAGAACGATTTTTTTATTCACCAACGCACCTTCCCAGGGTCTAATGTTTTTGGCCTAGTCTCTCTTTTGACATGTGCTCCACGACTTAGGCTAACAGCCTAAGTTAAGGGATGGCTAATGCAGAAAGTGACCTCGTCTTAGCCTTGACAAGACTTTTGATTTTTTTTACCTCAACCTATGGAAAAGTCGTGAGTTGAGGGTTACTATTATGAGCGAGGACCCTTAAATGGGTATAAAACGAGTTGGATGTTTAAAAGAAAACCTTAAGTAAGTGAAAGATGTGACTTGTCGAAAAATGAAAGAATAGTGGAAAAAGAGAAAAAAATTAGAACAAAAGAAAAAAGAGTTTTCTGAGAAAAAAATGCAAAAAAAAAAAGTTAAAGTCATATTTAAAGAAAGAAGGGAAACAAGGGAAAGAAGAGAAGAGAAGAGAAATGGGGGGCCAAAAGCAATGAAAAGAGGCAGGAAACTTAACGGTAATTTCAAGAATACCGCAAAGTATTAAAATATACCCAAATGTACCACACCTGACCCTAGGCCTCATTACAATCCAAGAAAGTTCTACCATGATCCTAGAGTCTACTTGATGAACCTAAACAGTGAAAATAAGGGTAAGCCTATGGAGTAGAGTACTAACTCTATTTGAACTTGTTCTTGAGTGCAAGTGTTGAAATAAAGATCCTTGTACCCAAAATACTTAACCATTGTGTGAAAAATGAGGATTTATATTGATGTGAGGACACTAGTTGCATAATGAGAAAACTTGTACCTTGGTGAGAGGAAAAATAGTAGAGGTGTTTGTTGTATGGTAAATTTGTTTCATGATTTGATCAGTATAAGTTCTCTTGTCGATCATGATGTGTCATTTAGCGTCATGTCAATTTATGTCATGATGTGTCATGAGATCTTGACATTTCTAATGTATTTCACTTAAGGGTTTTTTGTGTCTAAAGTCATTTTATTGTGATTCGAACAAATTTTGTGTCTTCTTTTGTAAAAAAGATGTTTAGGTGGAAATAAAAGAAAGCAACTTAAAATAGTGCATATCACACCTAGAGAGGCAATCGACGGCCCATTGTTCAATCGACGAACTGTAGGCGTGATAGTAGATGAGCAGCTCAGGACATTGAAAGAAAATCATGGAAGACTGACTAAGTATAGAAACAAGAAATATAATGACGGTCCATCGATTGATCGACGGACCATACTGTGAACTGTCATTTGGTTCACAGTAGGTTCCAGTACCTAATATTTGAAGATTCTAAGTATGGAGCTATAGAGGAGAATCAATGGCCCGTAGGTAGATTTATAGATCGTACTGTTGGTCCGTTGTTTGATTTAGATAGGGTGACATATGTAGAGCATAAATAATTCTATGTCCAGACTCAAGAAGTCTACGGACCATCGATTGATTGATTGTTCGTCAATTGTTTTGTTGATTGATATCTCGTACCGCCCTAAACAAAACTTTGCTTATTTTAATACCTTTTTGTTTATGACTATGTTTTTTATATGTATGGTATTAAAACGTCATATTCAGGGATAGGTACTATTACTTTTGTTCCACTTTGTGTACTGGACATTGGTTTCTTAAACTTTAGCAATTAGTTTATTCAAAGATTCAGTTTTAAGAATTTTTCTTGCAATTTTATGTTGGATTTCTTGGTTTATTCTTCTTTTGTAGCATGTTCATGATTTCTTCATCTAAAATTATGAATTGCGATCTTGGTAGCATGGGTAACTAATCCACAACTAGGGTTGTGGAAACATGGGTAATTAACAAAATATGACAAGCAATTAAGCAATTCTTGAATATTGTTTTGCATGTATTGATAATTCTTCCGTTTAGAAGTCTTTTTAATGGTGGTCAGCGTTAGAACTCGCATTTGCTACTTTCCGGACCAAGAAGCTAGTTAATAAGAAAAGAATTATCAACATAGATTTAGTGTGATACTATCTAATAAGTTGGTGTCGATTGGTGCGAAGTAATAATTAAGCCATACATCGATTATGATGTCTAATATGAGGTAATGGCAATGGTTAGTTATTTATACACATATAGACGGACCAAGGTACGGGGTGAAATTCTCTTGACATCGGACAAAGGATTTAGAGTTACCTAACCTATCACTTAACATGGTATACACTAGGAAAAGATTACTATTGCTAGGAATACTGCACTATGAACCTATGGGGAATACAAATAAACTAGTTACTCTCTTATCTTGATAAAACCAAAGTTTATTTTAGTTCAAATTCTAATTACACTGTTAAAAGAATTTGTTTCACAAAAAATTCTTTTACTTACTTGCTTTGGAAAGACTTTAACTGAATAGATATAATTGTGGCTTCAAGTTAAGTCTAAACCATTTTCCTCGTGCGATCGACTCCAACCTACTAGTTGGGTTCTCTAATTTATAATGATTGCTTATGCTTCATTAGGGAGGTGTAATTTGAGTGTATCAAGAATCTCCCAATAGAAACTATGTTACTTTCATATATAATAAAAAAAATTGACTTTTTAATGCATTTTTTAACGAACAAAGTTGTTTCACTATTTTAAAAAACATTATATACATATAAATAAATATATATATATATATATATATATATATATATAAATAGAATGTATTTTAGTTGCCTTTTATGTATTGAGATGTGTATTCTTGAGTTGATCAGAGCCAACGTAGTTTTTTTCTTATTCCTTTCAAGCTTTAAGTTATTATTTAGAATTCCAACGCGCATACACATAGATTTAATGTACTGATACCAATTGTCCTTCATCGTCTTATTATGTAGACGCAGATAACCAGGATCAGCATCTAGCGCATTGTTATTTAAATTTAAAACCCCATAGCCAAAAATACCAAAAACCAACTTTAAAGAAAAAAAATCTGCAGGTACAACCAACAGTGCCATCGACGGATCGTAGCCTGACCCACGGTCTTTCCTGCACAACCGTCGATAGGATCAGAAACTTCGAAACAATTCACTCCAGGAAATGTGTTAAGTCTTGGACAACATACGGACTTACAATCCGTAGGTCAGACAATGGTCCGTAGTCCGTGATCATTGATCAAGACCCCCATTCAGCCACTTTCTGACAAGACCTACGGATGACCAGCGCGGTCTGTAGATGGAAAATATGCAGATAGTTAAGAGGAAATGTAGTGAGGTCAACTTCAAATGGTCATAAATCTTACCACAAAATTAATTTGGTGTTCCATCACCTATCCACGGATAGACAATTAAATTATATTTCCATACCCACTGACCTTGCTAAAATCAAACCTCTGAGTAGAAAGTTATGCCAGTTTTACTGGGATTTCACAAGTGGGTTCCTTTCACCCATTGGGTCCCTAGTTTTCAGTCTGATTCTTGATTATTATATCATGATTAGACCTAGGGTTTCTAGAACTTCAACATAACTTCATGAACTTATTAGTTTTATGTTCCAAATGAGATTATCATGTTATTATTCAGTTTATGGCATGAATTTGAGAACCCTAGCTTTTTATTTCTTTAGTTCTTACTTTACACATGCTAGGTTAGATATTTAAGACACTTTAGATATACATGCCTCAGTTATAAATGCAAAATTACAAGATTAATTGTTGCATTCTCAATTTGCATGTTCAGCGAGCTATCCAGTATTAATAGAAACTCAAACATAATCAGTAAATTTAAGGAAATCATGGGAGTAGCATAAAACCGAGTTGGACTAGGGTTCAGTGTACCCAAGTAGTCCCATAACTTCTAACCAAGTAGGTTGTAAGTACCCTCTGTGGGCAATCAGTTTAGTGATCACACCAGCATACCATTATACCTTTGGCATGGTATATTGGGTCCTCTAGATGAGGTGTATACATTGAACTTCATATTTAGCTCATATGGTTTTATTATCAATTATTAGAAGCTTACACAATTTAGTCAGACTCTCTACATTGACCATTTATTAGTTTATTCAGTTTCAACAAGTTATTAATTGATCATTGCATCTAGTTACTTGAAAATTTAGCTTATCATGACAGATTATTATACTTGCTATTATGGTTGTTTAGTTATTTTTTTCAGCTTTACTCTATCCTACATGCTCAATACCTTTCAAGTACTGATGCATACGTGCGCTACAGCTTCTCGTGATGTAGGTTCAGGTTCTCACCATCCAAATCACGAATAGATTGATTTTGAATCTTCAGTTAAGAAGATTCAGTGATAAGTCCTCATTCTCTGAGGACCATAGTAATGAGTGTCATTTCAGTCTTTAGCCATTTAGTTTCAATCTTTGCTAGATTTAGCTGGGGCTTGTCCCAATATTTCAAGTCCAGTATAGAGGCTTATTTCGGGCATAGTTAGATTCAGTATAGTATTGAGTTAATATTTCCTTTGTATTTAACTCATTTTTTTCAAATTTCTTAGTTATAGAATATGTGTATTCCCTATCTTTTCAGATTTTAACTATTATTTAGCTTTCGCGTCAGTTTATTACCATTTGTATGCTCATGATCATGCAAGCAGGGTTAGCTTGAGATCACTTGTCATTCTATGTTTTGTGTCCACGTCTCGAGGGAATCTCGAGGCGTCACAAAACATGGTATAAGAGAACTGGGTTCAAGAGTTCTAGGATGTCTGAAAAATCCACAATAAGTAGAGTCATTTTCATGGGTATGAAGTGCACCACATCTAATGAGAAGGAGGCTTTGAAGTGTTTTAGGAAAAACTTCATTTTCTTGTTACTCTTATCGTGCATAAGAAATGATGAAATTTCATTCTAACTTGACGTTTTGTGCTTAAGATCATGCCTTCTTGTAGAACTTAGTCATGGAATGCTAATGCACGCCATGCTAACGCAGTTCCTCTAGTACCAGATAAGGGTGTTCAAATACAGAGTTTCGGAACCTCAATTCAGCTTTTCACTTAGAGTATGATCAACCAGAATAATCAACATGTTCTAGTTCTTTCTAATAAAAATGACCAATTAGTGGCAGCCAGAGTTTGGGATTTTGTTAGGATGAATCCGCCTAAGTTTTTAGGGTCGTAAGTTTGTAAGGTCCCACCGAAGTTCATCGATCAGGTCAAGAAAATATTTGGTGTGATATAAGTAACTGGCAGTGATAGGTGAGATTTGCGTTTTACCAACTCAAGGATATGACTCACGCATGGTTCTCTCGATGGAAAGACAACATACATCACTTTGTCTTTTGTAACTCAGTATAGCAATCATATTCAATGTTAGTCAAAAAACTCTCTCAGAACCTTTATCACTCTCTATTCTAGTCAGTGACCCAGTTATAGCTAGACGGGTATAATGAAATTGCCTATCACTGTCTTTCAGAAAGTCACCTCAGCAGATCTAGTAAATTTATAAATGGTAGACTTCGATGTCATTCAAGGCATGGATTGGTTACATTTCGTTTATGCCTTCATCGATTGTAGAACTAGGATTTTTCATTTTCAGATTCCTGGCGAACCAATCTTAGAATGGAAGGGTCGTAGCTTAGCACCTATGGATCGATTTATTTGTTACCTTAAGGTCAGAAAGATGATATCTAAGGGTCATATCTATCATATAGTTCGGGTTAAGTATTCTAGACTTGAAACCCCAACTCTTGAGTCAGTTCTAGTAGTCTGTGAGTTTCAAAAAGTATTTCTAGAAGATCTTCTTGGAGTTCTTCTCGAAAGGGAAATCGAATTTGGAATTGATATCCTTCCAGATACCCAACCTATTTTTATTCCTCCTTACATAATGGCTCCAGCAAGGATTAAGGAATTGAAAGATCAGTTGAAAGACCTTCTAGATAAGGGTTTCTTCAGACCTAGTCTTTCACCATGGGGTGCACCGGTGTTGTTCTTAAGGAAGAAAGATGGTTATCTCAAAATGTGCATTGACTATAGACAGTTGAACGACATCACAATCAAGAATAAGTATACCATACCAAGGACTGATGGCTTGTTTGACCAACTTTAGGGTGCTATCCATTTCTATAAGGTAGACTTCAGATCGGTTTATCATCAGCTTAGATTCAGAGATAGAAACATTTCGAAAATAGTTTTAAGAACTCTGTATGGTCATTATGAATTTGTAGTTATGTCGTTTGGACTAACTAATGCTCCTGCGACTTTCATGGATTTGATGAACAGAGTTGTCAAACAGTACGTAGACTTGTTTGTTATCGTCTTGATTGATCATATCCTCATTTACTCTAGGAGTTAGGAAGACGATGCAAGTCATTTGAGAGTTGTTCTGCAGACTCTAAAGGATCGCCAGCTATTTGCTAAGTTTAGTAAATGTGATTTCTTGTTGCAATCCATTACTTCTCTTGCTCACATTATATCTAGCGAAGGGATCCGAGTGGATTTGCAGATGATAGAAGCAATGAAATAGTGCCCCTGACCTACCTCTGCTATAGATATCAGAATTTTCTTAGGTCTATCAGGTTATTACAGAAGGTTTGTGGAAGCATTTTCATCCATGGCCTCACCATTGACTATGTTGACTCAGAAGATGGTCAAGTTCCAAGAGTCATATGATTGTGAGAAAAGCATTGCAGAATTTGAAACTAGACTGACTACAGCTCTTGTCTTGACTCTATTAGAGGGTTCAGACGGTTATGTGATCTATTGTGATGCATCAAGAGTTTTCCTAGGTTGTGTTTTGATGCAGCGAGGTAAGGTCATAGCTTATGCATCTAGGAAGATTAAGTCGCATAAGAAGAACTATCCAACTAATGACCTCAAGCTTGCAACAGTGGTGTTTGCACTCAAGATATGGAGACACTAATTGTATGGTGTCCATGTAAATGTGTTCACCGATCATAAGAGCCTTCAGTATGTGTTCACCCAGAAACAGTTGAATCTTTACCAGAGGATATGGCTTGAGTTCCTTAAGGATTATGATATGAGTGTGCATTATCATCCTTGTTAGGTGAATGTAGTAGTGGATTCTCTTATTAGATTATCTATGGGTAGTGTACCATGTTGAGGAAGAAAGGAAGGACCTACTTAAGGATATTCACAGGCTTGCTCACTGGGAGTTCTCCTAATGAGCATAGAAGACAATTGTGTAACAGTTAAGAATGGGGCAGAATAGTTTTTGCTAGTGGAGGTTAAGGAAAATCAAGATAGTGATCCAATTTTTCTTGAGCTTAAGGGTGTAGTCCATTATCATAGAGTGGAGGTTTTCTTCCAAGGGGGAGATAGTGTACTTCGCTACCAAGATATACAGTGTGTTCTTGATGTGGGCGAGTTGAGACAACATATTGTTGCACAATCCCATAACTCGAAATATTCTATTCACCTAGGTGGCACTAAGATGTACCGCAATAAGCGGGAAGTCTATTCGTTGAATGGAATGAAGAGGGATATACCAGACTTTGTCAACAAGTAAAGATAGAAAATCAGAAACAATGGGGGTATGACTCAAGAGATCGACATTCCTACTTGGAAGTGGTAAGTGATTAATATGGATTTCATCACAGGGTTACTGCGCAACCGCAAACAGCATGACTCCATTTGGCTGATAGTTGATAGGATGACAAAGTCTTTTTGCTTTTTAAAGACTATAGATTCGGCAGAGGACTATTCCAAGATTTACATTAATGATATTGTGAGGTTACATGGTGTTTATTTGTCTATCATCTCTTATAGTGGTCCTCAGTTTACCTTTCATTTCTAGAAGTCATTTCAGAAAGGTCTTGGTACTCAAGTAAACCTTAGTACAACGTTTCATCCACAGAACGATGGGCAGGCAGAGCGTACCATTCAGAACTTAAAGGATATGTTAAGAGATTATGTGATTGATTTCAAAGGTATTTGGGATGATCGCCTTCCTCTTATTGAATTTGCCTACAATAATAGCTACCATTCCAACATTCAGATTGCCCCTTGTGAGGCTTTATACGGGCGTAAAAGTAATTTTAAACAGTTTTGGTAGGGCTAGATTTAGTCCTTTATGCTATGGAGAAAGTGACAACTCATTAGATATAGACTTAAGACAACCTAAAGTTGTCAGAAATCTTATGCAGATGTAAAGAGAAAAAAACTAGAGTTCGAAGTTGATGATTGGGTTTTTCTGAAGGTATCACCTATGAAAAGGGTGATGAGATTTGGAAAGAATGGGAAGCTTAGTCCTAGATATGTAGGCCTTTACAAGATATTGAAAAGGGTTTTGCAAGGTGGCAGATGAGTAAGAGTTGCTAGCAGAATTAGCAACAATGCATCCGGTCTTCCACATCTCATTCTTGAAGATGTTTGTGGGTGATCTAGACTCTGCAGTGCCATTACAGAGTGTGGCAGTGAAAGATAGTCTTTCTAATGAGTATGTACCAGTCGAGTGTCTTGAACATCAGGTCAGAAGGTTGAGAAACAAAGAAGTAGGTTCAGTATAGGTTTTGTGGAGGAGTCAGATTGTAGAAGGAGCTACTTGCGAAGCAGAAGCAGTCATGAAAGCCAAGTATGCTCACCTCTTTCCTTCCAAATCTACTCCAGCTTGAGGTAATAGTTCCTCTTCAGTTTTCCAGTCATTCATGCGTAAATTTAGTTTTATAATCATCTACCCTAGGTTTGTACTTGCATTTTCAGCGTAATTTCGTGTACTCAGAACTCAATTCAGTCAGGAAATCAGTTCTCAGTGTTTAGTAGTAGGGTTTGCAGCTCTCTCCCTCTATTTTAGCTAGTTTAGTCTTCATTAGAGGACGATTGTTTCCAACAGGGACATAATGTTCACCCCGTAGCAAAAATAGATGAAAATTGAGCTTTATAAAAAAATCTGCATGTGCAACCAAGGGTGTCATTGACGGACCGTAGCATGATTCATGGTCTGTCCTGCACAACCATTGATGGGATTAAAAACTCCCAATAATTTCAGCCGAGAAAATTGGTTAAGTCTTAAACGATAGAGGACTTATGGTCCGTTGGTCAGACGATGGTCCGTTATCCGTGACCGTCGATTAAGACCCCCATCACCCAATCTCTTACAAGAGCTACGGATGACCAGCACGGTCCGTAGGTGGACATACGGTCCGTAGGAGAAAAATTTGCAGATAGTTAAGGGGATATTTAGTTGGGTCAACTTCAAATTGTCATAAATCTTAGAAAAAAATGAAATAGATGTCCTATGACCTACCCATTGATAGATAATTGAGTTATCTTTCCATATCAACTAACCTTACAAAGATCAGACCTCTCAGTAAAACGTTATGCTCATTTTAGTAAATGCCTATCGAAAAGGCCCAGTCGACGGACGCAACAATGGGGTGTCGGTAAGACGATGAACCATCAGTCCTGGCCGTCATTTGGTTTGACAACCCTAAATCATCAGATTTTAGTCATCTTAAGCCTATAAACATAATTAAAACATATCTAAGTCAAATCATTAAATCATAACATAGAAAATTAGAAGCAAAAGTGGAGAAAAAGCTCAAGAAGCCTAGTTCTAAAGTGAAATAAACTCTAGGAATTCCAGCCCCGAAATTTGAGTATTTTTCCGTGGATTTAATCACTAGGTATGTGGGATTTCACTAGTGGGTCCTTTAACCCATTGGGTCCCTAATTTTCAGACAGATTCTCTATTCGTATGTCATGATTAGACCTAGGATTTCTAGAACTATAACATAACTTTGTGAACTTATTAGTTTTATGTTCAAAATCATATTATCATGTTATTATTAAGTTTATCAATGAATTTCAGAACCCTAGCTTTGTATTTCTTTAGTTCTTGAACTAAACATTCTAGGTCAGATATTTAAGACACTTCAGATATACATGTCTCAGTTATAAATGCATAATTACAAGATAAATTGTTGCATGTTCAGTTCAGACATAATTAGTTAATTTAAAGAATTCATTTTGAGTAGCATAATACCGAGTTGGACTAGGGTCCAGCGTACCCAAATAGTCCCAGAAGTACTGGAAAAGTAGGGTGCAAGTCCCCTCAGTGGGCAATCAGTTTAGTGATCACGCTAGCATGCCATTGTACCTTTGGCAGGGTATATTGGGTCCTCTCGATGGGGCGTACATATCTGACTCCACATTTAGCTCATTTGTTTTTATTTTCGGTCATTAGTAGCTCTCATAGTTTAGTAAGACTCTCTGCATTGACCATTTATCAGTTTATTCAGTATTCAGTTTCAGCATGTTATAAATTGGTCATTGCATCTGGTTAGCTCAAAATTCAATTTATCATGACAGATTATTATACTTGCTATTATGATTGTTCAGTTATGTTTTATTTCAGCTTTACTCTATACTACATGCTCAATACCTTTCAAGTATTGATGCATATGTGCGCTACATCTACTCGTGATGTAGGTTCAGGTTCTCAGCATCCAGATCACGAATAGATGAATTTCGAATCTTCAGTTCAGCAGATTCAGTGGTGAGTCCTCATTCTCTGAGGACCACAGTAATGAGTGTCATTTCAGTCGTTAGTCATTTAGTGTCATTCTTTGCTACATTTAGCTGGGGTTTGTCCCAGTATTTATAGTCCAGTTTAGAGGATTATTTCAGATATAGTTAGATTCAACTTAATATTGAGTTAATATTTCATTTTTATTAAACTCATTGTTTCAAATATCGCAGTTATATAATATGTGTATTCTCCATCTTTTTAGATTTAATTATGATTTAGCTTCCCATCAGTTCATTATCTTTAGTATTCTCATGATCATTCAAGAAGGGTTAGCTTAGGATCACTTGTGGTTCTAAGTTTCATATCCGCGTCTCGAGGATAGCTCGGGGGTGACACAATTTGAGCACTCAGAGTCAATGGTGAATCTCCTTGCATTCCGGAGGACTCTCTAATTGCTTTCCATATTTTTACTTATAGAATGTTGTGGGTTTTTTCCCAATAATCATCTTAGTATTATAGAGGCTTCATAGACGCATAGTCAGTTTGACTCTCTCCTTATCTTGTATTCAGATATTCAAATTTTGAGACTTAAGTGTCATTTTGGACAAGACATTTATTGAAGTCATTTTTATGAGAATGTTTATCACTTTATGATTCAGATAAGTCGTTCGCTGTAACTAAGTCAGACCAAAGGTTTTCTGAAGACCAACAATGATCATTGGGTGCTTCCCACGTCAAGGGTGTAGACTCGGGGTGTGACATTAATTATGAGATTATTAAATAAGCTAGTAAAACTTTTTGTACATTATTCATTATATTTTTCTAAGGTGAATTCACTTAATGATACGTAAAGTTAATTCAATACGATCCTTGACATAATAATCAGTTATGCTCTCATCACACGTATTATTCCCTCAATATGCTTTGTAATTCCTTATTCAAGATTATCTTTTATAATCAATTTTGTAAAATTTCTGATTACATTTTTTGTAGATTTAAGATTACTCATAATTTATCTTATTTATATTCTTCCTATTTTAGATTTATGGATATTGAATCTAGTGAGTCTCAAAGTGGATTTAATCAACCACTTACATTGTGAGATGACAAAATTATTTTACTACTCAAGTGTTATCACATATATAGACGAGATACATCATACGAAACCCCAGTTTAAAAGTGTACATGTTAAACGTATTCGATTTCAAAAAAAGATATCTCCACAAGAATCTTTAGATGAACTATACAAGAGCTGAAGACAGAAGAAGGAGTAAATGGATTCATCTTTTTTTAGAAATATATGTTGTTTTCACTAAGTATTTGACCAATCCAACTATCGTTCCAGCCCTCGAGCCGATGATAAGAGTAGAAATCACATGTCCATGATTAGAGTAGAGAGCACAAGTCCATGGGAAGTCTTTTATTCCTTAGTCTTAGTCACATAAACCAACTGACTTACCGAATATGAAATCCTCGATTGTTAAAAATTGTGGCATTCATCTTTGACACCTTCCCTCTAGATAAACTTATTCATGAAACCCCCATTGGAATACCTCTAACTTTTATTATTTCCAAACATTAACATATTATGTCAGAGAATCGAAGCCACATTAATCGACAATCCTTTTGTAAGTCTATCAACCAAAACTACACTTTGTGTTTTTACCTTTGAAGTGTGCTTACCACAAATAATTTTTAACCATACATGTGCCTCTGGATTCAAGTGTACTACTAAAAATATGCCCAAAAACAACGGCCGAAAGCGACATTCTACACCACTTTTTTCATCTAAATCGATGAAAAAACGATGCAATCATGTTCTTCGTCTTGTGGGTTAACGGTACGGACAGGAGGATCCTGTCCATCGCTTTAATGGGAATATTTTTAAAAAAAAATACAGAAAAGCTACGGACTAAAGGACATTGTCCATCACTTTTTTGGATCTTTTAAACAATAAAAGTCATAACAACGATCCAAAAAACCACTCTATCCATTGTTGTTTCTGCAATTCTTTTGACAATTGAAACTGGTAGTCTGTGTTGCCTGCATATGCAATTCAATTCAGCTGAAGTAAGCACACAACATAATGACCAACCTACATCATACATAAACAACAAAATTAAATTAACATTTAAAAAAATCTAGATCACAATTTAAATACTCATAAAGTGTTTCAAAATTCGTTTCAAAATTTCAACAAGTTCATAAATTTAAAAAGACCTAAAGTAGGGAGTAGTATATACAAAATAAACCTCCTCTTCCTCATAGTAGTCGTTTATGTCCTCAGGATTTGAAGTAGTACGTCGACAAGCGAGGTTCAGTATGTGTTAGTTGATTTGTTGAACGACCACACTCATGCTCTGTTGTTCATCTACTCTTCTCCGCTCTAACACTGTCAGTGTCGATGTAAGTTGTGTTATTTGAGTTGACATAGTAGAAATCAAAACATTGTCAGGTGCCTTGGTTTGACGTGATGATCCAATACTTTATAATTCGGATTGAAGTCGTCTTACAACGTCTTTAGAACGTAGACCATAGACTTTACCTTTGTATGTCACCCCCTTCCCCACACACACACACACACTTTTTTATCTAAATTTGGGTGGACAATTTAGGTATCATTTGGACTAAAATCTCTCTCTCTCTCTCTCTCTTTCTCTCTCTCTCTCTCTCTCTCTCTATATATATATATATATATATATATATATATCTACTATACATGTATATTATTCAAATAGAATAACTTACAAAACTTCGTTCAGCCTTTTCCTCTATTCACACATCCGTATCCAACTCATTTTCTTTCTTCCTAACATGAATCATCTTCAAAACCTCCATTCCAATGGGAGTGTGCCACAATTCTTTTTCTGATAAATAGAAACAGAAATTTATAACAATATATATGAATCAACTAAATATTTATTTAAAATTTTGAAATAGAACTACCATATCTCTTGCAATTGTTCTAACGGTGTTTGCACCTCCGGTGTGCATTGAGCCACCTTTAAGACCACCTCTAGACTTTTTGTCTTGTGGTTAAATTGCCTTAAGCTTATCGATGTGCCAATATAGACGCAATTCATAAAAAATATGAGGTTTCATATAATCTAGCCATTGATCATCATCCCGAGCTATCTTTAGCCACCTAGACATTTTGGCGGATGCCCTCCTCTCAAATATGGTCGTAATGGCCAAATTGTACCTCGACACCCAAATACACATACTGTAACAAAAAAGTTGAATAGTATTAATTAGAAAAATAGAAAAAATATTAAAGTATAATAAATTTAACTAAAAATTGTATACTTTAAATTCATTAAACATCGCTTGGCATATACTATTTTTAATATTTCTCAAAGAGTGATAAGCATGTGTAGAATGTCTTCTAACATAGTCTTTTAAATCTCAAAGAGAATCCCTTGTAGGATGCCACCTGCAAAACACATAATAAATATGTCGGTTCATGAATAAATACTAAATTATATGAAATAAATAAAATAAACTAACATATAGATAACAAAACAAAACTTACAATTATCCGGCTCAATCATGATTGTAACAAGTATATTGAAGAATCCATGATTTGGACGCTGAGTGGTCCTTCACAACACAATTTTTCAAAAACTATAACTATTTGTTGTTACTTTTAGCTTAGTATGAAATTTTACTAGACTTTTTAATTTGAGACTATGTTCATATATTTTCTCAACTTTAGTTCTTAGAGTTTTTTTGAGACTTTGTTCTTAAGATTTGATGACTTAATGGTTTTCAACTCCAAGAAATTGGAAGTTGTATTGAAGAATCTTTATTGTAGACGTGTATCCTCAAAAAGGTTTAGGTTTAAGAAAAGATTTTAAAAGAAATGAAAAAAGATGTATCGACCCTGGCGTCAGGTCCCATTCTATCTCACTCAATCAACTGGAAGCCCAGATGGGCCAGATTTCGACGCATTTGAACTCTTGACAATAGGGGGTTTGCCTAGGGAAACTATGTCAAACCCTAAGAGTGAGGTTTAAAAGTAAACTTGCATCATGCCACAATGTTAGCTAAGGCACTGTTTTAGAGGCAACCAAAAACCTTTTTAATTACTTATTTTTGTTTTAGAAATAATGGTAGAAATATGTCTGTGATTATTCGACTCTCGACAACTTAAAGGTATAGTTTATAAAACTTGGAGTCCAAGAAATTATTGGTGAACCACCGACCCATAGTTCTGGTCTTATAACTTTGACCGGGTATAAAATAGACTAGCATCGTGAGGTGAATCATTGTATCATCATTATAGCTCTAATGTGATGGTTGTCAGTTAGGAAACTCCCATAGTAGTTTTTGTATTTTTATATACATCAATTTATTGTATTTTTATATACATTTATGTTGTATCCTTGCATATACACAGAGCTGACATCATGTTTTAAACAACTTTTCTATTATATTTCACTTGTTTTAAACTATTTTATAATGATATGAGTTATTAAGCGTTCATAAGTTGAGTAGAGTCAAGGTAATTGTTTCTCTCAGAATCTCTTTCAAGACTATGTTATTTAGCATGGCAACTCGCGTACTTGTACATTGAATGTACTGATGTCAGTTGACCTTCATCCTATTATGATTCAGATGCAGGTAACGAGGAGCGACATCCAACACATCGTTGATCTAGTTGAGCACTCCAAAGTTAGTTGGTGAGCCTCCTTGCATTCTGGAGGACTCTTTTATTGCTTTCTAGTTTAGTTTATTAGGATGTTTTGTGGTTTTTCCCAACATCCATCTCAGTTGTCTAGAGGCTTGAAGAAACACGTAAAGTGGAAATTAAAGAAGTTAGGGTGAGGGTTCCTCTACTTTTTACTTCTTTTAAATATGTTGTTCCTAAAGTTGTTGTACAACTTAATAATCAATAAGGACAACAAATTGTTGCTCTTATTATTCTAAATGAAGCGATAATTGATTAACCTGTTGTAGATGTACCGCAAGAAGTAGCATTAAGAAAATGGAAAAACAAAAGTGATCTACTATTTCTGATGATTATTTGGAATAATTAAATGAGGCAAAAATTAACTTGGGAATTAATAATGATCCAATTTAATTTTCACAAGCTATTTTAAGTAATAATTATGTTAGATGGGATAAATCTTAAGAAAGAAGAGTCGAAATCTATGGAACAAAATAAAGATGGGACCTTGTTGACTTGGGAATTGATGATGATCCAATTTAATTTTCATAAGCTATTTTAAGTAATAATTATGTTAGATGAGATAAATGTTATGAAAGAAGAGTTGAATTCTATTGAACAAAATGAAGATGGGACCTTGTTGAATTACCAGAACATTGCAAAAGAATTGGGTGTAAATGGATCTTTAAGATCAAACATGACTCAATTGGCAACATTGAATGTCACAAGGCTAGACTTTTTGCAAAAGGTTTCACTCAAAATGATGGCCTCGACTATAAAGAAACATTTTCACCTGTCTCTAGAAAAAATCCACTCATAATTATAATGGCTTTGCTAGATCATTATGATTCAGAGCGACATCAAATGGATATGAAATCAACCTTTCTAAATAAAAATTTGGAGAAAAAGGTTTATATGAATCAACATGAGGGGTTTTCTTGCAACGAATGGAGAACATGGTGTGTAAACTTAAGAAGTCATTATACGAACTTAAACAAGCTTCCTGACATTAGTCTCTTAAGTTTAACGAAACTATTGTAATTTTTAAACTTGCAAGGAACTAAAGATCATATTCATATTAGGTTGGTTGTGTGGATAAAAGAAAATCCACATTTAGATATTTTTCTCAAATTAGATAGAGAAGCAATATCATGGAAAACTATGAAGCAGTCTATTTTAGTTGCATCAACTATGGGACAGAGTTTGTGGCATGCTTTGAGGCCAAAGCTCGCGCTAATTGGTTGTAGAACTTCATTTCAACAATTGGACGGGTCGACAGTATTTTCAAGCCGGTAAAAATTTATTGTGATAATAGTGCAACAGTCTTCTTCCTAAAAATGATTAGTATTCTAAGGGTGACAAACATATAAAATTGAAATACTTTTCAGTTAAAGAAGAAGTCTAGAAGCATTAGAAGACAATTGAACAAACTAGAACAAAACATATGATTGTTGCTCCTTTGATGAAAGGATTACTGACCAAAACATTTGTTGAACATGTTTAAATAATGTGTCTTATAGATAACAATGAATGATTTTTGTAAAGATTTTATCATGTTTATATAATTGACACTATGAGCTCAACTATATATATGTTTCTGTTGTAACCTGTTTTCTCTTGTATACGTTATGTTGAGAATCACGATGACATTTTGTGTTTTAGATAAAAGATATTCTAAGCATTATTGCAGACCCGTTATGTATTTGAAAGGTTGTGTTAGGCAATAGATTAATATTGTAGTGCATGGAAGGACTATGTCAAATAAAGTGGTGTACAACTGTCATGACTCATAGTAGTTGATTTATTTAATAACGATGAATGATGTTGGATTTAAAATTGTTCAAATGATGATAAAGATGCATATTGAACCATTAAATTAAAGGTTGTGCGCCAAGTGGGACAATGTAAATTTCTATGGCCCACTAATTATATTTTGGTTTAATATTTAATATAATTTGAATCCAAAATATGTGTGGAGAAGTGGGGAAATGGAAAAGTTACATACATGTGTGAAAAAGTGGGTAAGTTACTTAGTAACTTCCAACTACCCATTAAGTCTTCCACTAACCATTACCTCTTTCAACTTCCCATTAAGTAGCGGCATACTTGATAGTTTTAAAACTACCCATTATATGAACTACTCACCATGATGGAAAGGTGGGACTGATGTAAAAAAAATACTCTTAATTAAAGGGCCTTCTCTCTTGCATAAATATATAGTTTTATCCATCAAAATTATTCTTAAAGTATAAGGCAAGAGAGAGAAACAACTTGTGAAGAACGAAAAGAAAGAAATGACTTCCGCTCAATTCAAGTCAAGATTCTTTAAAATCACTATGACTTATTCGGGTATGTATTCTTGATTGAATATAATATTAATAGATTTATGTGAAAATCATATAATGTTATGATCATGAATAATTTATAGGATTTATGAATGCATATCTTGTTGATGTTTTCATAACCCATTAAAATTCCTAATAAGTGACGCAAAATTCTAAAAATAATAAACAAATATAAGATAATGTTCGAACAAAATGAATAACATCTAATTATTTAACAAATGTAAAAAAAATTGAGTGAAATAAATATAATAAATATTCCTAATTTTTTTGAATCTCCTAAATTTATGTCAGTTAACAATTATGATCAATGAATTCAAAATTAACTAATATACCTTTATTCGTTTTTATCTTCTTCATATTTTTCAAATTTGATTTTTTTTTCCTTTTTTATATTTTTTGTTTTTTCAAAACTGATTTTTTACAATTACATTTATACTGCTATAACTAGAAATATTTACTAATGTCATTTTATAAAATTTTCAAATTTATTAAAATCATTAGTTCTTTTTTTATCCCACAAAATCGACATGACAATAGTTAAAATTGAGTTAAAGATATATATTTAGGATTTTCTGATATCCAAAAATCCAAAGTATCGGATATGATATACAATTTTAAATTCATAAACTTTAAAAGTTAAATACATAGTCCAATTCAATTTTGAAAAACTCAAACAAAATATCCAAAAAAAACTTACTTTAGATTTGAATTTTTGTTTGCCTAGACAATGCTTACCTATATAGGATTAGACAAAACTTGTAGGGTTAAATTAAAACTATATTAATTATATCAAAATATCCATTGATCTTTTGGTCTTAAATGTCATATGAAAAATTGAGGTTAGAAAGTCGTGTAAAATGAAAAACATAGTCTTTTTGAAAAATAACTTAAAGAGAAAGTAAAACAACAAAATTGAAAGAGAGTGAATAACAATTTTTAAGGATTATACAGTTTGGAGCGATGAATATTCATTTAAAAATATCTGAAATTAATATTATGACAGGTCATTAATTAGGGGGGGGCAAAGAGAGATACTTTTCCATAAGAAGGTTCCATTATTTTCATATTGTTAACTAACTTATATATTTAATAGAGGTGGAGTTAGGTAAGGCGGAGTTAGGAAGGGTTAATAGGCTCAGTCGAGTCCACTAGTTTTTTTTGTAGATCCTATATTTGTATTAGAAGATTAATTAAATATATGTATATGAACAAGTAAACCCCCAAATAACGTTGATCTAGAACTCCCAAACTCATAACTTTGACTTCGCCTATATTAAATAATTTGAAGACATTAATTTTGTATAACATCCATTATTTATTTTCGAGTGGATGTAATTATAAAATATTAGAAATATCTTAAATTGTTTGATTCTCAATTTTATAATAATCAAGTCAAGATTTAACCTAAAAAATTGAAGTAGTAACTGAATATTGTGGGAGATGAGATATGTATTCAATATTTCAACTATGGGTTTTGCCTGCATAAATATTGCCACCTGAACTTAAAAAAAAATACCACATTCTTTAAAATTTAAAATATGTTAAATATTTAAACTATTTAGACAAATCACACATTCTATATAAAGCCTGCATGTATCTCACTAAATTTGTAAACATTTTCTTATAACAAAATCTCACTCAATTCTAAGTAATGGGGTTTGAAAGGTAATTTCATCTCTAAATTAGAGATGAAGTGTGCTGGAGATTTGCTTTATGACCACTTCAAATCAAATCCACACCAAACATTCACCATGTCTCCTGATTAGGTAACGAACTTCACATTGCATGATGGTCAATTTGGGAAAAACTAATTATGTTATTGGCTGAAAAATCATCCTTGGTAAGCTTCTTATATTATTCCAGTTTCAATTGGCTATGGTAGAAGCGATCGATTATTTAGCATTCATTTTTGAACTTAAATTATTTTCTTAATATGTTCAGGGGGCAAAGAGCCATTTAAAATAGGTCGTACACGTAGATGATGCAGCAAAATCGATGACCTTCAATTTTATTGAAGGATATATGAATGAATTATATAACTCAATGATAGTTATATTAAATGCAAAGGAGAACTGGATTACTTGGAGCATGTTGTATGAAAAACTGAATGAGAATATTCATGAGCCCCTTGACTTTATGGATTTTCTTATTGGCCTCATCAAGGACCTTGCGACTCACCATGTCGGAAAATAGATCTCAGTCCCCATTTCCAATTAATAACAAGATTGAGTATTGTTACTATCCTAAATCCTTACGAATAAATAAGACTATTTTTGTGATGTTTCACCAGTACAATGGTATATTATCTGTATAATAAATATCTTTATGAATAAATAAAACTATTTGGTGAGATATATTTTTATGAATTGTGCTCATTATTAGTAATATATATTTAATTTTTTTTAAAGAAAGTTTAATCCCCAGTATCATTATATGTAATGCTCTGAAGTATTCATAATTAATTGTATAAAATAACCAAACACCTAAAATTTAATATTCAAAAAATTATGAAATTATAAAAATATCTTGGAGTATATCTACTGATTATCACTATACTTTAAATTAGTTATATAATATTGGACTCAGTTGACCCCTAATAGAAGAAGCATCTAATATGTCTCATAATGATATAAAGGTCAATAGTTATTTGATCAAAATAAAATCTTAAATCATGGTTCATATAATCGATCCTTTTCGGCTTAAAATCAATTTCTCAAGATAGAAATGGAAATTAAGAATTAGAGGCGTACATGCCCGGGTTAGTTTAGGTTTTTCAAATATCAAATCCAATTACGATGTGTTTGACAAAATGACTATACTGGACCTTAATTATGAGATTATTAAGTAAGCTAGTAAGTATTTTTGTACATTATTCTTTATATTTTTCTTAGTTGGGTTCACTTTATGATACTTAAAGTTCCTTCAATACGATCCTTGGCAGTTTCTGCTGCCTGCCTGCAAATACAATTCAATTCAGCCCAATCAACACACAACATTATAATTAAACTATACAAAACATAAAACAACAAACTTAAATTAACATTCAAAAGTATCTAAATCACAATTCAAAGATTAATAAAGTCTTTCAAAATTCGTTTCAAAATTTTAAAAAGTTCATAAATTAAAAGAGACTTAAACTAGGGAGTGATATCTACAAAATCATCATCATCCTCCTCAATGTCGTCATCGATGTCCTGGGGAGACAAAGTAGTAGGTCGATGAGCGAGGTTCTGCACTTGTTCCTAAATTTGTTGAACGGTCTAACTCATGCTTTGTTGTTCAGCTACTCTTCTCTACTCTGACGACTCAGCTAGTGTCGATGTAAGTAATGCTATTTAAATTGACATAGAACAATGTCAAGTTTCTCGACTTGATATGATGATCCAATACCTTGTATGTGTGATTAGAGTTGTCTTACATTGTTTCGAGAGCCTAGACAATAGACTCTACCTTTGTGTGTCCCCCCACCCTCCACCACTTTTTCTACCTAAATTTGGGTGGACAGTTCAAGTGTCATTTGGAACAAAATATCTAGATTTTCAGTGACACACTGACAAAACTCATTCTACATATTAAATATCAACATTGACATCAATATATATGTAGATATATATATATATATATATCACCACACCATTTTAGGCCTAAGACAATCTAGGTAAAGTGTAGCCTAAAGTAGCAAAAGATGTGGCCTTTGATAACGGTACACTTTTTTACTTTTGGCAACACTTTATAGGGGGTGACCTAAAGAAGCATAACCCTTGACATTAGACAACACTTTTGAAGTGTTGCCAAAGCAGCAACGCTTAAAAAGTGTGGCAAGAGGTATAAAGGCTACACTTTTGAGCATTTCATTAGTAACACTTTTATCTAATTATACTACACTTAAAAGTGTGATTTTCGCGTTGTTATTGGTTTCACTTTAAAATTGTACCCTTTTTATATCTCACCTAAAACAACACTTATAGAGTGTAACTTTTCTTATGTACAACATAAAATTTATAAACAATAAGCCACACTTCTGATGTGTGGCAAATGTAGATTTTTTGTATAATTATATAAAGCACAAAATTAAATTATAAATAATTTCAAATTATAGATTTCAAATTAAATAAACTTCAAGAACATCTCTCATACATATAGAAACACAGAGAAATCAATTACCTAAATATCTGTAGTAGCAATACATTCTACAAACCAAATGTATTTAAACAACATTTATGATAATTGTACAAACTCTTTATCGTTCACTACAATAGATCGAGTTTAGTTTTCTCCTCTATACATCAAAATTTGATCAACAACATTTTCCTGCACATTAAAAATTCATTAAAAGTTAGAGAATCATGTATTTCATATGCTGACTATATTGTTCAACACTCAGCCCCTTCCCAATCCCTTTACAGTTAAATGATCACTAAACATGTACAAGAACTAAAAAATATTGGATATAACAATAGGGCATGTTTTCAAAGTCTGTCACAATAGAAAAATATGATTGATTAAATAAATTAGGAAGAAAACAATAGGCAAAGAGTTAAATGATCCCAAACTGCATGTATAAAGCAGAGCCAATATGAATGATAAAATCTTGAAGAAAACAACAGGCAAACATACAAATGAATAGAATACATATGATCAAATACTCTTAGAAACTATTGACTCCAACTCTTTTTTTAGAAGAAAAGAAAAGCCGGAACATAAATGAATAACAACTCAACTCAGTCTTCCTTGATAAAACAGGCAAGATCACACAGATCTTACAAAAAAGTTAATCAGTTAGACTGGCCTTACAACCTCTGAAAAGCATCTTCCCCAAAATCTTTCACTTAACTGAGAGTAAACCCTCCAAGCTTTTATATCAATGTAGTGAGCATATCTACTACCATCACATTTTATATTCTTACAAAGGCTCCTAATTGACAAGTCGATATGACCAAATATTCTATGCTTTCAAATTGATTAGAACGATTGACTCATCCACATATGCAGCAGTAGGTAATAAACTAGTAGAGCCGCAAACTTATGTGTGAAAAATATTTCTAAACTCCAAGCTTCAGTAGTAATAAGAAATTATCAAATGCAGATGCCCTCTGTTTATATCAAAATTAATAATTTTAATACTCACAAACATATCCAACCAATACTGGAAAACTTAACAAGCATGTGCTAAGAACAAATTTTGGGTTTTAGGAGATTTATCAAAGGTGAGGCCAGTGAATATGAACTTCAAAGATAACATTATAATATGACATAAGTAAATAGTTTATTGAGAGTGTCTTCAAGAATCAGTGATAAAATTGCACATTCTCATCAGATTTAATGAAATTTGGAGACTTTTCATTTTCCTATAAAACTAGCCAACAAAATTGATTGATATTGATCACAACAAGTACCAAAGGAACTTATAGTAGCATAAATAAGTTTTCAGTAAAACAGCAAACTACTCAATTATATTACACCTTTCAACATGCACCAATAACAGCTTTATATAGAGAAAGAGATTCAATGAAATATGTACAAAAAGGTCAGTAGTACTGGTCAAAGATGTTTAAGCTCAGTAATGACAATTCCTTCATTTGCATAAGAAAAAATAGTGCACAAAGAAGGTTTTTTTTTAATAAAAAAATCGAGATGCACACAATAGAGGCCAATCAGTTCAAACCTCATCCTCAAGGCACTGCTACTGTTTTTGTGTCAAGAATATAGTTTAAGATTAAAAATCACCTTTGATCCAAATCAACATATTTTCACAAGGTTCGAATTATTTTAGAGGAAAAATTCAAAATATTACAGGAGAAACGGACAAAAGCAGAAGAATACAGCAAAAGGAAGAAAGAAAGTGTTCTTGGCTGGAAGTTAATTCAGTTCTATAGGTTTGACAGTTCTGAATTCTAAAGTCAGAAGTATGGCCTTATGCAACAGTTTTATTTGTAAAACGAGCTTAGAAAACATATAAATTAAAACATAAAGGAAGATTGAATAGAAAAGGTTCATACAGAAAAATGAGCAAAAAATTTCTGTGGTGATAATTATCATGAGCAAAAAATTATACATTTAGAAAGAAACAAATAACAAAATATTTTTAATGAAATGGGATGAGGTTTTACCATTGTTGAGTTCTAACTTGTGCGGGCATCAATACGACTAGAAGTCACTAAATGTAACACTCCATACATTTCAATGTTGCCTCCAAGTGCAGCATACACATTTATGTTTTGTTAGAGTAACATTAGAAAAATAATTGATTGATATTCAAGCTTGATGATACGTGAAACACCATTTTCAGGAACCAAATTATACAGATTTGTTTCTACACAGAACCCTCTGATTACCAGCTATAAAGAGTGCCATAGAATTGTGAGGATGATTTCCATATTGGTTTAACATCAGCAAAAAATTCAAGAATTATCATCTTCCCATGTGGAACAGAATGTAAAAGTAATTGTTTGAAAGCAAAAGATAAAATAAAGTAAGAACAACAGTCTGCAAATTATCGGAGTCTGATAGTGAAAATATGTTCTTCTCAAGGGTGCGATGTTTTGTTGTTAAAAGATTGACTTCACAAATATGGAAGTAATAGGGAGATCAGATTGTCCTCTAAACTGTGAATTGTGGCATAAAAAAATAAAGTGCCACATAAGTAACATGATCAATAACTTTTCCTGAAGACGTTAGTAATCACCACATAAATGACGGAAAACCTACAATACCTTTAGATGCTCAAGACATGTCATTTAGTACTATCCAAGTACACTGTATCACTCAACACAAAAGCTCCCCATGAAATCTATATTTGTAATGAATTCATGAAGATGACGACACTATTCAAGATAAACGATACTATTACATACTATTACATATATATATATATATATACACACACACACACATGCGCAGAAGCAGACAAACATAAGTACAGATAATTATTATTCTAAACTTCCACGAACATGAATATTGGATTAGAAAAAACAATGATGGAAGAGATAGAGAAGTTATACCACCTTTCTAGTCTTGAACAGAATATTTTCATGCTGGTACAAACAATTTACTGTTTCAAATCAGAAGACGAAAGGAATGAGAATGAACAATATTTAGATATCTAACACTCTATCCTATCATCTTGTAGACGAAGAGAAGAAACATCAAGTGGTTCCCTTCTATAAAGAACATATTTCCGATCTTCATATATGAAATATTTGGAAATGACTAGCTACAAAGATATATGAACACATCATTCAGTCAAAAAAGCAAACCACAAGCAGTGTACTGCACAAAGTTACAAGAAAAAGGACTAGAGATGATTTTAAAAAATATAAGATAAATGCATTTATGGAGGGAAGAATTCAATAGCAACATGTCATAATTATTTAAGTCTGTGCAAAGCTAACTTTTCAGGATTATTTTTCATCTAATAATTGAGAACACATAGCGGCAAATGGGCTTGGATCTCTAGTTTTCTTCATTCCTTCCCATGACAATAACAAGAATGAAAAATTGGGAATATCAAGGCCACCAACCAGACTTCACAGATCCTGTGGTCCTTTCTGTTCATAGAGGTGGATGTACAGTAGAAGATTTTTGTAATCACATACATCGGAGTCTTGTTAAGGATTTGAAGTATGTGTTGTTGTGGGGTACTAGTGCAAGGCACTCCCCCAGTATTGCGGCCTCACGCAAATGCTTGAGGATTAAGATGTGGTGCAGATTGTTAAGAAAAATGAGAAGGAATATGGAGGAGGTAGAGGTTGGCTCAAATCACATTCTAATGGTCCTTCTCGTATATCTGACCGTGAAAAGAAGGCTCCATTGAAGACTTGATTGAGCCACATAGCGGAGCTGCTAGTTCTATTTGCTGATCTGGAAGGATGGATGTGCCAGGTATTACGATTGAAGAACGAGCTATACAATGAAAATAGGTAGAGGTTTCTTCAACTTTCTGAAGTGAAAACTATTTATCATAAGTGGCTAGAAGATTTCAGTGTTAAATTCTATATTTGATCAGCTTACACTCTAGAACAAGTATAATATCTGGGGACATGCATTTTTCCTCCATATAATATTTACTGATGTTAATTTGTGAAATATTAGATAAAAAAAATTTATCTTAAAAAAATCATCTTTTTTCATAGAAATGAGTCACAGGGGAAATTCTCCCCCAGTAACTCTAACGTTATAAGAAGTATTCCAGCTTTTAATCAATCACTTATTAGTGGCAATGAACACAGGGAATTGTTCCAAAATCACAAAGGAAATGAACCAAGAGTTGTAATGTTCACTTGGTAGACTAAATAAATATGCTTGAGCTATTCAATGTGGAGAACATAATAGATAAGAAACAAACACCCATTACAGAAAATGAGTCACCAAATGAAAATAAGACAGATTAGATACTACGTATACGTACCAGCTTACATTCAAAGGTTGTTAAACTAGAACGTGTAGTGAAAACCCAGATTGCAAACGATAACAACTATAGCAAGGTGTCTCAGTTTCAGACATTTTGATGAAGATGTCCTAAGCGTTAATAACAATTCAAATATGCCTCCGCGAGAGATGGTGTTGTACTAAAGGAAAGGATTACAACAGAATAGGTAGATAAAGTAGCATATGGAGTTAAGAGAAATCCAAAACTTGTTTTCACTTAATGTTAGATGAAACTACTTTCAGAAGTAGTGGAATAAGGATTACGAGTCATTAATAATAGCTTGAACAACAACAAATCTGTAACAAAACAACAAAAATAGTACATACGAAAACACATGACTTTATGGTCCATGATAATCAATTCTACTGTTCCTCATAAAGCACTTGGAACACAGTAAGATGCTTTTTAAAACAGGAACATAAAACACCTACAGATGATCTAAACTCAAATCTAATTAACCAGTCAACTCCAACACAACTTCTTCTCTACTCTTTAAGGATTCTAATTTCTTCAAAAGAAACATGAAGCTGATTATTCACATTCTTATCCAAATATATTGGAATGTGATTTTAATGTGGAAAGTGAATCCTAAATGCTAATACAACTAGATATTCAAGCTAAAAGAAAATATAGTATCAAGCTAAGTTATTCTTGCAACAAAAAGTCATTTACAAGAAAACGCCATCTCCAATAACCCAAAGTGATAGGAAGAATAAGCTAGTATATATTGTAATTTATGAACAGCAGTAGGCATAGTATGAATCTGACACAAGAAGTAGAAGTAATACCATCAACCATTCACATTAAGAACTTATAGAACCTCTCTTCAGATCCACAGATATGAAACAATATAAAAGTAAATGCTAGTTGATTTTGCAAAGTGAGGCTAATTTGAAAGAGACAGATAGAATGAAAAGGGAAAACATATAGAATGAGAAGAAAATTTAATGTTCCTCCACTCTTCGCTTGTAAATTGCTCTATAAATCCTGCTATCTGCACCTGAAGCAAACTTGTGACCTATAAATGTCCCAACTTTCAACATTATTAGACTCTAATATCATTGACAATAATTCGAAACTATCAACTCTTTCCTTATCTATTGTTTCCATATCTAGATGCCTCATTCCCAAGAATCATAAACAACATAATCTGGCTGAGGAATCATAATTAAACACAGTATCTACTTACACGTAACATATCATATGCACAATACTTATTAAAAGATTTTTGAACCATTTTCTCAGGAGGAGGACAGTATAACCAATCTGATGATTCCGTTATTGAGGATTGTGCAGACGTATCCATTCCAATGTATACACAGAGAAGTACTAGAAGACAAACCATCTGCGCAATACAGGTACATCTCTTACTACTTCAACAACATACATAGTCACATATACACAACCCCTGTATTCGGTACACAAGTTCCGTATTTGTGTATACAATAATTATAATGTCTACCACCAAACTTATCGGACAGGTGGATACAATAAAACTTGGAATTTGGGCCCTCAAAGCTATACATGTCAATATTGCAGTGCCATTTCATGGTATAAGAAACGGAAAGACAAAAGCGAAAAACCCTAACAGTGGTGCGTTCATTTACAACATACATAAAGGTATGTTCTTTTGCAGGTTTAACCATTCTGTTGACGCCCAATTTTTGTCCACCCTGATATGATTAATTCACCAGCTTTTTAATTATCAGACAATTTACAATAATTTTTTTTTATAAAATTCAAATATTTTAAGTAATTTTGGTCGACTTTTATAATTTCATAATTAGATAATATTTCATATGTATTCCATAAATATTTGAAAATTTGATTTAGTTTTAAATTATGGTTTTTTTATTTATCATCAGCTTGTAATTAAAATTAATTATTTTACTTTGTTAAAATTAAGAAGCTCGTTGATTAATTGATACGAATTTGTCTTATTTAAATCTTAGTCAAATTCCTTAAATTAATTTAATTTGACTAGTCTAAGACATAACCTTTTCCTCTAAACCCATTTGGAAATCAATCTTGGGCCTGTTTCCAAATTACCAGCCCACTTCAACCCAAATCTCCTTTATTTTCTTTCCTTCTCCCCATTAGAAACCCAACCTTTTCCTTCTACCCGACCCAACACCAAATTTAATTCCCAGCCCAAAATTCGCTTCTCCTTCAAACCCGACTTCTGTACCTTCTTCCTCTTCACGTTCCACCTGCAGAATATACGCGCAGGAAAATTCCTAGAAAACAGAGCCTCCCGTCTCCCTCACGCGCAAGGTATTCCAAGAAACGTTATTCCTTGTTTTTGTCTTCTTCCTCGTGTAGCCCCAACGTCGCGCGTCCCCTTCCCTCTCCCTTCGCGCTCGTACAAGCGCAGTTAGAGCAGCTGCAACCCTCGCTCGTACAGCCTCTGCAGCGCACAAGAGGACGCGAAATCGTCCTTGGCGTTGTAGGATCGAGCCACTTCGCCTGCTCGGTACAGTGAGGCGATCTCCACCCTGTACCGCCCTTTATTCCGTTCGAATCGTCTGTATTTGAATAGAATTTTGGAATTTGAATTTTGAATTTGGGATGGGCCTGAAGCGGATTTCTTCCAGCTCTCTCCTTTTCGCAAACCCTAATTATTTCTTCTATATAAACCCTCCTCTTCCGATAATAAAGGGGGTTGGAAAAATTTGGTTTAGGTTTCATTGCAAGGATTTTTCTACTGTTCTTCTTCTGTCCAATTTTTGAGAGGATTTTTCAATCCATATTAGAAAGGTTTTCTAAGAACGAAATAGTCATAGAGGTAAACTGAGGAAACTGAAGAAGAAACCGAGAGATACTTTCTATTTCGTCATAGTGTTTGCGACTGTGGTATTCCATTGAAACGTCTTAGTCGTGGTTCGTGTTTTCTTTTGGTGTTGAAGATCATCCTCGTTTAGCTCGACTGTCCCTGTTTTGCGGCTCCAAAGAAAGTATATTTTCCATTTTTTATAAGTTTTCTTTATGGAACTCGAACTGTGGCTTTTGTTGCTGTAAATAAGAGATGTTACACCGGATGGATTTGCTTAAATCCGAGATATATCACATGTTATGGTTTGTTTTGTTGTGTTCGTTTGTTTTGTGTTGATCTCTGCTTTTTTCTGAGTTCGTTATGGTGTCGTTGCAAACGATCTTCTCGTGTTGGTGTTTGCTGTTAAGTTGTTTAATTGTTCAAAACTGGGAGGTATTCCGACTTGTAGTGTCGAACAAGTTGTGTAGTTTTCCTTTGTATATTTAAGCAACTGTCCAACTTCCTGTCTTATTCATACCATTCTGCTCATATCGTTTTGCATGATTTGTTCATTTCTGTTCGTTATTAAGAGTTAGATTGATTATTATTCTTCTGTTTTTTTAAACTTAAACATGAGTTAAATATGTTTGAGGATAATGGATGCCTTTGGATGTTGTTTTCTAGCCCAAGATTGTCATTGATTTTTTCTTCTTCATATTTTGCGGTTACAGCTCATTTAGATCTCATGTCGTCTCACTCATCTTAGTTTATTTTCTGTTTGTTTTGGATATGAATAATTGTTTGCATCTCAAGTTGAATAAATGAACTAAGATGTCAATATTTCGAGTTTGCGCGATTGTATTTTCCACTGTTTGGGGAGTCATTATATCTTATTTGTTACCGCTCATTTAGATACTTTGTTAGGCTATTTTCATAAGTGCATACCCATATTATTGTTGTTGCATGAAGTTTGCTGCCGATTGTTTTATTCATAAGGTACATGTGAAGTTATGGAAAGTAAAGGGAGGGAGTATTAACCCATGTGTTTTCATTTGTTTTCCTTCATGACAGTTTGCTGCTTGTATGCCCAAGACTTATATGGTTCGATATGAATGTATTTCCTTTTATGTGTGGTTTGGTTCATTCGATCGAGTAAATATCATAATCTTTAAATGCGCTTTTTTTATCTCTTTAGGCTGCCATTCATCCTACTATTTTTTTTATCGTGTTTTTGTATGACATCCTCTCGAGTCCATTTTGAGACTCCTTTTCCTCCTTGCATTTCGGAAGAGCCATAAAGGCTCGAAATTCTTTCCCTCGAGTCAACCCATCAAGGCAGACGTACAATGCAAATGATTAAAGATTGAAGAAAATTTGAAGAAGGCGGATTAGAAGATCAAATTTAATTCATTATGTTGTATTATTTTGGGCATAAGCCTTGTCGTTTATTTATTTCATTTTGTATTTATTGTTTAGAATAGGACAGGTGAAATGGGTCGAAAACCCAAACAAAAATGGGTTGAAAAACCTAAAAAGCAGGTGGGTCCAAATTTCGGTCAAGGCGGACAGAACTCTCTCTCTCTCTCCCTCTTTTACCATATTGATTATATGATTTTGTTTGATTGTTGTTAGCTTAGAGTTAGAAAAACTCCGACCCCTCGTTAAACGTCATACTGTTTTATCAAACTTAAAATTGAACCAAATTTCAAATTCATAATATTTCAAACTTGTATGTTTTGCCTAGATTAAAATTTAGGAAGTTCAATTTCAAACAAATTTGCAAATTTTAAAACAAGTATTAGCCAAATAGTTAGTTGCCGGAAAGCCGCATTAAGCGGAACGTCTTAGGTGCCTTCAAAACCTTCCTAGTACGTTAATAAGAATCGCTGAACCCTTTTGAATGTTTACAAACGATTTTTCTATTTATGTTATTTGAATACAAGTTTTCTTAATTTTCTTAAAAAATTAAGTGGCGAATCCCTAAAAAGTTGAAAATCTCTTAAAACAAAATAAACTCTCCGATTTTTTAATAAAATAGAAATGGCGACTTCGCTGGGGACCAGGAGGATTCTAACCATAAAATTAACGCTATTTGGTTATTTGTGATAAACTGTTTAATTGCTTAGTTGCTTTTGTTTTGAAACTGTTGCATTCATAGCATATCATAATTCTGTCAATCGACATTTATTTTATTTCCACTAAAAGGACGATTATGCGGGTTAGCAGTCGTTCGTTAACCAATATTTTCTCGGGGCACCCTAACGAGTGTAGTTGGCTACTTAATAGTCAACGATCGTTAACTGTCCCAGCCCAAGTAGTCCGCTTGGGTTACCCATTCCACTTTAAATACAACCCACTCTTAGTCCAACTAAGATAGAGCAAAACCCAATCCTGAAAAATAGCGCATTGGCCTAAGACGACCCAAGGAGTGTTGGGCCTGTAAGAAAGACCACCTTGAGTTCAAAGAGCCTACGACTCGATAGGACGATCATACTTGTGTGTTCTGAAGAATGTATTGCGTGTCTACCTGATTGTTGTATCGGGGGGGGGGGGGTTAAAAATTAACTAGTTGTATGTTTTTGTAGATGTCGAGTCAATTCCTCCATTTCAACATGGTCACCCAGACGCCCGATATTCTTCGCGTATGGTGGGACAACCTCAAAGAGTGTCAAAAGAGAGAAATCTCGATTTACTTAGGTCACCTACCTTCAATAATGAACTTCAAGGTATGGCCCACGTTTATCGAGGTTATCACTCGATTTTGGGACGACGAGAAGATGTTCTTTCGATTCGGAGATGTCGAAATAACGCCCAGAATAGAGGAAATCAAGGACTTCCTTGACTCAATTAGGACATGTGGAAAAAGGAAAAAATGTCCGAATCTTCACATTCTCCTTCTAGATAAGCCAACTAGTAATGAATTGAGAAACATATTGTTGCTAGTGGATGCAAATTGGTTAGAGACCCACGACATACTGTTAATGAGATTTTTCGACAGATGGGGGCATGGCAATTATTTCAGACTATTCCCGAACGAATTCCACGATTACAGTACTCGGAGGCAAACTCAGGCTATTGCTTTCTATGCATGCCTTTTAGGAACTATGGTGTTCCCTAAATATGAAGGAAAAGAAATCGACACACGGGTAGTGATGGTGGTGGATGCTACATTCAGAGGAATCGGTAGAAAATCAGAAGAAAAGAAGTAATGCTGTTTGGCCCCAGTCATTTTGGCCGACATTTGCCAATCCTTAAGTCTGTGTAAAAATAGATTCTCGTTTTTTCAAGGTTGCAATATTCTACTCCAATGGTGGTTGACTGAGCATTTATGTAAAAGGGACAACCTCCAGCCACATGAGTTGGCCAAACAAAGTCAGACAAGTCCTCTTGATAATTACGAGTTCTACCTAAGTATCCGTGATTTCCAATTCATATGACCAGGGATGCGTAGGGAAATGTGTTTTATGATTTGAAAGAAGGAGAAATATAGTGGTTGTTGCCGAGCTTCAAGTACTAGAGGATAGCAGCACAAGGGGCCAAACTTTCATTTTTAGTCCTTCCTGGCATCAGAGGACTGCGTCTTTACAACCCAAACGAGAGTGATACGATAATTTGGTAGAGTCAAAGTCATACCCGTCCAAGGAGATGCCAACCCTTTCATTGTCGATCACAACGAGAATGACAAAATACCTTTCGCTAAGATCATCCTCCAGGAATGGGTTGGGCGTGTCAACATGAAGTGGGAGGTGACCGAGAACAGGTATGAAGTTGGGTATGTCGATGAATACAAGACATGGTCGCACAATGATCTGCATGGTGTAGTTAATCCAATACCATGTATGGGTCGAAGAATCGAAGACGTACAAACAAGGCTTCAGATTCATGCATACCATTTTCAGCAAGAGTGGGACCGAAGGGAGCGAGAAATTCGTAAGAGAGAGCAGGAATTTCAACAAAGGGAGCGAGAGTACCAACTTCGAGAGTTAGAAAGTCAGAGGGTTTTGGTTGTGACGTCACAATAGTTAGTCGACACAAGGGCTTGTTTGATGCGTTTAGACTCTATTCTTGATGAGCAGATGAACACTTTAAGATCCGTACCAAGCTCTTCCAAAGCTGTGTTCGCTGAGCCGTACATCTTCACCAGCAAGTGCATTATCCGTGAAGAAGTAGAGAAAGGCCAGAAGAGGAGCTGAACCATCAACCTTTTAACTCCCCTGCGTGGGATTGTTTTTACATATGTATTTGCATTACATTCCCTTACTAAAATGTATCCCGTTTGATTTTTATTATGTAATGAACACTATGATATTTATTGAGATTATTTTGGGGATACAACCATTTGTTTAAATGGCGCAATACATCCTTTAGATCGCTAAGCCTACCCTTGGCACAAAAGGGTCACATGCATGTTTAGGATGCGATATATGTGTGTTTAACTGCTTATGTGTTATGTTGCAATTAATGAGGATATCAATAACTCAATCCTACCCAGAAATCGCCAAAATACACAGAATCCACTATTGCAAAATGTCTGACCAAAATTTTCAAGTCTTAAGTTTCTCACCCAAAAAAAAATCTCCTTAAATACCACAAATCCTAAAAATTGCTCTATCATCTCAGGAAAAGAAAATTACCGCTATGGACAAGGGTAAGAACATCCAGATGGATCTCCCTGAAGAGGAATTACAAAGAAAGATCAAACGAGTCGCTCGGGAAATTCAAAAGGCCAAGGAAGAAGGGCTCGGAGTTGACATGACCACAATAATTTACAAAGCTGCAGCTATGACATTGGATGAAGATCTGGCATCGCATATAAAATGAAAGAAAGAGGTTGAGGTGGAAACCGAAAGCTTAAGGAAAAAGTTGGACATGCTTCGTTTGAAGGTGCGCGAATGAAAGGCGATAGAGGCAAAGATAGATGTGGAGACCACCGTTCTGTTAGCCAAAAGTGCGTCACTTGATAAGGAATTGACAATCTGTAGCAACTTGAAGGGCGAAAAATACCTCGCATGTGAACAGGGAGCAGACAACAATGACCCCAAAAACGCTCACTCCGAATTGACTAAGGAGGATGACGAGAAGGAAATCGTCTACAAGCATCCATTTCTAGATCGTCTGAAAGGAAGAGAGTGATGCAACAACAGGAAGAGAAACGACTAAAGTGTTATCGTCATATTTTAAGAATTCCAATGTTGACTTTCAATTCCCTTGTAACCGTAATGAAAGAATGAATGAAAATATTTTATCCCGAACTCGAACTACGTTGGGCCTGAATTCTCCTTGTGAAATACATAGGCAGCCCCTCCCGGCCCGGCCCCTATCTTTAAATTTTTTTTTCATTCTTCTCCATGTTACGAAAGATATGAAGATCAGATCAGCGGACATCAAAAGTATCAGCGAGAAGACCGTAGTTCAACGTGATTTGGCCTTCCCGAGACATCGCAAAAAAAAACCAAATTCCTACTTATTAAACAATGTATTCCTGTCCTCATTTGTGGGTTAAAGATATCCTCAAACAAATCAACTTGTGTTTTTATCTGCTCTCTGTGTGATATTATGCATTTTGTACTCGAAAGAAGCGCTAACAAATCTGCCTTTGAGTTGTTTCACTTCTCAGGTACTTTAAACTGGTCTGTGTCGATCAAAGCTGGCAGATCATCCTTACTTCACCAGATCGAAAGGTCCCACAGATTCCTTCCTTAGACCAAAATCAGACAAAGGAAAGACTGTTAGGCAAGATAATAATGATGAAGTGAGTCGTACAGACGTTGTGGTGGCTCAGGCACCATAGCGGAACAGAATGAACTGATCGCGCAATTGATGCAACAGATTGCTAAAATGAGAGTTGAAATGCAATGGAGACAGGATACGCCTCCACCCGGATTTGGCCCTAATTTTGTTGATGCGAGACATTCGATTTACTTCCCTTCATCAAACGTGGATCCAACTTAGAACCAGCCGTCAACACCTGTGCATAATCCGTCTGTGATAGATCTAACAACCTAAAACCCCCAATACGCTTCTGTATCTTACCAAACTCCCTCATCTTTTCCAAATAACTATCCCCAAATGCCACCCCATCCTCAGAATACTCAAACTGCCCCACCGCCACAAAATCAAAACAAAAATCCAAGTGCCTTCAATCCCAAAACGCCTTATCCCCATTTAAATCAGAACACCAATCCTCAGGCCTACCCACAAAACTACTAGACCGCCCAGAATGTCAATAGTCCTTCTATAGCTCCACCCCTCCTAAAAAAAGCCACCTTCCAAGTTCCCGTTCCTGCTGAGCACGAGGTTCACAGTTCCGAGTTAGATCACTATGAATAACATGAGAGAGAATGGAAGGCAAATAAAGAAGTGAAGATAGATATAAAGGAGGAGATCAAAAGGTCTATGAAAGAGTTGCATTGCATCCCAAACGTCGTCGGACTGAGTTATGTAGAGTTGTGTATCCACCTAGATTTGAACCTTCCTGAAGGGATCAAAATTCTGAAGTTTGATACCTTCGGAAGAGTAGGAAACCCCATGGCGCATCAGAGAGCGTATTGTGACCAGCTCATGGGAGTTGGCAAGGATGAGGCCTTATTGATGTAGCTTTTCAGCCAGAGTCTGTGTGGGGAAGCCCTCGAGTGGTTTACGTCACATGAAACAAAGAAGTGGCCAAGTTGGAGCGTGTTAGCTAAAGACTTTATTGACCGATTTGCATACAATGTTGAGATAGTTCGCGATCGGTATTCTTTAGAGAAGATGAAGCAGCAAACCAACTGAAAGCTATCGGGAATTTGCCTATAGATGGAGGAAGGAAGCAGCAAGGGTGAGGACTCCAATGACCGAGAAAGAGATTGTAGAAGTGTTTGTGCGGGGGCAGGAGCCCGAATACTATGACAGAATCATGCTGTTAGTAGGAGCCAAATTCACCGAGATAGTCAAATTGGAAAGACTATCAAAGGCGGTCTGAAGTCGGGGAAGATAGCCCGAGTATCCGCGTCACCTGGATCTTTAGTATTGATGTGGAACAAAAATGAGGAAGTTGACGCTGTCTCATATGGGGGAAGAAAAACTCCCAAAAACTTGTCGCGTCCCCAAGATCGCTCCAAACCTTCACCAAAGTCTCACCAAGCCTATTACCCACAATCCAATCATCCCAACAACCACAATACTGCCCCTACCTATTCAAATGCTCAAATTTTGTCGTACCAAAGTCCACTCCTAAATCTCCAAAAAATTTCCCCCATGTACCCAAATTACCCCCAACCTTACCAAATTCCATCCCCTTATCAGAATATTGCTCCCAACTATGCCAATGTAAAGTCGAGCTACCGAGCACCTCCGTCAACATATCAATTCCAAGCTCCAGCATATCAAAACCCCCTCCCGAATTACCAAGCTCCTGTGCCAAATTACCAGACAAACCCTTACCCTAGAATTCAAGCTCCTCGTCCAAATGCCCGCAATTATCAACATGTTCCTCCCCCTCAGTAAATCGGTTATGATCCTTATCATCCCAAGTTTGAAAAAAAGCCTTCGAGGAACTGTACCGCACAGGCTGAAAGCCGGACCAAACTATTTGAATGACTAGCCGCGGCTGGATACATCCACCTAGTGGGGCCCAAGCCTGTGGATGTCAACTCAAAGTTCTACAAGCCAGATCAGAGATGTGCTTATCATTCCAACAGTGTTGGACATGACACGGATGACTGTATCAATCTTAAGCACAAAATACAGGATCTGATCGATTAGGAGGTAGTCTCCCTCCAACCGGCACCGCCGAATGTCAATACAAATCCGTTGCCGAATCATGGGGGTGGCAACATTAATATGATTTAAACAGATGAAGATGGGTGTGGAACAAAGAGGATTACTCCTATTGCACAGGAAGACTTGGAAAGGTTTGTGGCTTCTTTAAGCGTCAAAGAAAAGAGAGAGCTTATTATTCTGACACCTACAAAGGTTTTTGCCTCGGTTCCTTCGAAAACTTTCGTCAAGCCCAAATTTGTCATCGAAACTTCTGTGGTCCAAGGTATGACCAAGTCTGGAAGATGCTACACTCCTGATGAGCTTGTTCTCAGAGGACAGAAGAAAGACTATGCCAAGAGTCTAATAAGCGAAGAAGAAGCAGAAGAGTTCTGGACGAGGATGCAACCGAAAGACTATTCCATTGTCAAACACTTAGAGAAGACTCCAGCTCAGATATCCATGTAGGCCCTGCTGATGAGCTCTCAGTCCCACAGGAAGGATTTGATGAAAGCTCTTGATTATACGTACGTACCCTCAGGTACAAGTAACGATAACATGGCTGCTATGATTCATCAAGTTATTTGGGGGCACCGGATCAGTTTTTTTGACGATGAGTTGCCAGTAGAAGGGAGATCCCACAACAAAGCTCTGCACATCACTGTGATATGCCGTGGAAAGGTTGTCAATCGTGTTTTGGTAGATGATGGATCTGGTTTTAATATTCCCATTGTCGACATTGAGGCAGGTGAGGTTTGACCTCATAAAAGTTGGAGCAAAACCAGGTTAATGTAAGAGCGTTTGATGGTGTGCAAAGAGACACATTAGGGGCATGAATTTGACCCTTCAAATGGTCCCCATAGAGTTCAACACGAAATTCCAAGTGTTGGATATCAACACCAGTTACAACCTTCTTTTGGGAAGGTCGTTCATCTACATGGCTGGAGCCGTCCCCTCCACCCTTCATCAAATGATGAAGCTGGTATGGAAGAATGAAGAGTTAGTTCTTCTTGGCGAGGGAAATCACTCAGGCAAGTAGGTTCCGGTCATTGACGAGATACAGCAAGGCGCAGACTTTTACACAGTGGTGCTAGTGAATGCCACCGATGAGGATTAGGACCCGCAAACCCCCATGCCAGCCGTATACAAAATGATAGCCACGGTGATGTTGCAGAATGGGTTTGAGCCAGATTTAGGGTTGGGAAGAGATTCCCAAGGAATTATTGAACCTGTTTCGGTCCTTGTTAAAGGATCCAGGTATGGTTTGGGGTATATCCCCACAGACGACTACTTAAGGACGAAGAAGAAAAGGGATCAAGAGTTGGCTAACACGATCCCGCATCTGTATCAATATCTTCAATCCGGGAGTATGCCGAGCTTGAAGACTGTGGGGAAGGAATCTGTGATCTCGTCAAGGAGATCAATGCTATTGTCGAGGAGGAGGTCGAGTCAGTTGATATTTGTGATGTTGAACCAGGGGAGGTGCTGCAGAATTGGACTTCCACGCCGATCCTGATGTCCCAAACTCTTCGGTAAAAAGAAGTTATTTTATGCACACTAAAATCTGTGTTTGTCCGGAAGAGGCCCGAGACCCACCATTTCTGCATTTTTCTTAATTGTTCGAATTTTGAATTTTTGTTCTGATGTTTAAAAAGGCAACATGGCCCTATGCCATGACCAAAGTTTGCATTTTGTTTTAAATGAAAGCCTCTTTATTTTTAACTTTGTTTATTCAGTTGTTTGTTATACTTTACTTTCCTAATTTTCTCTATTTATGATTTCAGTAACATAAGTTACAGACCCGCCAATGTCATGTCATGTCATGAGCTAAATGAACAAAATGAGACAAATGACGACAAGGTTGACGACTCTGAAGAAAGAAGTGGGGAACCAAATTATGTTGCCAAGGAATTTCGATAGTTCAAGAAGCAGCATAAACTGAATCTAGAGGAGACGGAAACGGTGAATTTGGGATATTCAGAATGTGTCAAAGAGGTTAAGATCAGCACCCACCTGGATGAAACTCAGAAGGAGAGCCTGGTTCATTTGCTTGCCAAATACAATTGTGTTTGTTTGGGAAGTCGGTGATATGCTGGGGTTGAGTACCGATCTCGTATCTCATAAGCTACCTATTAACCTAGGGTTTGAGCCGGTGAAGCAAAAAACTCGAAAATTCAAGCCTGAACTAAGTTTGAAGATTAAGGAAGAAATCACCAAGCAAATAGAGTCTCAATTGGTGGAAGTAACACAATATACGACCTGGTTGGCCAACCTCGTTCCGGTCGCCAAGAAGGACGGGAAAATCAGGATTTATGTGGATTATAGAGATCTCAACAAGACTAGTCCGAAGTATAATTTTCCGTTGCCAAATATCCATATTTTGATTGACAACTGTGCCAAACAAGAGATGCAGTCATTTATGGACTGTTACGCAGGTTATCACCAAATTTTGATGGATGAAGAAGACGCGGAAAAAATGACATTCATTACACCTTTGGGCGTATATCACTAAAGGGGGATGCCGTTCGGCCTGAAGAATGCCGGTGCCACTTACATGAGAGCCATGGCAACTATTTTCCATGACATGATTTATAAAGAAATTGAAGTCTATGTGGACGACTTCATAATCAAATCTCGTGAGAGTTTGGATCATTTGACACACCTGAGAAAATTCTTTGAACGTTTGCGTCGGTACAACTTGAAGTTAAATCCCACCACATGCGTTTTTGGAGTCCCAGCTGGGAAGTAGTTGGGATTTATAGTCAGCAGAAGGGTATTGAGCTTAACCTCTACAAGATTAAAGCAATTCAAGAGTTACATCAGCTGAAAACGAGAAAAGAGGTGATGAGTTTCTTAGGGAGGTTAAACTATATTAGCCGGTTTATAGCACAACCAACAGTGGTGTGTGAGCCTATTTTCAAGTTGCTAAAGAAAGACGCCCCGACTAAGTGGACTGAGGAGTACCAAACTGCTTTCGATGCATCAAGAGCTACTTGTCTAACCCACCGGTATTGGTTCCTCCGCGAGAAGGGAGTCCTTTGTTGCTGTATTTGTCTATTTCAGATAGTGCCTTGGGATGTGTACTTGGTCAACACGATGAGACATGAATGAAGGAAAAGACTATCTACTATATAAGCAAGAAGTTTACTCCGTATGAGTCTCGTTACACTTTGCTGGAGAGAACATGTTGTGCTTTGACGTGTCTTGCCAAGAAATTGAGACACTATTTGTGTTCGTATACTTCATATCTCATTTCCAGAATGGATCTGTTGAAGTACATTTTCCAGAAAGCGATGCTGACCGAAAAGTTAACTAAATGGCAAATGCTGTTAAGTGACTTTGATATCGTGTACGTGACTCAAAAGGCAATAAAGGCACAAGCTTTGGCTTATCATCTTGCAGAAAATCCCGTGGATGAAGAATAAGAACCACTTAAGACTTATTTTCACGATGAAGACGTGTCATTTGTGGGTGAAGATATTTCCGAAGCATACACAGGTTGGAGATTATTTATTGACGGAGCAGAAAATCACCAAGGTAAAGGTATTGGAGCAGTCTTAGTATCAGAATCTAATCAGCACCATCCTATGGCAGCTAAGCTTCGATTTAATTGCACAAACAACATGGCCGAATACGAAGCTTGTATTCTTTGTTTGAAAATAGCCATCAACATGAATGTTTATGAGTTATTGGTCATTGGAGATTCAGACCTTTTGATTCATCAGGTTCAAGGTGAATGGGTTGTGAAGAACCCAAAAATTATACCTTACGTACAGTATGTGCAAAATCTGTGTAAAAGGTTTCGCAAGATCGAGTTCAAACATACTTTCAAAATACATAATGAATTAGACGATGCTCCTGCCACCATCACTTCGATGAGAAAACATCCGGATACTGATTACATTGACCCGCTGGATATAAAGTTGAAGGAACATCCAGTCCATTATACACATGTTGAATCAGAACCAGACAATTTGCCTTGGTATTTTGACATAAAGAGGTACTTGGATGTGTGGATGCTGTTGAAACTGTGAGGCTTATTGAACAAATACATGCTGGAGTTTGTGACACACATATGAATGGTCACACTTTGGCAAGAAAGATTCTTTGGGCCGGTTATTTCTGGATGACTGTGGAGAATGACTATTGCAGATTTGTGCAAAAATTCCATAAATGTCAAGTGCACGGTGATTTGTTACGAGTGCAACCTCACGAGCTTAACGCTATGAGTTCACCTTGGCCATTTGTAGCTTCGAGAATGCATTTCATCGGTCCAATAGAGCCGGCCTCTTCTAATGGACACAGATTCATCTTGGTTGTTATTGATTATTTTACCAAGTGGGTGGAGGTAGCCTCTTACAAGTCAGTAACCAAGAAAGTGGTGGCCAATTTTGTTCGCAACAATCTTATATGCAGATTTGGAGTTCCTGAATCGATCATTACTAATAACGATGCAAATCTCAATAGTCATTTTATGAGACAGATATATGAGCAATTTAAGATTTTATATCGAAAGTCAACTGCTTATCACCCCCAAATGAACGGAGTTGTAGAGGCCGCCAACAAGAATATCAAAAAGATTTTGAGGAAAATGATTGACAAACATCGAGGTTGGCCTGAAATGTTGCCATACACTTTGCTAGGTTTTCAAACGACGGTCAGAACATCGACTGGTGTTACTCCATACTTGCTAGTATATGGAACAAAGGCAGTCATACCCGTTGAAGTCGAGATACCATCATTGAGGATCATGCAAGAAGCTGAGTTAAGTAACGCTGAATGGGTTAGCAAACGGGTTGATCAACTAGCTTTGATTGATGAAAAGAATGGTTGCCATCTGCCATGGCTAGTTATATAGACAGAGAATGACTCGCGCCTTTCAAAAAAGAGTAAGAGCCAGAAATTTTGAAGTCGATCAGTTGGTTCTTAAGCGTATTTTTTCTCATCAAGACGAATACAAAAGAAAGTTTGGGCCAAATTGACACGGTTCTTACATGGTTCGTAAAGTATTATTTGGAGGTTTTCTAGTCCTGTCAGAGATGGATGGCATTGTATGGTCCAATCCTATCAACTTAGATGCTGCAAGAGATACTATGTGTGAAGTTCATTTTGCATTTTATGTTATTTACCTGCAATCATTCTATTTTCTTGTATTTGTTCCATTTGAATTCTTATCTCTCTTGTAAATGAACTACGTCTGAGCTGAATTTTTGAGAACAAGATACGTAGGCGGCCTATGTCGTCTTTGGTCACCCCATTTATCCCCTTTAATTATTGCTTTGTATCTGTACTACGTTCGACCTAAATTCTCAAGAATGAGATACGTAGGCGGCCTTTGTCTGCCTCAATCAGTTTCTTTGTAAATTTTATTCTTGTTAGCCTTTAAGGGGAACTAAGTTTGACCTGATTCCTGCCTCAACAGGATATGAAGGTGCCACAAGGGTTCGGTCATATCTCCCGTCAGTTCCATTCCTCTTTACAATAGAATAGGGACAAAAATTTTTAGAGGGACTCAAAAATTCTAAAAAAGATGTTTTCTCCTCAGCAAGTCAAACTAAAGATATTCGAGATCTACAACTGGGACAAAAATTTTGAGAAGATCTCAAAATTTTGCGACCTGTTCAGTTACAATGAGAAGATAAGCAAGACAGTTAACTGGGACAGAAATTTTGAGAATGGCCTCAAAATTTTGTTATGGGTCTTCCCTACAAGTTCGGAGTGACTCTGAAATGCACCAGCAAATAATTAGATAAACCTTTAAGTTTCAGATTCAACGAAGTTTGTTAAGCCTGATATGACATGACTTGGTAGTGACCTTTTTAAGATACTATTTCTTAAAAATTTTATTTCTCTTAAATTTTCCCTATTATGTTTCATTTGTTTTGGCATAAAATATTTTGTCTTATCTATCAAGGATCGGAAAATCGGGAAATCAACCAGAGTTATCAAGACAAGGGCCAACAACTGAAGAAATCCACACAGATTAGTATGTTTTAAAACTGAAAATTTTTCTGTGGACGCAAGTTTATAGCTTTTCTTTGAAATCGGAAAATTCTCCTGACGAATGAATACGGGGAACACCAAAGAGGAGAAAACTATCCCCCAAAATCAGCAATTTTATTTAGAGCAGGAAGCATTTTATATCGCTTATGTCGGAGACTTGGGAATGTGATTTGTTTATTTCAAGCAATTTCCAACAATATGAAATTTACATAGAGTGTCTACTCAGATTCAAAGGTGAATCAAACAGGAATCTCAAAGAAGATTTCACGATTTCCGTAAAGGACGATATTTGTATTACATTGTCAAACAAGATAATTATTGTCAATCAAGACAATGCATTACCCCACAAGGGATAAATATTTTATTGTTATTTATTATCGATCAAGGCGATATATTATCTGGAGGTCGTCTTGCCGTTATCATCAACAGAGATGATATAAAATCCTGCATTGCGGAAAATCATGCATTGCGGGAAATCATGCATCGCGGAAAACCATGCATTGAGAAAATCATGCATTGCGGAAAATCATGCATTGCGGAAAACCATGCATTGTGGAAAATCTGGCATTGCGAAAATCATACATAGCGAAAAATCATGCATTGCAGAAAGTCATGCATAGCAAAAAATCATGCATTGCAGAAAATCATGCATCGCGGAAAATCATGCATTGCGGAAAATCATGCATTACGGAAATTATGCATCATGAAATCATACATCGCGGAAAAACATACCTCACTGGGATTTATGCATCACGAGAAGAATCTATGGCTCGTTGAAAATCATGCATCGCAAGTCAATAATTATTCACGAGAAGATTTCATGCCTCGTAAAAATTTATACATCGCGAGAATATTTCATACCTTGCTTAAATTTATGCACGACGAGAAGACTTCATGCCTTGCAGAAATTTATGCTTTGCGAGAAGATTTTGTACCTCGCAGGAATTTATGTATCGCGGGAAGATATTCATGCCCCGCAAGAAGTCATACACGGATAAAGAAAGGGAAATTTCGTATCCCAAGAGGGATATTTATTCATCGGCCTCAATGGCATTCTTTTATTTTTTTGATAAAAGTAAACATCAAGAAGAGCATCGAAGATGACGTCAAAAGAAACACCGACATAGCATCAACAGTTATTTATTTATTCCGACATCAAGAATAGAGTACATTGAGGATTAAATTGCAAAACACAAGTCATAAGCTTTATTTTCTGTACGTTAGAACGATCGAGTCGACGTTGAATATTGAGGAGAACAATGAAGTGTTCACATGGTAAAAAGACACTATCTCCCATCCTAATTGCATTTTTAAGCTGACGAGTTTTATCTGAGCATTTGTCGAGAGCATCTAAGAGGATGAATTCTACCAAAAATAACAAGTGTGGACAACATAAAAAAAGATGCAGCAAAATGTGGAATTTTTTCTTAACAACGAACTGGGACACAGTCCAAAGAGGAATGTCAAACTCTTAGGACACGAGCAGAGAAACGACTTCCACCACAATCGAACCACCCATATCTTAAGGCATGTGGGTATTTCTTTAGGTCTTTCAGTTTCAGTCTCGCATCCAAAAATTTAGATTTATCGGAAACAAGTTTCCAATCTGAGTGACAATGCGCCAAGAGCTTTGGAAATTATGTCAGTGTAAGCTCTCAATTATGGGTGTGAAGCACGCCACATTCATGGCTAAGAGGTTACAAGCCTCCTTTTCATACTCGTTTAACTAGTCACTTATCCAAAACCAAAGGTTATCTATCATAATAGATTTCCTTTTCAACCGATCAAGTTGAACTACACACAACCTGATTCCTGAAGGTCTAAGGATATGTAGGCGAATTCAATGTTGAAAACTCGGCTGTATTCCAACATTCGCTCTCGAATTTTTTTCTCGAGCATTTTGATACTTTCAAAATTCGGTATCGAGGTGGCTTTTGAATTCTTTCAAAATCATGCGTTAAATCAAACTTATCGAACTACAAGTGGCCAGAATTGTCATATAGCCCGAGATATGTAGGAAACCCATTTCAAGGGTTCAACCATAATTCCTAAACCCCTTGCCGAATTCTTCCCTTAAAGATAGGTGAGGTTGGTCAAAATCGGTTTGGTCAATTTCATTTTCCTCGGGTTGCTTGCATCAATTCAAGTAAAATGAGGGACAATTGTTGACACCTAATTTCGGTCCACCCTGATACGATTAATTCACGAGCTTTTTAATTACTAGACAATTTAGAATAATTTTTTTTTATGAAATTCATATATTTTCCGAAGTATTTTAAGTAATTTTGGTTGACTTTTATAATTTTATAATTAGAAAATCTTTCATATATATTCCGTAAATATTTGAAAATTATCTCAAAATATTTTAATTTTTTTTAGTTAGTATTCTACTAATTTGATTTAGTTTTAAATTATGGATTTTTATTTATTTATCATCAGCTTGTAATTAAAATTAATAATTTTATTTTGTTAAAATTAAGAAGCTCGTTGATTAATTGATACGAATTTGTCTTATTTAAATCTTAGTCAAATTCCTTAAATTAATTTAATTTGAATAGTCTAAGACATAACCTTTTTCTGTTAACCCATTTGGAAATCAATCTTGGCCCTGTTTCCAAATTACCTGCCCACTTCAACCCAAATCTCCTTCCTATTCCCTTCCCAGCAGCCCACAAATTCCCTAAGTCCAATTCGTAGGCCCAACAGTCTTTACTTTATGATATTTTAAAAGACTAGAGTTGGGCCTTTATTTTCTTTCCTTCAGCCCATTGGAAATCAACCTTTTCCTTCTAACCGACCCAACACCATTTAATTCCCAGCCCAAAATTCGCTTCACCTTCAAACCTAACCAAAACCAGACATCAGCACCTTCTTCATCTTCACGTTCCGCCTGCAGAATATATGCGCAGGAAAATTCCCAGAAAACAGAGCCTCCCATCTCATTCACGTGCAAGGGATTCTTAGAAATGCCCTCCTTTTGTTTTTGTCTTCTTCCTCGCGTAGCCCCAACATCGCGCGTCCTTCCCTCTCCCTTCGCGCTCGTACAAGCGCAGTTAGAGTAGCTGCAACCCTCGCTCGTACAGCCTTTGCAGCGCATAAGATGACGCAGAATCATCCTTGGTGTTGTAGGATTGAGCCACGTCGCTTGCTTGGTACAGTGAAGTGATCTCCACCCTACACCTCCCTTTATTGCGTTTGGATCTTATGTATTTTGATAGAATTTTGGAATTCAAATTTTGAATTAGGGATGGGCCTGAAGTGGATTTCTTCTAGCCTTCTCCTTTTCGTAAACCCTAATTATTTCTTCTATATAAACCCCCCTTATCCGATAATCAAGGGGGTTGGAAAAATATTGTTTATGTTTCATTGCAAGGATTTTTCTACTGTTCTTCTTCTGTCCAATTTTGGAGAGGAGTTTTCTATCTGTATTAGAAAGGTTTTCCAAAAACGAAATAGGCATAGAGGTAAACATAGGGAACTGAAGAAGAAATCGAGAGATACGTTCTATTTTGTCATAGTGTATGTGACTATGGTATTCCATTGACACGTCTTAGCCGTGGTTCATGTTTGCTTTCAGTGTTGAAGCTCATCCTCATTTAGCTCGACTGTCCCTGTTTCGCTGCTCCAAAGAAGGTATATTTTCCATTTTTACAGTTTTCTTTATGGAACTCGAACTATGGCTTTTGTTGCTGTAAATATCAGATGTTACACCGGATGGCTTTGCTTAAATCCGAGATATATCATGTGTTATGGTTTGTTTTGTTGTGTTCGTTTGTTTTGTGTTGATCTTTGCTTTTTTTGAGTTCGTTATGGTTCCGTTGCAATCGATCTTCTCGTGTTGGTGTTTGCTGTTGAGTTGTTTAATTGTTCGAAACTGATAGGTATTCGACTTGTAAGGTCGAACGAGTTGCGTAGTTTTCCTCTATATATTCAAGCTACTGTCCTACTTCCTCTCTTATTCATACCATTCTCCTCATATCATTTTGCATGATTTGTTCATTTCAGTTCGTTATTAAGAGTTAGATTGATTATTCTTGTTCTCTTTTTAGCCTTAAACATGAGTTAATTATGTGGGACGATAATGGATGCCTTTGGATGTTATTTTCTAGCCCAAGATTGTCATTGATTTATTCTTCTTCATATTTTGCGGTTACAACTCAGTTAGCTCTGAAGTCGTCTCACTCATTTTAGTTTATTTTCTGTTTGTGTTGAAGATGAATAATTCTATGCATCTCAAGTTGAATAAATGAACTAAGATGTCAATATTTCGAGTTTGCGCGATTGTATTTGCCACTGTTTGGGGAGTCATTATATCTTATTCGTTACCACTCATTTAGATACTTTGTTAGGCTGTTTTCTTAAGTGCATACCCATATTATTGTTGTTGCATGAAGTTTGCTGCCGATTGTTTTATTCATATGGTCCATGTGAAGTTATGGAAAGTAAAGGGAGGGAGTATTAACCCATGGGTTTTCATTTTTTTCCTTCATGACAGTTTGCTGCTTGTATGCCCAAGACTTATATGCTTTAATATGAGTGTGTTTCTATTTATGTGTGGTTTAGTTCATTCGATCGAGTAAATATCATAATCTTTAAATGCATTTTTTGTTTCTTTAGGCTGCCATTCATCCTACTAATGTTTTTATTTTTATCGTGTTTTTGTGTGACATCCTCTCGAGTCCATTTTGAGACTCCTTTTCCTCCTTGCATTTCGGAAGAGCCATGAAGGCTCGAAATGCTTTGCATTGAGTAAACCTATCAAGGCAGATGTACAATGCAAATGATTAAAGATTGAAGAAAATTTGAAGAAGGCTTATTAGAATATCAAATTTAATTCATTATGTTGTATTATTTTGGGCATAAGCCTTGTCGTTTGTTTATTTCATTTTGTATTTATTGTTTAGAATAGGACAGGTGAAATGGGTCGAAAACCCAAACAAAAATATGTTAAAAAACCTAAAAAGCAGGTGGGTCCAAATTTCGATCAAGGCGGAAAGAACCCGAAATTGGACCCAATCTCTCTCTCTGTCTCTCTCCCTCTTTTACCATATTGTTTATATCTATTTGTTTGGTTGTCGTTAGCTTAGAATTAGAAAAACTCCGACCCCCGTTAAATGTCATACTGTTTTATCAAACTTGAAATTGAACCAAATTTCAAATTGATAATATTTCGAACTCGTAAGTTTTTCCTAGATTAAAATTTAGGAAGTTCAATTCTAAAGAAATTTGAAAATTTTAAAACAAGTATTAGCCAAATAGTTAGTTACCGGAAAGCCGCATTAAGCGGAACGTCTTAGGTGCCTTTAAAACCTTCCTATGACGTTAATAAGAATCCCTGAACCCTTTTGAATGTTTTCAAATGATTTTTCTGTTTAAGTTATTTAAAAACAAGTTTTCTTAATTTCCTTAAAAAATTAAGTGGCGACTCCCTAAAAAGTCAAAAATCTCTTAAAACAAAACAAACTCTCCGATTTTTCGATAAAACACCTTCATTTACTTATATCTCTAAAGAAAAAATATCTCGTCTGCTCAATATTCCTAGGGTTAACTTTGACATTCAGAATTTTTCCCCTTTCTTCCCTTACTTTAGAATTGCAGCTATAACAAATACAAAGTAATGAATTACTTATAAACACAAGACAAAAATTTAATCAATTGACTATTTTTAGTACTAGACTATTAATATAGAGTAATAAGGAATCTCGAGTGTACAAAATTGGTACCTACGCTTGATAAAATTGGTTTTTAGATTCTACTTTTCAGTTCTTCTATCATCGAATCCTCGATCGATCCCAGTTCGTCAACATCAGCTCTTCATCTATTTAAGAAAATTGAGTTTTGGAGAAGAGAATAAGCTCAGCTCTTTAGTTCTTCATCTTCCTCTCTTCGATCTCCAGCTTCTACTCTTCGATTTTACCTTCTGGAGAAGCGAAGTTGTATGTTTTTTCAGACGGGAAAGAAAGGTAAAGTACTGTGTGTTCTAATGTGTATCATGTGTTCTAATTTTCAGCTTGGAGATAAGACATGCAAAAGTTTTTATTATTGTTTTATTAATTATTATTTTTTTGCCAATAAAAATAGGAGGGAGAGTTAAAAATGTGTGAGGGAATCTAATATTTTAGTAAAAAAATTTAGGCAACACTTCTAATTTGTTGTTTTTACAATTATAAAACTGGGACACTTTACAAATGTTGACATATATGTAAATAATTGTTATAATTTATTTCATACGGAGATGCTAAAGGCTAAGGAAGGATGGCGAGAAGATATACCAGGGAGGATCGCTGAGTTTATCGGTGATCATGAATAACAACGATGAGTGGTCCTTTACGGCACAATTTTTTTTTAAAAAAAATACTCATTGTTATTTTATGTTAGTATTGAACTTTACTAAACTTTTACATTTGATAATGCATTACTCAGATAATTTTCAACTTTATTAATAGAGTTTTTGTGAGCCTTTGAATTGAAGTTGTGAACACATAAAGTTTTTCAACTCTAAGAAATTAGGAGTAGGTATTGAAGAATATTTAATCTGGACATGTGTAGACATTTTCTACCATACCTAGTTGATGGAAATACTAGTTGGTATCGATTTCTATATCCTGACTATGTCTAGCTAAAATCTCAATTCTTGGGATGTGATTATGTGATATGGGTTGAATTTACTATTAGGTCTTTCTCATTGATAGTTTATTTACTGTTTAAATGTGATTTCATTCAGTAGTTGTGTCTGAATTTAATTGGATTGTACTAACAAATTATGATTTCACATCTATGTCTTTGGCTTGCTCAAGGGATAGGTCTTAAGCTCAAGACTATTGAATCAATAGCCAGTGGTTATTGGGCTGACGTGGGCTTAACTCGAGAGAGTGAATCCTAAAACATTTCCCACACCTTTTGCTCGAGAGAGTGAATGGGCTAAGGAAAAGGATAGCATAATCGCGACAAATTAGTGTTAAAGAAAATAAATCTAATTCAGGGTAAGTTTCTCCAGAGACAATTTACCCCAACTAATATCTAGCTTAATCATAAATTTACAACAATTAACTATTAAAAGGTTGTATCTGGTAGTATATCTGAGCTCATATTCCTATTAAATCCCAAGAATATTGTCTCCATATTTGTATTTTTGTTTATTTTTAGTTTTTAGCTTATAATTGCTTACAACCCTCCTCACCTGGATAATTAATATTTGTGTCCCCCTTTTGACGTATTATGTTTTAAATAGTAAATGTCTTTTATCTATGAAGAGCTTGAACGAATTTGTACTTAACCCTTAATTCTCAAAACCACTCCCTATAGGAATAATACCAAACCTTAGTTAGGTTATTATACTACTTATAATTATTGGCACTTAGAATTGGATGAAGTTTCCTAACATGTGAAGTAAAAATGAGGCCTTTGTTGGGAAGTAGTGTTATTTCAGAATTTTTGGTTAAGTGGATTTTTATCTTGTTTGTTATAGTTAAACTAATTAAGTTTTTAATCTTTTTTTTGCTTGTGTATTGAAAACAAATCGTATGAGCGTTAATGGCAGCCAAATAGGCCATCAAAAAGGCATCAAAAACCTCAACGATGTTAAAGAGCCTCATGTTGATGACCCTCATCTCATGGTAGGTATTGGTGCAATTCTTTACCACCAACAGAAAGGAATACACTGTTACACATCATGATCTCTATGTTACAAATTTTGAAACTTAAGGGACTTTTTAGTGGATTGGCGCATGAGGATCCTTATAAACATCTTAGAAACTTCGTGGATGTATGTGGACCATTCTCCTTCAAGAGCATCTCTCAAGAGTCCACCTGGGAGATGTTATTCTTATTCTCTCTAATGCGGGAAGCATGAAAGTGGTTGCCTAAGTTTCCACGAGAATCAATTACTTTTTGGGAGGAATTGGTCACTGGTACGCTCAAACTTACTTCTCATATTAAGCATTGTATTCGATACAAACTTACTTCTCATATTAACTATTGTATTCGATATTTTACTAAGTTATTACCTCGTACCAATCAATACTAGCCTATTAGATAGTATACACTAAATCTATGTTGATAATTCTTTTCCTCTTATCTACCTCCTAGGTCTGACAAGTAGCATTAAGGCGAGTTGTAACGTTGGCCATCTGTTAAAAAGACTTCTAATTAAAAAAATTGTCAATACATGCAAGACACTATTCTAGAATTGTTATTTTAGTTAGATTTTACCTTATTATTCACCCATGGTTCCCACAACCCTAGTTATGGAGTTTAGTTACCATAATCATAATCACAATATTCATATATGTAATATAATAATTCATGCACTTACTTCAATGAGAAAGAATAAAATCTAGAAGTCCACTTGATTAATCAACAAACGCACCAACAATCAATTCCAGAAATAGTGGATCAATCACTGAAATTAATCTAAGACTAAAGATTCTCCAAAATTATAACAATCACAAAGTCTACTAACAACGAGTCTAACATAAGAGAGTCTAACCCCAAAAATGAGGTTTTTCCAACTATTTATAAAAAAAACCTAATAAAAGAAGGATTCAAATTTCTGAAAATCTATCAAAACGCGGCTGGATCGACGGATCTCGTGATGGGCCGTCGCACTCACGATAGGCCGTCATGGCCTCCATTATCATATACTTTACACATCATTCTGTTACTTTCTTTATTACCCTCTACGAACAAGTATGACGGACCATCACACGAATGACGATCCGTCGAGGGTCTCCGTTCCATAACACTTAAAGTCTTCGAATTTGGGTACTGAGACTACTACTCTGATCATCATGATGAACCAGCAGGGCGAACCGTCGTGGCTATGATGGTCCATCATGAACTTCGTAATCCCACACTTGGTCAGACTTCCCCATATTCCTTCATCAACTTCACTATGGTTCCACCTATGGGCCGTCACAAGCTCGACAGGCCGTCACAGGCCCCCTAGGTGGTAACTTTTCGACATTTCTTGCCAAAAAAATTCCTTGTTCATCTTTAGACAGATTTCCTGCAAATAAAGAGAAACTTATATAAAAATCAATACAAAAAGGCTTTTGGACACACACTTAACTTAAGGAAAAAGCATTAAAAATACTGTGAAACTACGGTACATCAGTCAACATATTTAATATGTGATTTCCCCCCCCTTTCGAAGATAATGACTCTTTGGCTCAACATAAAAAAATTTTAAGCATTTGGAGGGCAAGAAGTCTTAAACCCAAAACTACTTTAAGTATATCAAATATGATTTCACCTCCGTGTCTTTGGCTTGCTCTAGAGAGAAGTCTTAATCCCAAGACTACTTAATCGATAGTCGGTGGTTATTGGGTTGACGTGGATTCAACTCGAGAGAGTGAATCCTAAAACCTCTCCCACACTTTGAGCTCGGGAGAGTGAATGCACCAAGGCAAAGGTTGGCATAATCGCGGCAAATCAATGTTGAGGAAAACAAATCTCATTCGAGGTATGTTTCTCCAGAGATAATTTACCCCGACTAAAATCTAGCTTCATCACAAATTTACAACAATTTACAATTAATAGGTTGTATCTGGTAGTTCATATGTGCACATATTCCTAAGAAATGCCAAGAATCTCATTTCTATGATTGTATTTTTGTTTATTTTAGTTTTTAGCTTATAATTTCTTACAACCCTCCCCCTGACCCCGGATAATTGATATTTGTGTCCCCATTTTGACATACTATGTATTAAATAGTAAATGCATTTTAGCTATCGAAAGCTTGAACGAATTTGTACTTAACCCTTAATTCTCGAAACCACTCCCTGTGGTATCGATTCAAATCCTTGGTTGGGTTACTATACTACTTACTATTATTGGCACTTAGAATTGGAAGAGTTTCCTGACATGTCAAATAAAAATGGAGCCTCTGTTGGGGAGTGGTGTTATTTAAGAATTTTTTGTTATGTGGATTTTGATCTCGTTGGTTATAGTTGAACAAATTAATTTTCAATTTTGTTTTTCTTCTTTGTATTGAAAACAAGATGTTTGAGCGTTAATGGAAGCCAAATAGGCCATCAAGATTTCATCGGATACCTCAACGATATCAAACAGCCTCATGTTGATGACCCCCATCTCATGGGAGGTATTGGTGCGATTCTCTTACCTTCAACCGAAAGGAATTCACTATTACACATCATGAGCTCCATGTTACAAATTTTCAAACTAAGGGGACTTTTTAGTGGATTGGAAAATGAGGATGCTTATGAGCATTTAGAAACTTCGGGGATATATGTGGACCATTCTCCTTTAAGATCATCTCTCAAAAGTCTATCCGGGAGAGGTTATTTTGATTCTCTTTAATGAGGGAAGCATGAAAATGGATGCCTATGTTGCCACAAGAATAAATCATTTTGTGGGAGGAGTTGGTAACCATATTTAATGTGTGATTTTCCGCTCCTTTGAAAATGATGACTCTTTAGTACAATATCAAAAGTTTTAAGCTTTTTATGGGCAAGGAAATTTATGAAAATTGGTTGTGATTCAAGAAGTTGGTGCTACAATGCCCTAACCATGGCTTTCCTGGCAACGTATTGTTGTAGTAATATTACTGGAGTCTTGCCTCGGTAAAAATGGGTGTCGCTAACCAACTTTCTTCGTGATGTTTAATACAAAAACCTTATGTGATAACGACATGACTATTGGATGGAATAACCAAAATCAACATATCCTGGTAACTCGTAAAGATTGGGTATCTCCCCTCTTATTCAAATTGACCAAGGAGAAGATGGATAAAGATCAACAGAGATAAGAACATCGAAAAATTCATGACACAAGTTTAATTTTTGCCTAATAATGTCATGGCAGTTGGTGCTCGAGGTGTTAATGTTATGGGTGTCGGTTGTGTTAATTCGTATGAAATCAAATTTCATGACTTGTAAAATGAAGAGGAAAACTTCTTAGACAACTAAGGTAGAGGTTATCGTTCAAACTACCCTAGGAAGGGTGATAACAAAGGTTGGAATAATGATAAAGGTTGGAAATATCAAGATCAGGAATGTAGGGATCAAAATCCCAATTCAATTGTGTAGGGAGGGATAGGTATCTGCCTCTCTACGAACATTAAAAGCCAATGGATAAAGACGGTGGAAGTCTAAATTTATGTTCTCGCGTATCCTGAACAAGGTTAAAGGTAAGACAAGATTTGGAAAGAAATGAAAGAATATGCGTCAACCCTTAGAAAAATTGTCACCTCTCATTCTGCCTCGATCAAGCATTTGGAAGCCTAGATAGTCCACATTTCGTCGCATTTTAACCCGTGACAACAAGAGGATTGCCTAGTGACACCATGGCAAACCCCAAGAATGAGGTTAGAAAGTGGACTTGCATCGTGCCATGAAATTTACTAAGTCTTTGTTTGGGATGAAACCCAAAACCCTTTTTATTGTTTTATGTTTGTCTTAAAAGTAATGGTGTTTTGGTTCTGCAAGATGAAGTGAGGTACGTGTTTGGAAATAAGAAGATTGGCAATAAAAAAGGTCCAGGCGGTGCATCACCGAATATGTTGGCGATTGTTGGACTGAAGATAATGTTAAGGTACAGTGAGTAAAACTTTGCATGTCCAGAAAATTATTAGTGAATCGCCGACCCAGTTAAAGATCCCAAGCATTACACCCGTTTTGACTCTCTAAATTGCCTAGAGTTTTGTAAAACTGTCACGCCCAGAACCTACACCATGGATGTGGCCGGCACTCAAATACCATTGCAGACCATAAACGAGCCCTTGGCTTGGCCATTCTTATCTCAGCGAAAGACTTAAATATGAGAGAAATAACTCAAAGATAATAACTTTAAAGTATTAACTTAGCCAAAATGTCAACTTAAGTCTTAATCGTACACAACTAAAATCAATAAGACAAAAGACTAATGATATATGCCTATGAAGCCTCTAAAGTAAAAATGGATATTGGGACTGGAACACCAGGAATTCTAACAACTGAAAATAAAAAAATAATAATTGAATGATAAGGACGTCCTCCGGAATGAAGGGAGGCTCACCAATTGAGTCTAAGTTTCTCATTGGATCAATTGTATGCAAAATGTTAATCCTAGTTACTTGGATTTGCATCATGATACGATGCAGACCAACTGGCATCAGTAAATTGAATGTACGAGTATGCGAGTTTGAATGCTAAATAACACTAAAGATTGAAAAGGAGTAAGAAGGAACACTTATCTTGGCTCTATTCAACTCATGAATAACTAACTCATTTTAATATTAAGGGATAATGCTCAAGTACCCCTCAACATATGCCCGAAATCTCAGAGACACATTTATACTATAGTAAGGTCCTATTACCCCCTAAACTTATTTTATTAATAATTTTCTACCCTTTTCGGCCTATGTGGCACTATCTTGTATGCTGATATACTGTGGTTTCACGGTATAATTAATACTTTTTCCTTAAGTTTAGTGTGACCGAAAGTCTTTATGTGCTAGTTTTTATATGAGTTTCTCCTTGTTTTGCAGGAAATCTGTCCAAAGTTAAATGCAGAGATTTTGAGTGAAGAAATGCAGAAGAGACCACCTACGGAGCTGATGATGGTCCGTCGTGCTTGTGACGGTCCGTAGGTGGCAGCGTAGAGATGCTGCTGAAGGAAAATGGGGAAGTCTGACCAAGTGTGGGGTTACGTAGCTTATGACGGTCCGTCATGGCTACGACGGTCCGTCCAGCAGGTTCGTCATGAAGTTCTGAGAAGTGATCCGAGTATCCAGATTCCAAGAGTTGAAGTGTTTTGAAACGAAGACCCTCGATGGATCGTTGTGCCTATGACGGTACATCATACTTTCCGTTGAGGTGAATGAAGAGAACAACAGAAGAAATTGCTAAGTATGGGACGACGGAGTCCATGACGGTCCGTTGTGACCACGACGGTCCATCGCGAGGTCCTTCAACCCAGCCGCGTTTTGGCAGATTTTTAGAAATTAGAATCCTTGTTTCATTAGGTTTTTATTTTTTATAAATAGTTTGAAAAACCTCATTTTTGAGGTTAGACTCTGCTAGATTAGACATCATATTATTAGACTCTATGTATTAGTGTTTCAATTTGGAGATTCTTAAAAGTGATTTTTGGTGAGTAATCGAGCAAATTTTCGGACTCTGTTCTTTCTCATTGCAGTAAGTACATGAATTCTTATTTTATATACTTGAATATTGTGTTTATGGATATGAGTAACTAAATTCCATAACTAGGGTTGTGGAAACCGTAGGCAAATAATGAGATAAACCCTAATTAAAAGAACAATTCTAGAATAGTGTCTTGCATGTATTAATAATTCTTTCGTTTAGAAGTCTTTTTAATGGATGGCCAATGTTAGAACTCGCCTTAATGCTACTTGCCGGACCAAGGAGGTAGATAATAGGAAAAGAATTATTAACAATGATTTAGTGCATACTATCTAATAGGCTAGTATTGATTGGTACGAGGTAATAACTTAGTCAAATATCAAATACGAATCTTAATATAAGGTAAGGATAAGGGTTAGGATAGCAACACACGTAGCCGGACCAAGGTGCGGAGTGAGATTTTCTAGATGCCGGACCAAGGATTTTGAAATACATAACTTATCACTTTGCATGCAAGATACTAGGAAAGAATTGTTATAGTTAGAGGTATCAAGTTATGAACCTGTGCGGATCACGTAAACCCTAGTTACTTTAATTAATTGATTAAAACCCAACATTAAAAGCTGTTAAATGTCTCTTTCAACTTCGTTGTTTATTTTCACTTATTTAGAGATAGAACCCCCCTTTTTATATTTTTACTTCCAAGGAAGTTATTGACCAAACGATAGTAATAATATGTTGAGGTCAAGTCTAGACTATTTTCAAGTTGGGAACGATCCCAACCTCAGTAGTTGGGTTATTTACTTGACACGACTGCTTTACTTCTTGGGACTCACTAGTACACTCCTTGCTGCTTTCGTGCTTGATGGCTTCTGATGAGCGGTGCTTACACCTCTCGCCTATCGATGTTCTGTTAAAAAACCTCGTCCGAGAACTTGTATAGAGAAGGATTTCCCACGGCGCAGGCTGTACAGCTACAGTACCCTATGAAGATATTTTCCACTCTTTGTTTTGTAGAGTAGAGCGGACTGCACTACATTCAGCCACACCACAGTGACCCCGAAGCGATCTTCTTCTAGTTGCGTGTGTTGACCATGCACTCTCGCTTCGTGTAATGTCGCCAAAGCTTCACTCCAGGTCGAACTCACTTCCATTTACAATTCCCCAATTCCACTTTTATGGGAGTTTACGCCCTTTCTCGACCCTCAAGAAAAAGAGCTGCAACTATTTCCTCAGTCTGACTTCCATGGAAGTCTAATTGATTTCATTCCTAGGTTGAATTGATGACTTCGTTTTGATCTCTTTGATTGAACCTAAAGGAGACTTTAATCATTCAACTTTAGCTTCTGATGGAGGAATCATGTCACTTGGAATTTCGGAAAGTGAATCCTCTCTTTCTGATCCTGGCCTTTGTAGAACTTGTCTTTGATTGGGATTTCGATTGAAAAGATGTTAGGCCGGTTCCTCATGTGCCTAAGAAGTCGAGCCAGCCTCTCCCTCGAATACATATGGTAGGTAGGGCTGGGTGAGAAATGGTTCTCTCTTGCCAATAAACTTTCCCCGGCCTTCGATTAACATTACTCAAGCCCCTTTAGAGATAGGGGTGAGCACTACACGAGCTCGTAAGTAAAGTACGGAACGAGCCCCCTCACTCCCCCCGAAGTGAGTTCTTTTCTGCGGGATTTAGGGATTCCTGTCTTTTGCTCATATTATCTCCTATGGAGATGGATTGATATGGGGCTTTCTCATTTGAGAAGTAAGTTTGAGCGTATCATGTGCCTAATGCTGGTTGAATTTTTCCTATAAGCTAGTCCCATGTAGGCCCAAAAGGGTAGAAATTTCTTATTAAATAAGTTCCGGGGGGTAATAGGACCTAACTACTATATAAGTGTGTCTCTTGGATTGGCGGCATAGGTTGAGGAGGTACTTGTGCATTTTCCTTAATATAAAAAAGTTTAACAACATATGTAATGTAAAGAAGAGTTGGTTCAAAACATGTTGTACACTCTGAATGTATACAAGGACATAATTGACTCTGTGATGTATGTAAAATAACAAATAATATAATGTTTATAAATGAATAAATATAACTATTGTCTGAGTTTCACTAACCGACAACCATCACTTAAGAGTTATAGTGATGATACAACAATTTACCTCACGCTGCCAGTACATCCAATAACCAGCCAAAGGTATAAGCCATTCACTGCATAATGGATCCTTTAGTGTGATGTAAAAAGGTTAATCTAAAGATGTCACATCCGGGAAGTACCCCCTAGACGTAACCAACATTGTCGTCCTCGGAGAGAACTAAGACTAGCCACTTAGCATTCATTATAACATATATAGGTTAATAAGCGAGGAAAATTAAAACTTTTCACCTACATCTACTTCATGAGGTTTACTTAGAACTCGCTTACATATAATATCATATCTAGCATACATAGACTCCTCGTATAAGAAGATTATATAGTCTTCTACTTTTATGCCACATATAGGTAACATGCATAATATAGTCTTAATAAGGATGTCTCATATTAAGCCATCTAAATAGAATAAAAGAATGTGGTCATAACCCTTACACAAATGTGTAAATGACACTTAGGACTTACAACTGTATCTTGAAACAATAACAGTGAAACGATTGTCCTTAAACTATACCAATGCAATATAGGTATAGTGAAATAAAGGCATCATCCTCGAAACTTGAGGACATAACCACACTTGGAGAAATGATCCAAGCGTTCCTTGAAAATTTGTCAGAAACCCTTCAACGAGCGAAACCTATAATGTTAGGGAAGAGAGAGAAATAAGGGTTAGCACATCACTTGTACTAATTATGGAAACACATGCAGACACAACATAGAAATCATGCTAAAAAGGAAATTTGTTCAAAACCATGCCAAATTACTTTGAAAAGCCTTATGCACAATTAAGAACACATATAGGAAAATAACTACATATTTGACAAGACAATAGTATGTTCAACACAAGACCAACATCATCAAGTACAACCAAGTCAATATGATTAGTAGCATAATAGAACCATGTTCAACATAACTCCAACATCATGTTAAATTAAAAAAGCATGTGTAAGAGTTTATGCGAAAATAACACATACAAGATCCTTACTAGTAATTCCCTATAAAGTCTACAAGTGCAATGACCAAGTAAAGCCCCGTAACTTACTTTATAAGCAAACCAAATAAAAGATCACAGGGAATGCCTAACATAAAATAACATAACATTCAAAGTAGTCATCAACATAATTTACCAATAATAGATCAATAACATGTGCGTACATGAAACCAACATCATATAGTATCATTAAAATATAAAGTCAACGCATACATTTGATTCACTTTATAAGAGATTGAGAATATAAGAACACCCTTCTGAGACTTCTCTCAGGGATAACAAGTGTAATTTATAAGAGAATCTCATACCCTTACCTAGACTAAGTCAATCCCCTTAAGTCATCCTACTTAGAGTTCACTTTATTACTTTATTTTAACTTTGAGAACATCATGCCTTAACCGACATAGACCATATGAGCTAATGTGGAATCCGGTGTCATGGAACCCTACATCGAAAAAAGGTGGACTACTTGCCAATGTAGTACCATAAAATGAACATGGCATATAGGTGGATTCACTAGCTAGTATTCCTATGAGTGCAACATATTTTAATAACTAGTACATGTGTTTGGGACCCTCATGATGATAAATGCATTATAGTGTCCAATCTCATTAGTACAATAGCGAACCTACCTTCCCTATGTGGGAAGGGACACTCCTCACTAATAGTTCCCTCAGTGCTAAGCTATAGTCCCTTTTGAAATGTCTTTCTTCAACAATCCTAAATTAGTTTAGGTCATACGAGAATAGCTCCTTGTATTGTCACATTCATTATCTCAATAAGAATTGCATATGAACACCTTTCATTATAGCCATCATATGTGAGATTAGCACACTAACATCATTATATCATAGTAAGGTTCCTAGTTAATTCATAACCAACCTAATATCCTTACATATTTAGCATAATCTCACAATAACATAATGAAGACATTTCAATTGTATCATCTTACCACAACTACTAGTCCAATTACAATACAAACTTCAATTGAAGTTCATTACCAAGTACAAGCCATCATAATTCAAGTAAAGGTTTAGGATATCAAGACTTACGCAATCTCCTTCAAGAGCAGTCATCATGGTCTTGCTATCAATCAAGAGAATTCAATCCAATAATATGACTAGTAAAATTAATCAATGGTAATTAACACAATAATGAAATCAATTGCAACACTACAACTCAATTCAATACTAGTTCACAACCTAGGGTTAGAAATTTGGGTCAATTCATGATCAATTCAATAGACTAGGTTAATTCATTAAGAACCAATGTAATTGAAACATAATACAACATAATCTAATCATAAAAATCAAAATAAGACATAAAAATTACAATTTAGAAGATTAAATTCGTATTTAGAAGAAACCCATATGAAATCATCTTTTGAAACCAATTTTGAAGGAACCCTTTGGGGAAAGGAATCCCAAAGGTGAAAGGATTTCATACCTTGTTATTTGCTGAAGATTGATGGAGAAAAGTAATTTTATTAATGACCTAAAGGCCTTGACCTATACCTTCAATGGAGTTCTTCTTTTTTGGGAGAGCTAAAGTAGAGAGAAAAAAGTTCAATTGTGTTTTGAAAATTGAGAGGTGTTCCTTGATGTTTTGACTTTAAAACTTCTTAAATGACTTTTATACTCTATTATTGACCTTGAAACAGAATTATAGACCATAGACACTCATGTGAGGCTCTAGAATTGGTCTTGGATTTTTGGAGTGTTACATTATCCCCTTCTTAGGAACATTCGTCCCCGATGACACTAAAAATCTTTCGTAGGGAAAGGATAGACTCAATACTAGCAGCCCAACCAATAACATGCAAAATCAATATTAGTTAGAACTCAAATAATAACAACATGATATTTGCGCAATGTTACTTAAAATATCAATTATAGCACCTATGAGCTCAACATCACAACATGAGGAATTTCCTTCTCACAACAACATGGTCTCAACATATCATTTAAGAGTAAATCATGCAAAAATTCACCCTATCATCATTATCAATATCATTTCATAAAGGCAGCAAGATACCAAGTACACAATAATAAAAGAACAAGAAAAAGATCATTTTCACATGAAACTTCTTTTTACCAAAATTTATCATAAACTTGCACATATTTGCAAAAGAAAGTCAAATTCAATTTATTCATTATTTTCATTATTAGTAAGAATAACTAGCCTTGATAAAGTAAGAGATGATGGTAATGGTACTTCATGTCGGCCTCAGCCTCCCATGTTGCCCCCTCGGCTAGGTGGTTCTTCCATAACACCTATAGAGAAGCCACCTCCTTGTTCCTCAACTTCTTTATTATACAAGATTACAACCGGAACCTCCTTATAAGAGAGGTTCTCTTCTACACCTAGACCCTCAATAGGAAGAATGGACTCAGGATCAGCGATGCACTTCTTAAGCATGGAGACATGGAACACCGGATGAACCAAAGTCAAATCACTAGGTAATCTCAACTCGTATGCAACCTTGCCAACCCTTCGAAAGTTTTCATATGGAACCACATAACGAGGACTCAACTTCCCTTTTTTGCCAAATCTCACCACTCCCTTTATGGGTGAAATTTTTAGATACACCATATCACCCTCTTCAAATTCTAAATCCCTTCTCCTATGGTCGGAATAAGACTTTTGCCGTCTATAGGATGTTTTCAATCGGTTCCTTATCATGTGAACTTTATCCAAAGTCTTATAAATCAATACGGGACCCAAGAGTGAAGACTCGCCACTTCAAACCAACCAATTGGAGATCTTCATCTTCTACCGTAATGGTAACTATTGTTATATGATAAAACAACCAAAGGTAGCTATTTATCCTAATTTACCTTGAAATCAATTATAGAAGCTCTAAGTATATCTTAAATGATTTGAATAGTACGATCCGCTAGGGATGAGAAGCGGTGTTTAACTTCACCTTTGTACCTAACCCTCTTTGGAATGACCTCAAAAACATAGATGTGAATTGGTGCCCCTATAAGATATGATGGATAATGGAATACCATCGTGACACAAAATCTCAGCTATGAAGATCCTTGCATAGTCCTCCGCTGAGTAAGTGGACTTGACGGGAATAAAATAAGTGAATTTGGTCAACCTATCCGCAACCATCCATATTGAGTCATGTTGCTTTTGTGTCCGAGGTAACTCTACTACAAAGTCCATGATAATATCTTCCAACTTCGAAGTGGGAACTTGTATTTCTTGAAGTAAACCGCTTGAATTTTGGTGTTCGATTTTCACTTGTTGACAATTTATACATTTTTCAAAAATTCTGCTATTTCCTTTCTTTAGCCTTCCCACCAAAACACTTTCCTAATGTCATGATACATCTTTGTAGAACCAGCATAGATGGAATAATGGGAACCATGAGCTTCCTTAAGATTCGGTTTCTCAAGTCATCAACATTGGTCACACATAACCTATCTTGATACCCATATCTTGATACTTCAAGACACCATCCCCCAAGGAGAATGACTCATTAAGCTTATCAAGAACCGATTCCTTCAAATCCATCAATGATTGATCAAGGTGTTGCTTATACTTCACCTCAACCACGAGAGACGATCCAGAGTTATGATGGACCATAAAATCACCATTTGGAGAATCTTCCTATCTAAAACCCAACTGAGCCAACCTATGAACATCTTTCACTAGGTCTTTCTTGGCTCCTTTTCCATGAGACACAATACCCATGGTCATGCGACTTAGATCATCCGCAACCACATTAGCTTTTTCGGGGTGGTAGAGAACACTCATATTGTAATCTTTCAACAATTCCAACCATCTTTGTTGGAGATTTAACTCTTTTTGAGTAAACACATATTGAATACTCTTTTTGTCAATATACACATCAACATGTACACAATACAAATAATTCCTCCATATTTTCAAGGCAGATACCACCGTTGTTAACTCAAGATCATGAGTTGGATAATCTTCTCATGCACCTAAAGTTTCCTAGAAGCATACACTAGTAATTTTACATGTTGCACAAGAACACACTCTAAGCCCACTCAGGATGCATCACAATATACAACGAAGCCCTTTGTACCCTCCGGCAAAGTAAAAACTGCAGTGGAGGTAAGACGCTCTTTTAAGACTTGGAAACTTCTTTCACATTCCTCTGACCACATAAATTTCACACTCTTTTGGGTCAAGGTGATCAAGGGACATATACTAGATGCAAAACCATCCACGAATCTCCTATAAGATCCCTCTAGACCCAAAAAACTTGTTATGTTGGTTGGAGTCAATAGTCTAGGCCAATTTTTGAGTGTTTCATTTTTTCCTTTGATTGACCTCAACTCATCACTAGAGATGATATGACCATGATACACCACAAACCTTAAGCAGAACTCACATTTACTATACTTGGAAAGTAGTTGGTTTTCTTCAAGAACATGCAACACCACTCTTAAATGGTCTATGTGTTCATCCTAATTTTTCAAATATACCAAGATGTTTTCCATGAAGACAATGACAAAGGAATCTTAGTATCTTTAAAACACTATATTCAAGAGGTCCATAGATGTTGCCAGGGACCAAAGGACATTTCTAGAAACTCATAGTGACCATATCTAGTCCAAAATTCCGTTTTTGATATATCATAACCCCTCACCCTAAGTTGGTGATATCCTAATCTAAAGTCACTCTTAGAAAAGTAGCTTGCCCCTTGGAGATGATCAAACAAGTCGTCAATCCGAGAGAGAGGATATTTGTTCTAAATAGTGACTTTATTGAGTTGGTGATAATCAATGCACATTCTAAGGGACTCATCCTTCTTCTTCACAAATAATATTGGTGCACCCCATGGGAGAAATACTATGTCTTATAAAGACATTATCTAGCAATTCTTTAAATTGAGGCTTCAACTATTTCAATTCGACCAGAGCCATCCCACAAAGAGGAATTGAAAAGGGGTTAGTATCCAATAGCAAATCAATACGAAAATCAATTTCCCGTTTAGGAGGAATTCCGGGAATATCATTAGTAAAGACCTACGGAAATTCCCTCACTATGGGGAGTAACTCAATGGGAGGATTTTCGGAGTCCAAATATTTGACCTCTACAATATGGTATAAGGACCCTTTCGAGATCATCTTACAAGGCATTAGACAAGAAATGATACGTTCTCTAGGAATATAATAACACCTCTTCCACTCTAAGACGTATTCATTTGGAAAATGGAACTTAACAAATATTGTTCTACAATCAATGGAAGCAAAACAATCATGCAACCAATCCATTCCCAAAATGACATTGAAATAAAACATATCCAGTCCTACTAATTCAACATGAATAACTCTATTAGGTAACTTTATGGGACAATTTCGATATACCTTCTTTGTAACCACCAACTCACCTACCTGGGTAGTTACCATGAAAGTTTCATTTAGAATATCGGGCAAAATATCAAACTTCCTAGCTACCAAGGGAGTAACAAAAGATAATATAGCACCCGGATCAAGTAAAGCATAAACATGAATAGAGAAGACTTTTAACATACCGGTCTCCACATCGGGAGAACTCTCTTGTTCACCCCTAGAGCGAAGAGCATAAAATATATTCTTCTTTGGAGCCTCCAAATTAGAACCACTAGGTTGATTTTTCCCACTTCCTTTGTCTTTCCCTTTCAAGTTAGGACAACAATTACCATAATGTTTCTTGCCACAGTTTCCATGAGTTGGCTTCATGCTTGGTGAACTAGTACTGCTTCCCAATTGAGACTTAGGGTAAGACACCCTATCATCACTAGCCTTGGGAAATTTGGAAGGAACTTGATTAGAAAACCCTATCTTCAATATAGGCTTGTATTGAATTTCTACCTAGCCTTTGAAGCTTCACATCATAAGACCTAACCCTCTTAGCCTCTCTTCTTTTTCCTTAACCTAGTTTCTTCCACTTGTTGAGCATGGTCCATGAGATGAGAATTGTTTATATTATCATGAATCATAGTCGAATGAAATTCTTAAACCATGTCTTTAGACACCCCGTGAGAATTTGATTCATATAATCCTTGGGTTTGACACCAAGGATTGAGCATACTTGGACAATTTAGTAAATTTCAAGGAATGGTCAAGTACACTTATACCTCCTTGGCGAAGGTTGATGAACTCTTCCACCTTAGATTCCCTCATATCTCTAATAAAGAACCTATCAAGGAAAGCCCTCTTCAAGATCAACCAAGTCACTGACTACCACTTAGTGCCCTATTATCTCTGCATTGTGTGTACCAAGTTTGGGCCTCATCTTTGAGCTGATAGGTCGCCAACTCGGCCTCCTCAATTGACGTCACACAAATAAAATAAAGAATCTTATAAACTCATCAAGGAAATCATTAGGGTCTTTATCTTGTTTTGACCCGAAGAACATGTGTGGATTCATTCTAGTAAAGTCTCTCAAACTAGATGCCATAGTATTAGCATGTTGAGGCATTCGAGGACCAACCTCCCTATTCACTTTAGCCGTCATGGATTTGACTTGAGAAGTGACAACATTATCTTGTGAAGTCATCAATTTGGCAAAATTGATAAAATCCTCCATTATCTCTCCATCGGTCATTGGTGGAGGAACAATAGGAACTTGATCACTCATACCATCTTCTTCAAATGGAGGTACTTTATTGTCCTGCGAATGAGCTTTGTTGTCATGAGCCCACGCATTAGCAATCTCTTCCTCGGCCTTCGTGTTGATGCTCTTCGAGAATTCATACCTATGACCACAATAAATGGTTTAGGTGACAAGACATAATATAAGACTCTAGGGGCATGACATAGGAGTACAAGACGATGAGGATTTCCTAAGAATCACATAATCTCTCATTCATAAGTGTGGCACACTTCACAAGTTCAAATAAGAATATACATAGACGTGGTTAAATGAGATATCGACTCTAAAGATATCTTACCTCATGCTCTGATACAAAGTTTGTCATATTCGAGAAGTACCCTTTAGACATAATCGACATCGTCATCCTCGAAGAGAACTAAGACTAGCCTCTTAGCATTCGTCATAACATTCTTAGGTTAAAAAGTGTGGTAAATTAAAACTTTCAACCTACATCTTCTTCATAAGGTTTACTTATACCTCTCGCTTATAGACAATATATTCATAACGAGTATACATAGACTCCTGGAATAAGAACATTAAATAGAATTCAAATTTTATGCCAGATATAGGTTATATGCATAATATAGTCTTAGTAATGATGTCTCATATCAAACCATCTAAACAGAAAAGAACAATATGGGCATAGCCCTTACACAAATGTATAAATGTAACTTAGGGCCAGCCATATCTTTAAACAATAAGAGTGAAATGATTGTCTTTAGACAATGACAATGTAACATAGGTAGAGTGATAGAAAGGCATCATCCACAGAACTTGAGGACTTACTCACACTTAAAGAAATGATCCAATATTTCCTTGAAAAGTGGTCAAAAATCCTTCAATGAATGGAACCTAAAATGTTGGGGGAAAATAGAGAAAAAGGGGTTAGCATATGACTTGTTGAAAGTATGGAAACATATGCATGCACAACATAGAAATCATGATAAAAAGGACATTTGTTCAAAACCATGCCAAGTTTCTCTAAAAATCCTTATGCACAATCAAGAACACATATAGGAAAATAATTACATCTTTGCCGAGACAGTAGCATGTTCAATACAAGAACACCATGATCAAGTAAAACTAAGTCAATATTATTAATAACATAATAAGATTTTATGCCATAATAACACATATACGACCCTTTATCATATTCCCCCATCAAGTGTACAAGTGCAATAACCAAGTAAAGCCCCATAGTCTTACTCAATCAAGCAAACAAAATAAAAGATAAAAAGCAATGCCTAACATTACATAACATAGCATTAAGAGTAGTCATCATCATAGTTTACCAATTATAGGCCAATAGCATGTGCATGCATGAAACCAAGATCCTATTGTATCATCAACACGTAAAGTTAACACATATATTGCATTCACTTTATAAAAGCATTAGAACATAGGAACAGCCTTATAAGACTTCCCTCAAGACTAACAAGTTCAATGTACACGTAGAGTTACATACCCCCACCTACACTAAGTCAAATCCCTTAAGTCATCCTAGTTAGAGTTCACTTTATTACTTTATTGTACCATAAGGAATATCTTGCCTTAACATACATAGACTACATGAGCTAATGTTAAATTTGGTGTTATGGAACCCTACATCAAAATAAGGTGGACTACTTGTCAAGGTAGTAACAACATATAAACGTAGAATATCGGTGGATCCACTAGCTAGTATTCCTATGGGAGAACCAAATGTCAAGAACTAGGAGATGTGTTTGGGACCCTCTTAATGATACATGCATTATAGTCTACAATATCATGAGTACAATAACGAACCTACCCTTTCTATATGTGAAGGGTCACTATTTACTACTAGTTCTGTTGGTGCTAAGCTAGAGTCCCTTTTGAAATGTCTTTCTTTAACAATCATAACTTAGTTTAGGTCATATGAGAATAGCTCCTTGTACAGTCATAGTCATTATTTCAATCGGAAATGCATGAGAACACCTTTCATTACAGCCCTCATATGTGATATTAGCACATTAACATCATCGTATCTGTGAAATCCGGGTTTACCTCCTAGAAGTAATAGGTGTCGTTATCTTCTTGAAGGACTAAGACTAGCCTCTTCTTATTACATCATTACAATCATAGGTCATAAAATAGAAAAATTAAAACTTTTCATAACATCTATTTTGAGGTTACATAGACCTCTATATACACATAATATATTCATATTAATATCCATAGACCCTTTGTATAAGAAGATTACATAGTCTTCTACTTTTATAGCACATACTTATATATAGAAGATAGAATATAGTCTTAAAGATTGTCTCATCTCATACCATCAAAACAATCATAGAAAACTTTGGCATAGCCATATAACAATGTGCAGAAGCCACATATAGGTTTATACAAATCGTACTCAAATTAAAATAGAGTGAACATAAGATTCTTGAAAATAAAGCAACTCCATAACAAGGGCAATTGCATCATTTTATTACAGAATTCAATACTAGATAATAGCTTAAGGCAAGATACTTAGGTCAATTTCACATTATAATTCATAACCTAAATTAACATCTCAATAACTAGCATAAGAGGCCAATGATTCATCTCAATATATCCCTAATAAATATAATAACATCATAGGGTAGTAATTCGATCAATAACCAAGACAATTGAATGGACATTATACAGTTCATATCAAGATAACAATAAGGGTTATGGGTTGAGAGTCATATTCTACAATTTAGACCAAACCGTAAACACTTATCATAATCAAGTTACATGACATGTTAATATAATCCCCATATCCTAAAGAAATAATTAATAACTCAGTTCATAACATAAATTTTGAGATTAGATGAAACCCACTTGAAAACTCAGCTTTTACAAATACTTTGAAGGAGCCCTTCGAGGAAAGAAATATCAAAGGTAAATTAGATCTTATACCTTAAGGTTTAATGAAGATTTGATGGTGAAATCTCCCTTTTAAAGACCCCCAAATATCCCCCTACTTTGTCTTCAATGGTGTCTTTTAATAGAGAGAGAAAGAAGAGAGAAATAAAAGATTTGGTTTGTGAGTTGTGTTATGTTTAATGGGTTGGGGCCTTTATATGGAGGGGTAAATTAACTTAATTATACTCTATTACACCCCGAACTAATAAACTTACCCCCTAACTAATTAAATGATTCTAACTTAAAACGTGCAGGAAAATTACAGGCCCATCGATGAGACCACGATCGACGGATCCTTGGTCCATCGACGACTAGGCCTCCCTCTGTGCTGCACAATCGTTGTTTCAGTCAGAGTCTTTTGCAGGAAAGGGCTCAAGAATTTTTGCTAAGTTTTCATTGACGATTTGCATCGACGCCTTGTCGATCCATACATGAGCTATCCTTTGCATCTCGTGGTTGCACACTGCCTAGGCAATGTTACCTCCTACGTTTGAGGGTACTCCGCAAGGGCCCTTGGTTAGTCCTTGGGGAGTCGTACCCAGAAATTTTTACCATGAATCAACTTTATTTCATATTATACACCCGTCCCCCATATTTTATTCATTTCTGACTTCTAAAAGCTATTCAAATAGGCTAAGGCAAGCTCGCACTTCCTTGAACTAACTTTTAGAACCTGATGCACATTCATGGATGTTTTGGTTTCTAAGCTTTCTAAATGTCCTACTTTATTAATATGGTCCTTGAAACAGTGTCTAGACCTCAAGACACCTATGCTAGGTTTTAAGACACGTCTTGGATTTTCGAAGTGTTACATTATCCCCCCTTTAGGAACATTTATCCCCGAATGACACTAAAATTCTCTTGAAGGTAGGAATAGACTCAAGACTATAAGCCCAAACAGAAAACTATACAGAACAACATTAATTATACCATTTCAACAAGGAAATCTTTCAAAACATCAATTACCACAAATAAGTCCCAAACATTTCATCATAAGGCATTTCTTTCTCACAACTCACATGAGCTCAACATACTTTACATGAGTCAATTAGAACAATTTCAACTTATAAACATCATACATATCATTTCATAAGGACTAATAATATTAAAATGCAACACATAACTCAAAAAAGTCATAAATCAAAATGTCAAGTTTAAGTGCACCTTCATTGTAATTCACTGTAAGGCAAAATAAAAAAATGCACATTTTTGCAATACTTCACTAAAAATCAAGAAACTGCAATTTCTAGTCATATTTATTTTATTAAGAAGAATTAGTAAACATAATTATCAAAAAAATTAGGGTAACGAGAATTCATGTCAGCTTCAGCCTACCATGCTTCACCCTCAACTAGGTGATTTTTCCATAACACTTTTACAGAAACCACCTCTTTGTTCCTCAACCTCTTCACTTGCCTAGCAAGGATTTGAACCGAGACCTCCTTATAGGAGAGATTATCCTTAACACCAAGACCCTCAATAGGAAGAATAGACTCGGGATAACTAATACACTTCTTCAACATCGAAACATGGAAAACTGTATGAACCGAACCCAATTTACTAGGGAATTTAAATTCATAGGAAGCCTTACCAACCCTTTGCAAAATTTCATAGGGACACACGTAACGAGGACTCAACTTCCCTTTCTTGCCAAATATAACAACCCCCTTTATAAGTAAAATATTCGAATATGCCTTATCACCTTCTTCAAACTCCAAACCTTCTCCTAGAATCGACATAAGACTTTTGCCGACAATAGGTCGTTTGCGACCGGTTTCTTATGATATAAACTTTGTTCACCCACTTCAAACCATCCTATGGGAAACGTACACCTCCTACCGTACAAGGTTTCATAAGAAACCATAGAGATGGATGAATGAATTCTATTTTTATAAGCAAACTCCACCAAAGGTAAATGCTTATCCCAATTCCCTTTGAAATCAGTAATAGAATCCCTAAGCATATCCTCAAGGGTTTGAATAGTGTGTTTCTCTTGATTATTGTTTTGGGGATGAAAAGTGGTACTCAACTTCACCTAAGTACCCAAACCTTCTTGGAATGACCTCAAAAACCTAGATGTAAATTGTGCACCCCGATCTGATATGATGGATAACGGAATACCATGGCAACACATTATCTCAACTATGAATATCTTTGCATTAGCTTCTGCAAAATAAGTAGACTTTGATAAAATGAGCAGACTTGGTCAACCTATCTACAACCACCCATATAGAGTCATATTATTTTTGAGTCTGAGGCAAACCCACTAAAAATCCATATTGATATCTTCCAACTTCCATGTAGGAATTTGGATTTCTTGTAGTAAGCCACCAAACTTTTGATGTTCGGATTTTACTTGTTGATAGTTTAGACACTTAGCAAGAAACTCTGCTATGTCTTTCTTCAAACCTTCCCAGCAAAATATTTCCCTATGGTCATGGTATATTTTTGTCGAACCTGAATGAATGAATTAGCGGTACCCATGGGCTTCCTCAAGGATCCGGTCCCTCAACCTTTATGTATTGGTAACACACAATCTCCCTTGGTATCTCAACACACCATCCCCCTAAAGGAGAATAACTCATTTAACTTACCGAGAACTGATTCATTCGACTCCATCAATGGTTAATCAAGGTGTTTTTTGGACTTCAACTCAACCACTAATGATGACTCGAGGTTATGATGGACCATGAAATCACCATTGGAGAATCTTCTTACATCACACCCAACCTACCCAACCTATGAACATCTTTGACTAGGTCCTTATTGGCTTCATCTATGTGTGACACGTTACCCATAGTCATACGACTTAGTACCACCGCAACCATATTGGCTTTGCCGAGGTGATAGACGACACTCATATCATAATCTTTCTACAATTCTAACCCCCTTATTTATCGCTGATTCAACTCCTTTTTTGTAAACACATATTGGAGACTCTTATGGTTGGTAAAGACATCAACATGAACACCATACAAGTAATGCCTCTATATTTTCAAGGAAAACACCACGGCCTCTAACTCAAGGTCATGAGTTGGATAATTTCTCTTATGAACCTTATGTTTCCTATAAGCATAGGATATCATCTTCCCATGTTTAATCAGCACACACCCTAAACCCACAAGGGATGCATCACAATACACAACAAGCCCCTTTGCACCCTCTTGTAAAGTCAACATCGTAGCGAAAGTAAGCATATCTTTCAACATTTGGAAAGTATTTTCACTTGCCTCTGACCACTCAAATTTTTTACACGTTTGGGTCAAAGTAGTCAAGAAAGATACAATGGACACAAAACCCTCAACTAACCGCCAATAATGACCCTCTAAACCCAAGATACTCCTAATGACGGTTGGATTCAATGCTCTAGGCCATTTTTTCACCGCCTCTGTTTTCCTTGGATCAACCTCAAATCCCTCAGTAGAGATGATATCACAAAGAAATGTCACCGACCTCAACCAAAACTCACATTTGCTATACTTGAAAAAAATTGATGTTCTTTAAGTACTTGCAACACCACCCTCAAATGGTTCACGTTATCACCCTTATTTTTCTAATAACCAAGATGTCATCAATAAAGACAATCATAAATGCATCTAGGTAATTTTGAAACACCCTATTCATTAGGTCCATAAATGCTACCGGAGAATTATTGAGACCAAAGTACATTACCAAGATCTCATAATGACCATATCTAGTCTGAAATGCCATTTTTCCTACATCCTCGACTCTCACTCTAAGTTTGTGATACCCCAACCTCAAGTTAATTTTTGAAAAGTAGCTCGGCCCTTGAAGTTGAGCAAAGAAGTTGTCAATCCGAAGGGGATGATACTTATTCTTAATAGTGACTTTATTGAGTATGAGGTAATCAATACACATTCTTCAGGACCAATCATTCTTATTCATTAACAAGATCGGCATGGAAAAATACTAGGCCTTATAAAGCCCTTGTCTAGTAAATTACTGAGTTGATCCTTCAACTCCTTCAATTCGTTCGGATCCATATGATAAGGAGGAATTGAATTGGGATTTGTATCCCTTAAAAATCGATACCAAAATCAATTTTTCTTTTTAGGAGGAATACCGAGAAGATCAATTGCAAAGACCTTCGGAAATTCTCTCACTACGGGGACCCGACTCAATGGAAGGAATTTTGGAGTCTAGATAGTGGACTCTTACTATGTTATATAGACAACCCTTTTATATCATTTTTCATGCTATTATACAAAACATGATATAACCTCTAGGAATAGAATTCCCCCTTCCACTCAATAACGGGTTCATTTGGGAAATTAAACCTCACTACCCTCGTTCTATAATCAATAGTGGCAAAGCAAGCATGCAACCAATCCAAACCCAATATAATGTCAAAATCAAGCATATCAAGTTCTACTAGTTCAACATAATAAACTCTATTAGACAATGTTATAGGATAATTTCTATACACTTTTTTTTGCAACAACCAACTCACCCACCAGATTAGACACTATAAAAGGTTCATGCAAAATATCAAACCTTTTGGGTGTTAGAGGTGTAACAAATGTTAGGGTAGCACCGGGATCAAATAAGCATATACATTAATAGAGAAGACTTTCAACATACTGGTCACACAGTCGAGAAAAGTCTCTTGCTCACCCCTAGAGTGGAGAACATAGAAGCAGTTCTTCTTAGAAACATCACTAGAACCACTTGCTTTAGCTTAACCACCCTTCTCTTGACCCTTCAATTTTGGACAATCCCTCACTTTGTGACCACTCTTTCCACAAACAAAGAAATTTCCCGTTCCAACCATGCATTCACCAAAGTGACCTTTTCTACACTTGGCACATGTAGGTTTCTTATTTGGTGAATTCCCACTACTTTCCTTTTGGTCTCTAGGATTAGGCACTTTATCATCACGAGCCTTAGGGAATTTGGATGGAACTTGATTTGAGAACCTTTTCTTGAATATTGGCTTGTCTTGGATTTCAAGCCTATTCTTTGTAGAACCACCATCAAAATATCTTGCGCTCTTAGCATCTCTATTCTTTCTCATAGCCTTTGCCTCCTCCATTTTGCTAGCATACACCATCAGATGGGAAATGTTCATCTTGCCATTTATCATAGCAAAATGACACTCCTCTTGAAAATCATCCGACACCCCCGACAATAAGTGACTCATTTAATCTCTAGGATCAGCAACGAAAGAAGGAGAATATTTTGACAATTTAGTAAATTTCAAGGAGTATTCAATTACACTCATACCTCCTTTACGGAGGTTGATGAACTCCACCACTTTGGCATCCCTCATCTCCCTAGGAAAGAACCGATCAAGAAACAAATTTTTGAAGATATCCAGAGTCACCGGTCCACCCCTTAGAGGCCTTTTCTCCCAGAATTTAACATACCAAGTTTGACCCAAATTATTTAGTTGATATATGGATATCTCGAACTTGTCACTAGTAGACAACCCCATTGGAAAGATTTTCCTATAGACTTCATCAATGAACTCTTGGGGGTCTTCATCAACCTTTGACCCATAGAAAGTAGGAGGATTCACAGAGTGAAATCCTTTAGACGGGAAGCCATAATAGCAACCGGTGATGAGCTTGGGGTAAAACCTCCCAATAATCTTTGGACATCATGGCTAGGGCTTGAGCGGTGGCGGCCTTTTCTTGCGTAGTAATGCCTTGGGCCATTTGGGAGAGAGCGGCCTTGATATTCTCATCCGTAAAAGGAGGAGGATTTACCGAGTCTTGGTCATCATTCAGACCTTCCTCTAGAGGAGGAACTTGATCACCACGGATTGGGCTCCCGCATTGGCAATCTCTTCTTCAAGTCTCCATGTCGCATTCTTTTGAGTATTTATTGCCTATAATCACAATGAAAGGATTAGATGCAAAAGCACACAACATGTATACTGATGTTACATTCCATGAAAGTAAGAGTTTCCTAAGCATCACATAGATTTCTATTCAAAACATTGGTGCGCTTCAGAATTATTAATACACACCTACATACACGTGGTTGAGAAAGAGACAAAGACTCAAAGATATTGTACCTCATGATCTGATACAAAGTTTTTCATATCCTGATTTACCCCTAGATGTAATTGTCATCGTCTTTCTTTTGGAGGTCTAAGACGAGCCTCCTAGTCTTACATAATTACATTCATATGTACAAAATATGGAAAAATTAAACTTTTTATTACATCTACTTGGAGGTAAATATAGACCTCTACATACACATAATGTATTCATATCGAGTATACATAGACCCTTCCTATAAGAAGATTACATAGTATTCTACTTTTATTGCACATACTTATATATAGAAGATAGTATTAAAAATAGTCTCATCTCATACCATCTAAACGAACATAGAAAATTTGGACATAGCCCTACATCAATGTAAATAAGCCACATATAGTCTTATACAAATCGTACTCAAATGAAAATAGAGTGAACATAAGAGTCTTGGAAACAAAGAAACTCCATAAGCTAGATATTGGCATTGCCCTCAGAAAGTGAGGACCTACCCTCATGGATGGTTGAGAATATCCAAGATGTTTGGGAAAAAGGAAGAAAATGGGGTTAGTATGCCTTTTGTACTAAGTATGATATCATATGCACATACAAGGTCAAAACATGCTAAGAAAGGACATTTAGTTAAACCATGTTATTTTACCCTTTGAAAAGCCTTATGCATAGTCAAACAAGCTATACCAAGCCACAAGACATACTCATTAAAAGTAGACAAAGTAATATGCACATCGTACTTGAACCCATAATCTATTACAACTCTATCATCAAGGAATAACTTCACAAGAATGAATAAGATTTTACCATATCATAATAAGCAAGACAAATACCCATGAATCCTCATAAATTTAAAAAGTTCAATGAATAAGTAAAGCCCCTTACCTTAATCATGTAGCCCTAATAAGAAACCATAACCAATGTCCAACTTTACATAATATAACCTTTAAGGATACATAACATCATACTTTAATAATATAATCTAAATACATGTTCATAAGGATAGTCATCATCATATAATACCATTTAATCATCATCAAATATTTCCATTAACATTGTAGCATCAACATATTATTATCATAAACATACATAATAAGAGCTTACTAAAGCTTCCATCAAGGCCAACTATTGCAAGGCATAAGTAGACTCCCATACCCCTACCTAAGCTAAGTCAAACGTCTCAAGTCACCCTAGTTAGTTTATACTTCGTTATTTCAGTTTAGTTTAGGGAACACATACCTTAACCGACATAGAACAGCAGATCTAAGATTAGAATCCGTTGTTGTAAGACCTTACACCGATAGAAGGTTTTCTACCAACAAAACTAAAAGAAAACATAAACATAGTTTTCTAGGCGGATCCACTAGCTAGTGTTCCTTTCGGGGAAACATAGTTCAAGACCTAAGAGATAGGGCCTCCTCTCATGGGAATATATTGGATGAGTATTCCTCTTTGGGAAGTCAACACCACATGTAGAACTATAGGGTGAATCTTCCTCTTTTGGGAGTAATCACCTCCCATTGTCATGTTCACTAGGTGCTAAGCTAAGTCCCTTTATTGAAATGTCTTTAAGTCTTTATTAACAATCATAACATAGTTTAGGACATAGGGTCTAGACCTTGTATAATTTTCATAATTATAGCTTAATAAGAATTGTATGAGTATAATCCTTTCATCACAATTTATATTTGTGAGGTTAACACATTTCATACCACTTTCATAATAAGGCACATTGTTAAGCATCACCATCATTATAACATTTACATCTTAATAAACCTCACAACCATAGTCAAGACATTTAAATTCAACATCATACCACCCTATCAATCCTAAATAAGGCATACTCCTACACAAAATCACGACTTTATCACAATTAACCATAAATTGAAGTAAAGAATATGGATTACAAGGCTTACCAAGTCTCCTTCACAGTTCATCATAAAGGTCTTACCGTCAACCCATAACTCAACCCAATTAGGGAAATAACATTATCAAATAATGATATCCAATAGAATAACAATTCAATTGCATCACTATAACACAATTCTACACTAGACCATATCTTAAGAGAAGATACTTTGGTCAAGTTCATAATATACTTCATAACCTAAATCAACATCTTAAGAACTAGAATAATAAGCCTATGATTCAGCTAAATCTATCCCTAATCAATACAATAACATCGTAGGGTACTAATTCAATCAATAACAAAGACAATTGATTGGACACTATATAATTCATATCAAGATCACAACCTAGGGTTAAGGGTTGAGGGTCATATTATACAATTTATACCACACCATCAAGAATAATAATAATCAAGTTAAATTACATTTTAATATATTCATAATATCCTAAATAAATCATAAACAACTCAGTTCATAACATAAATTTTAAGATTAGATGAAACCCACTTCAAAACTCAGGTTTTAGAAATAATTTGAAGGAGTCCTTTGAGGAAAGAAGTCTCAAAGGTGAATTAGCTACCATACTTTAACTTTTGATGAATATATGATGGTGAAATCGTCCCGTTACAGCCCCCAAAATATCCACCAAGTTTTTCTTCAATGGTGTCTTCCAATAGAGAGAGAGAAGGAATAGGATTTATTTTGTGAGTTGTGTTAAGTCTAATGGGGTTGGGGCCTTTAAATGGGGGGGGGGGGGTAAATTAATTTAATTAGACTCTCTTAAGCCCCTAAATAATAACCTAAACCCCTAAATAATTTAATGAGTCTAACATACAACGTGTAGGAAAACTACAAGCCCATCAATGAGATCACGATCGATGGATCCTTGGTTCATCGACGGCCAGGCCTCCTTCGGTGCTGCACAACCGTAGTTTCGGTCTGAGACTTTTGCAAGCGAGGTCTCCAGCATTTTTTCTAAGTGTTGGTCGACGGTTGACATCGACGCCCCTTCGATTCATACATGGGCCGTCCTTTGCATCTCGTGGTTGCACACTGCGCAGACAGTGTTGCCTCCTACGTGCCAGGGTCCTCCTCAAGGGCCCTTACATGGTCCTTGGGGAGTCGTACCAAGACATTTTTACCATGAATCGGCTTTAATACATTTTATACACACTTCCACCATATTTCATGCATTTTTGACTCCTAAAAGCTAGTTAAATAGGCTTAGGAATGCTCGTACCTCCTTGAACTAACATTTTGAACGTCATGGACGTTCTTGAAGGTTTTGGTTTTTAAGATTTTTAAATGACCTAGATTTATTAATATGGTCCTCAAAACAGTGTATAGACCTCAATACACCTATTATAGGCTTTAAGACATGTCTTGGACTTTCGAAGTGTTACAATATCATAGTAAGGCACATAGGTACTTCATAACTAACCTTATATCCTTACATCTTTAGCATAATATCACAATCACATAATCATGAAACCTCAATCTCATTATACTACCACACCTAATTAATCCAATTACAAGGTATACTTCAATTGAACTTCATCACCAAGTACAAGTTATCATAATTAAAGTAAAGGTTTAGGATATCAAGACTTACCCGATCTCCCTCAAGAGCCATCATCATGGTGTTACCATCAACCAAGTAAAGTCAATCCAATAATAGGTATATTAATATCAATCAATTGTAATTTATGCAATAATAAAATCATTTGCATCACTACAACTCAATTCAATACAAGTTCATAGCCTAGGGTTAGGGAATTTGGATTAATTCATGACCTATTCCACAAACTAGATTAATTCATTCAGGACCAATGTAATTGAAAAATAATGCAACATAATATAATCATAATAATCAAAATAAACCATAAAAAATACAATTTAGATGATCAATTTTTTATTAGGAAGAAACCCATATCAAATCATCTTTTGAAAATCAATTTTGAAGGAACCCTTTGGGGAAAGGAATCCCAAAGGTGAAATGATCTAATACCTTGTTATTTTTTTGAATATTCATGGATAAAACTACTCTTCTTGATTAACTAATGTTCCTGACCTATACCTATGGTGGAGTTATTCTTTTTTGGAGAGAGAAAGTGGAGAGGAGGAAGATGAATTATGTTTTGGGAAATGAGAGGTGTTAAGTAGTGTTTAGACTTAGGGTAGATTAACTCCCTAATTAAATAACTAAATTAAATGACCCAACTAAAACTCACTAGCAAAATTACAGAACTGACCTACGAGACCCTGAGCTACGGATCGTAGTTCAGTCGACGGTGTCTTAGACCAACTGTCCTTCAGAACACTCTTTTTGATAAACTATTTACAAAAATAGATTTTTGGTAAAATTTCTAACTGGCCATAGATACAGGCAACCGATGCCCCGTCGATTAGACCATGCCTCGTCGCCTGGAAGTCATAGGTAGACACTACATGAAGGCATCTTCTTGACAAAAATGGAAGGGTCCTTATCAAGGACCCTTTGGGTGATCCTTGGGGAGTAGTACCCAGAATTTTAGACCTTAAGCAAACTTTAATACATTTTATAAACATTACGACCAAATCACATCAAATTTCATCTCTTAAAACCTTGTCAAATAGGCAAAGGCACACTTGCATCTTTTGCACTCGTCTCCGAACATCATGGACGTTCCTTGATGTTTTGACTCTACAACTTATTAAATGTATTTTATACTCTATATTGAACATAAAACAATGTTATATATCTTATGCACTCATGTGAGGCTCTAGACTAGGTCTTGGATTTTCGGAGTGTTACTAAAAAGTATGACCCTTTTCTACCCAAGGTGGCTACATGGTTTTACGGAGATATGAGTTATTTGAATTCATGTTCTTACCCAATTAGGTGCTTAATACTACTCCCAATATATAATAACTCGTACATTTTTAAAACATACTTCTTTTTTTGTTTGATATTAGTGCTCAAAACATAGCTCAAAGGCTATTGTGGAAAGCTTAGCTTCCCTACTTGCTTCATTTTATAAAACTATTACTTCTTTCTAAAAGCTAGACCGAAGGCTCTTCGGAAATCAAAACTTCTTTAGTTGGTAAATGCGATAACATTTTAAAATCAGTTTGGGGATTTTTAATCCACATATACTTTTGAAGAAAAGAACTTCAACATTAATCTTTACTATTTATATAACTTAAAACTTGTGTCTTGAACCAATGTTAAAATGTTGTTCGAGACCCTAGAGAACTCTTAAGGACTTTGCTTTCACTTACTTCTTAATTTTTAGACTTAACTCTTAGCTTCTTTGACTCTGATCTTATGTTTCCTTGATTTGGATTATGGATTCAAGGTTCGTGATATCATGCTTATGGATAATTTCATGATGTTTAGATGTACATCAAAGTGTTGGAATCAACTAGGAAACATGGATACATCATTTGGGAACTAGTACAAAAATATGGGGAATGAATAGGGTGCATTGACGTCCTTGGCGCTATGAGAGGCGTGGGGAACCAGGTCCCAAACTTAATAGGCCAAGTTGGGGCGCTCTGGCTATCATGCAGCCCCAAGGCTCAACGGACAGAAATTGTAGTGTGGGTCTATGGTAGGCGCGCCCAAGGGCCTACGGACAAGAATTTTGACTTTTCTCCTCCACTTTTGATATATAAACCCTATAAACCTCCATGTTTCTTTCCCCAAAACACTTATGATCACTAATACCCTCAATACCCAAAATATTCGACTCAAAAACAACTCAGAAACACTAACCAAATCAACTCTATCAATGTAACAACTAAACCATCAAAAATTCTACAATATTCTTCAGTAACTTGACTTTTCACGATTCAATCAACTCAAAATCATTGAATTAAATAAGTAATTGTTATGTGGGTGAACTAATCAAACACAAAAAGATCTCACATACCTTGTTTGGGATCACCCCCGAAGAATTCCACTCCAAAAACAACAACGTTCATGACGAATGCCTGATCTTTCTCCCTTTTACTTATGCTCTTCTCTTTGCTCCAAGTCCTAAGCGTAAAATAATTTTTCTAATATGAACTAAAACTTGTTTTTACCCCTAATAAATCCCTAAAATGAAATTGGAAATAAATGGGTAAAAGACTAGTTTGCCCTTCCTTAAATCTTGAATTGGACTTTCCTCACTTTAGCACTCCAACTTCCGATAGAATATATCCCTCATACGAAATAAAAAATGTGCAAACTTGGCGGATATGGAAAGATCTTTCCCAGGGCTTCCCAGCCATATTAAGAACTACCTCTAACTCATCCTGATCTAGAAGTTATGGCTGATTGAAAATGGTAAAAAAACTTACTTCTTAACTTAAGGGAATTTTTCTAGAGCCACCATAGATACATACAACCTACCCTGATATCTCAATTGCCAATAACCCCCTTGTTCAAAATCTAATACTCTTTGATTATAAACATTTGCGTTTAATTCATGAAAAGTGTGATCTTGGTCTTGATTCTCTTTTACTTCTAACACTATTGAAGATTTAGTCCCATTGGTCACCACTATTCCTTCTTCAGTGAAATCCATAATTCGAACTTCTAAGTGCGCAAGTATATGCACATCTTTTGGTAGTTCTTTTTTCTCTTCTTCTAGATGGGTGGTACTATACATAGACAACATTCTCAAGACATCAAAAACACATTAGCATTACGTGGGTGGTAATGGATGCTCATGTCATAATCCCTAAGCAACTCTAACCATTTCCTTTGTGTGAGATTAAACTCTTTCTGAGTGAACACATATTGCAGGTTCTTATGATCAATGAATATATAAATACACACGCCATATAAATAGTGAACCCATATTTTCAAATAAAAAACTACGACAACCAACTTTAAGTCATTGGTTGGATAACTTTTCTCTTCAACCTTCAATTGTTTGGAGACATAAGCTATAACATCACTATTCTGCATTAGAAAAAGGCCCAATCAAAGTCTAGATGCATCACAATACACCACAAAACCTTCAGTACCCTCTGGTAAGGTCAAAACTGGGGTAGCAGTCAACCTCTTTTTCAATTCCTGAATGATTTTCTCACAATACATAGACCATTAGCATTTAACTATCTTCTGAGTAAACATAGTCAAAGGAGACCAGATACACGAAAACCTCTCAACAATTCTTTCATAATAACCAGCCGAATCCAAGAAACTCCTAATATCAGTTGGAGACGCGTCTCTAGGCCAATTCTAAAATACTTCTATCTTTTGGGTATCCACTCTAATTCCATCACCAGAAACTTTGTGGCCTAAAAATGTAACATAATCAAGAAAAAACTCACACTTGGAGAACTTCGCTTACAACTCCTTATCTTTCAAAGTCTAAAGGACTATAATGAGGTTACTAGCATGATTTTCTTCATTTCTTGAAGATTAGTACGTCTTCAATTGAAGACAATAACAAAAATATTTAAACAAGTCTTGATGAATCTTTTCAGAAGATCCATGAACGTTGCTGGTGCGTTAGTTAAATAAAATGACATATCCAAAAATTCATCATGCCCATATATGGTTCTAAAAGTTGTCTTTGGAATATCAGATTCCCTAACTTTCAACTGATTGTAGACTGACCTGAGATCAATTTTCAAGAAGGATGAAGCACTATGAAGCTGGTCGAAAATATTGTCAATTCTTTGAAGAAGATATTTATTCTTAATGGTAACGTTGTTCAATTAGTGGTAATCTATACAACTCCTAAGGGAACTATCTTTATTCCAAACAAAAAAGATCGGAGCACCCCAAGCTGAGAGAATTGGTCATATGAAATCTTTATCTAATAGATCTTTCAACTGAATATACATAGGACGAGTATATGGAAAAATATCTATGCGAAGTATATCTCTCTCTCAATAGGGACTTTGGGAAGATAATTTGAAACAACTTTTAGGAGGTGTTTTGCTATTGGAGCTGACTGAATAAGCGGTATCTCAATACTAGTGTCATTAACTCAGAGTAAGTGATAGACATGCCCCTCTAAAACTAACATTCTTGCCTTAAGGTACAAAATTAAATTACACTTAAGCACTACAGAACTGCTTTTCCACTGTAAGACTGGCTTATTTGGAAACAAAATTTTTACCACTTGAAATCTACTATCAAATGAGGCATAGCACCCATGAAGTCAGTCTGTACCAAGAATACATTAGTTTCTACTATGTCTAACTAAACTTAATCAACCTTGGTACTCTTGTGATTGACGGAAATAGGACAATTAGGATAGACTCTTTCTCCTTGAATGGAATCACAAACAGGTGTGGAAATACTGAATACTTCATTAAGTAGCTCTGGAATGATACAAAAGTTCATGGAAACATATAAAGTTTAGAAAAAACTCGATCCTGGGTCTAGAAAATGCATAAAAAGTAAAGTCAAAGACTTGAATTATGCCAGTGACAAAATCTTGCAAAATCTCATGCTCTTGGAGATTTTTGAGAGCATATAAGCGGTTTGTTCCTCCACCATATCTTGAAGCAACTCTTATAGGCACAACCCTGTGAGGTGTTGCAACTGAAGAAATCTTGGTTGTATTTCCCCATTACTATTTCCCTGCTTATTCTTTGGACGCTGTGATGAAATGTCTGATCTGACCACACTTGAAGCAACCCGCGGAGCCCTCACGACAAACACCAGAGTAATTTCTATCACTATTGTTGTAGGAGGGAGAATTACTACATCCTTGCACCACACTACCTTGATAATAAATAGGTTTAACTTGAGAACTCTGCCTATAGTACTCACCCTTGTTCTTAGGTGCAGGTGCACTAGCTGATAATGAAGTAGGACCCTTCTATTCCTATTTGAAATATGACTGGTTAGAATTACTCTTTTGTTGCCCGGATTCATTTCCTATGTTATCCCTCTTATTCTTGAACTTCTATCTATCCCTAAGTTTCTCTTCCTCTATATGCTGCACATACACCATTAACCTTGAAATATCTATGTCCCCAATAAACATTCATTTTTGGTCCTATTTTGTTGATAGATGGTCAAACCCAGCAACAAATGAACACATTTTACTCCTCACGTCTTTAACCATCTTTGAAGAATAACGGTATAGTTGGGTGAACTTCAACCCCCATTCGTGAACACTTAGAGAATTATGCTTATGTTTGAGGAATTCTTGTACCTTAGCCTCTATCAGTTATCGGGAAAAGAAACACCTAAAGAATTCGTACTCAAAACAATCTCAACACACGGGTGGTGAATCTTTTATCTCTACCCTCTTTCAATTGATCAAACAAAGTTCGAGCAATTCCCTTGAGTTGAAAAGAAGCTAGCTCAACTCTTTCAGTGTCAACAACATGCATCACCTCAAACACCTTTCTCAGTTTCTCATGAAGTTTTCTCGATCCTAAGTAGTGCTCGAGCCAGTGAAGCCTCAGGGATATATCCTAAAGAATTCTCCAATCCTCTTTGTGTCAGTCCCTTCTTGTCGAGCTCCTGTTTGTTGAACAACTTAGTTAGTCAAAATTTGACTCAACTTCCTAATTTTCTATATGAACAAAGCATTATTAGCTTCTCCTTGTGGTTGTACTTTAGGTGCATTGGGTAACTCTTGTTCCTAAGGTTCAACATTCCTCCTACATGGATGACCTTTTGTTGCTCTTCATGAAGGAATGGTTATCTGAAATTTGCACAAGCACAAATTAGAGAAAGACTTTTACAGATAAGTTCTAACGCGTGAAAAGGAATATGAAAGTAGTAAGGAATTCCTACATGTTGTAGCCTTCTAATCATATATGTGGCGTGCTTCACATCGATTACTAGGACTTTAAAAATATGGCTTTATACACTCCGTAGGACTCATGAAATCTGTGCTCTAATATAATGTTTTTACACCCTGAGCCTACACCCTAGACGTGTTCGGCACTCGAAGAACATTCTGGGCCCCAAGAGAACCCTTAGCCTGACATTCATAATTCACTGGAAGACTTCAACATTAGTGAAATAACTCAAAGATAATAACTTTAAGGTATTAACTTAGCCAAATTAGAATCTTAAGTCTTAAACGTACACAACTAAAGTGAATAAGAAAAAGGCTAATGTTATCTCTCTATGAAGCGTCTAAAGTAAAAAATGGATGTCGGGACAGGACCTCCAATCAACCTAACAAGTGAAAATGAAAGAAATTAATTGAATGATAAAGACGTCCTCCAGAATAAAGGGAGGCTCACAAAGTGATTCTGAGCTTCTCATTGGATCAACGATACCTCAAATGCCTATCCTAGTTAATTGTGTCTATATCACTATAAATTATAGCTCAACTAGCATCAGTTTATTGAATTTATGAGTATGCGAGTAGGAATGCTAAGCAACACTAAATCTTGAAAAGGACTAAGAAGAAACACTTACCTTGGCTCTCCTTAACTCATGAATAACTTACTCATTTCAATATAATGCAATTTAACAACAAGTTCAATCTAAAAAAACTTGTTTAAAAACATGTTGTAAACTCTCAATGTATACAAAGATACAATTAACTATGAGATGTATGTAAAAATACAAATAAACTAATGTATATAAACAAATATATTTAACTTGCATGGGAGTTTTTATAATAGAAGACGATCACTTAAAAACTATAGTAATGATACATCGAGCTATCTCATGCTACCAGCGCATCCTATACCTGCCCGAAGGTATAAGATCTGCATTGCCGAACGGATCCACTAGTATATTGTTCATCTTTAAATTATGATCCTTTTCTACCCATGGTGGCTACATTATTTTATGGAGAATTAATTTAACAGAATTCATGCACGTTTCAAATTTGGTGCTCAATTCTACTCCCAAAGCATACTGGCTTTTATGTTTTTAAAACATACTTCTTCTGTGGTTTGATATTAGTGCTCAAAAGTTAGCTCAAAGGCTATCTTGGAAACCTTAGTTTAACTGATTGCTTAATTTTATAAAGATATTACTCCTTCCTAAAAAGTAACCCGTAGGCTCTTTGGAAATCAATGTTTCCGTACTTTTGAAACGTGCCAAAAAATTAAATCTCTTTGGGGATACTTAGTCCCCATATACTTTTGAAAAAAAGAACTTCAACTTTACTCTTTACTATTTAATCCTTACTCTTTACTTATCTTGAAACATGAGTCTTGAAACAAAGTTAAAATGTTGTTAAAGATCCTAGAGAACTCTTAAGAACTTTACTTTGACTTACTTCTTAACTTTTACACTTAACTCTTAGCTTCTTTAGCTTTGTTCTTCAGTTTCCTTGAATTGTATTATATATTGAAGGTTCACTATTTCATGTTTATATATGATTTTGTAATATTTAGATGTACCTTAGAGTGTTTGAATAAACTAGGAAACATGGTACATTATTAGGAACTAGTAGGAATATATCGAGAATGAATACGGTGAACTAGCATCCTTGGCGCTCTGAGAAGCATGGGGCGCCAGGCCCCTACTTCAGAGGCAAAGTTGAGGCGTTCTGGATGGATCTCCCCCCCCCCCCTCCTTACCAAGGCCCTATTGACAGAGATTTTCATGTGAGGCTATGGGAAGTGCGGTGGCCTAAGGCTCTATGGCAGCCATTTTGACTTTTCTCCTCAGTTTTTCATCTCTAAACCCTCTAAAATTCCATGTCTATTTCCCGAAACAGTAAGTATCACTAATACCCTAAATACCTAATAGATTAGACTTAAAAAAGCATCCTGGAAACATGAACCAAATAAAATCTAGGCATAAAAAAACTCAACCAACAAGAATTCTACAATATTCTTCAAAAACATTACTTTTCTTCATTCAATCTACCCATTATCTTTGAATTAACAAAGTATGTGTGTGCATGAAGTAACCCAACATGAAAATGTCTCACATACCTTGATAGTAATCACCCTCGACGAGTTGTACTTGAGTACATTAGTGTTCTTGACGAATGCTTGATCTTTCTCCTTTTACTGGCATATCTCTATGATAAGATATTCAAAATTCCCAAACTCAGCTGCGTTTAAAAGATCTCTCCAAGTGTTTTCCAACCATATCAAGAACTACTTATAGCTCATCGGTATCTAGGAGTTATGGTCGTTTGAAAATAACCAAAAACACATTTCTTAACGAAATGAAATTTTTTCTTGATTTTTTCTTATCTTTCCAGAAGTGAAAAATTTTAGTTTCTCAGCTTATTCTTGGTTATTATGAGTTGCGAGATGTTACAAAAACATGCAAGGGTGGGTTATTATTTTGCATGAAGCCGAATGGTTTGGCGACCTCGACTAATGTCGTGCAATGGGTGAGAACAAATGGTTTTTCAAGACATAGGTTTAAGAGTTTAAATTTCCTTTACTTTCCCTCGTCTTCAAACTTTAAAAATTAACATCTAGTTATAGTTTAAATATTGCTGCACTTTTAATGTATTTTGGTTAACGTTTCATGCTCGCAACTTTGACTACATTGTTGCCTAGCTATTCTATCTAAAATTAGTTAGTGCAAAAGGTTTTTTTCTAAGCCCTAAGTTCTTTTTACCACTTTTATACTCTAATACAATGATATTACCTTATTGATGTGTGTTAGGCCACTCTGGTAGGATTAGAATGTTTAATTTCCTATTTTGTTTTTATAATCTTTCCCTTTCTATGTTAAATAGTCGATTTTAAAAATCTGTATCTTAAAGTGGATGAATTTTGTGGGGTTTTGCATAAGTGTTGTTGGGTCTAGTCTTAATTTGAGTTGTGCAAAATCTAATTTTGTTTTTTTTGGGGTCTGTGGGTTTAAACAAAAGAGGGGGATGACACTAGGCACGATGGGTCGTTTGACAAACTGCACCGTGCTTGACAAACCACTTGGAAGTTTGCCTAAAATTCCTACCTCACCTTTAAATTCATGACTTATGTGATTTAGGAGCCTTTAACTTTTGGTGAGAGGCTTTAGGTCAGCGAATAGCAACTCGCCAGCAATGTTCTTTTTCTTTGCCTTAACCCAATTATCCTTTATGCACTACACACAGTGACTCTCATAAGTGGTAGTCCAATTCGCCGATATTTCTGCTAATTTTTCTATAGCTGATCTTCTATGCTTGCATATGAATACATTCTAACTCTTTTTCAAAGCTTTGAAAATATGGCTAGGCCAAATATTGTTGGGAATAAATATGTCACCACGACATGTTTGAGCAAAAAAATTTAGGAAAAACACAAGGAAGACGAAACCTCCCAAGACGGATAGTGAGGGAAATAGCCAAATTTCACCAAGAGGACTTATCCCTAAGACGCTATAGTTCCTTGATTGACCCGTGGAATATACACATCTATACACATTTTTTTGGTAGCTCATGACTTGTACAATATTAGCAAGTCATCCACCGCTGAATTTTCTAAAGTGACTCCAGGAATTAGTACCCTACTCCTGGATGACACAATGAGAACTGATGCCCAGATAGATGAAGCGACTCTGTAGACAGGGTTTTTCTCTATATCTGTCTTTGTCTTTCTCTATTTTGTCTTTTGGAACATTGTTATTTATATTTGAGAACAAATTTTTGTTAATTTGTGGTGGGGTGAGCCCACCTTTTTAATTGATGTGTGACAATGTTTTGGTGATGTATTTAGGTTAGCATAAAATTGCGTTTCATACTACATTTTGTGGATGTTTGGGCTTGTAGATCCTTTTGTTTTAACTGAAAACGAGTTTGACCCATCAAATTTTTCTTTGCCACCTCTTGTATATATTTTAATATGGATGTTCCTTTGAAAATTTAAGTCATAGTTTTGATAAATACCGATGTCTTGAATAGTGCTCAAAATTGAACGAACATGAATGTGTGGCTACAATGGGGCCAAATGAAGGTGCAAAATAACATGTGAACCTGTTGTATCTTATTTTTACTAGCTAAGTATCAAATTGAGTTTGTTGTTATGAAAATTGCACACTAACGAAAGTATGTAGTCTTGTTTGACTTTGGTGTCGATACCTTATGGGATGAACTAACCGTGAACCGTGCATGATGACACATAAAATTTGCCGCGTTGGTCCGATTTACTAAGTGATGTTATATGATGATAGGATCTTAGAAAATCTTTAAAGATTGTGAATCAATTGAATATATATTTCTTTTGTGGCCTACCTTGTAAGTGTGTGAACCTGTTTTGAGCATCTGTTGAGAGTTACATTTCTTTGGAAGAAACTTGATGAAAACATGAACTGTCTTAACCTACTACCTATAATCCTCTTGGTTTGTGGTTAATTGAATAGCCAACTAAGGCCAAAATCCTATGTTGGGGGTGTGGTTAAAAGAGAAGGCAAGTCAAGAAGTGCAACCAAGTCTCCTTGGATGATGTGTTGAAAAGACCTAAATCCTCCATATACAAATATAGAAGAGAAAAAAAAAGAATGAAAAAGTTGTTGAAAAAATAAAATGATGAAAGAAGAGGTAAGGAAATATTGGGAGCACCACATTTCATGAGGATAAAAAGTCACTGAGTCAAAATGATCATAGCTTTACACTCAGCCCTGTTACAAGCCTTGGAAACACCTTTATGATCTTGAATTAGCTGAAACAAAGTTTGATTAGAAAAACTGGCGAACCTATGGGTGAAGTCAGGCATAGTGTTCATCTTTGTTAGTGAGCATTGCATTTGATTATTCAATTTAAAGTTTTTGACAAATTGTTTGAGAATATGGAATCATTATTTGTGTGAGGGCATTTGATCACCTTCGTGGAGATTCAACATGCATTGAAGCAAGTATTGTGAGCTCAAAAATCTTTGATAAAGGTGTCTCACAACTTGAGTATGTACACAATTGATCCTTGCATGAGTAAGTTGATTTTTGTTGTGTACATTTATGATTTAGTATTGCTTAGAACTGTTTAAGATGTCTTTTTTGAACAGTTTAACTTGAGTTTTACTTGTGGACAAGCAAAAGTTTAAGTTGTGGGTGTTGATGACTCCTCCTTGATTTGGACTCATTTCGAGATATATTTGAGTATATTTAGTGTCCTCAAATACATATTTTTTCCCAAAACTGACAAAAAACCTAGAGTTTTTGGTATTTAGACTTTGAGCCAAAAGATGGAAACAACTGAGCAAAAAGGAACAAGGTAGTCGAATGAATGAAGAAAAGACGGCCTGAGGATCACCAAACCAACTATGTGAGTATATGAATGGCTTTATTTTTTCCTAATGTTCCAATGTAATGAACCTGAAGTAAGAACTTACCCGACATAAAAAATGAGCAGTCGGCGTGTTATGAAATAGTTTCGCGAAGCAATACTACATCACCTATAGTTACAGAATGCAAAGATGTGGAAGGCTAAGGGAAGATAGCGACGAGATATATACGAAAGGGTTGATTACTAATTTTTTCGGGGATCCCGACTAATTGCACCGAGTAGTCCTTCACAATATAGTTTTTCCAACACTATAAGTACTTGTTATTTTTAGCTTAGTATAGAATTTTACTAGACTTTTAAATTTGAGACTGTATTATTCAGATCTTTTCTCATCTTTAGTCTGAGTTTTTATGATAACTTTTTCTTAATATTTGATGACTTTGAAGTTTTCCAACTCAAAGAAATAGGAAGTAGCTATTCAAGAATATTCATTGTAGACTGGTGTAAAGATAATCTCTATTGTATCTAGTCGATGGAACAACAGCTTCTATCAAATTCTCTTTACTATATTTAGCTAAAACGAGAAATCTTGGGGTGTGATTATGTGAATATGGGTTAAATATATTGTTGGGTCTTACTTAATGATGGTTTATTTGTTGTTTAAATATGATTTAATTTATTATCTGTATCTGAATTTAATGGGATTGTAGTTGCAAATATGATATCACCTTTATGTCTTTGGCTTGCTCGAGAGAGAGGTATTAAGACCAAGACTACTGAATCGATAGTCGGTGGTTATTGGTTTGACGTGGGTTTATCTCAAGAGAGTTACTCCTTAACCCTCTCGGACACATTCAACTCAAGAGAGTTAATGGGCTAAGGCGAAGGCTAGTCATTAACTCAAGAGAGTGGCTCCTTAACCCTCATAATCAGTGTTCGAAAGAAACCAATTTGATTTGAGGTAAGTTGCTCGAGATATAATTTACCCCACTAAAGTCTAGGTTAGTAAAAAATTACAGAAATTACTATAAATATATTGTACACGGTAGTTTAAAATAGCCAATATTCCTATCACATCAAGAGAATCCCGTCTCCATACTTCTATTTTCTTTATTTTCAGTCTTTTAGCTTATAATTTCTTACAACCTTGTGTCACCCCGTTTGATCTATTATGTTTTTAATTGTAAATGTCTTTTAGCTATATGAGTTTCAACTTATTCGTACTTAAGTCTTAATTCTTGAAACTACTCCATGAGGGAAAGATCTCAACCCTTCGTTGGGTTATTATACTACTTCTGATCGTTGGCACTTAGAATTGAAAAAAATGTCATGATACCTCAAGTCATATTTCCTTCTGGAAAGGAGCTAGAGCAGTTATCTCATCATCTGGTGTAGAACTAGGTGCAACTATAAATGAAGGTAACACACCAAGATGCACACAATGCTGAGTCAATAGAGGTGTACCGACCATAACATTTGACTACATGCTACTAGAATCTCCAATACTCATGGTATATAATCGGAAGTAGTACCTACGGGAGATGGAATACCATCCGATATCGTATCTTCCGATAAGGTTCGTGGTCGACAAATAGCTGTACATGTATGTCCTCGTAGTGTCGTGAAGGAAATGCTTGTGAAGTAGAGGAAGCACCGAATAGTCGATGATAATTTGGATATTCGTACCCAGGATCCTACGTAGTAAATGGAACAAAAAAATATAGAGTATCATGACTGATGTGTTCTGGTGCAGAGGAAATAGATACTGAATATCCTCATGATTTATTGGTCTCCTATCTTACTTCCTTTTTTTAGTTTCTTTAGTCTGGCTAACTCTGAGATGCTCGCGATGTCGATAACCATTACAGTCAAATGATATTTGTATGCAACTTTACGTATATAAGATTTAAAAATCATAAATTAAATAAAATTAGAAAGATACACTAACTTACATATATACTAGCTCTCATTGTACACTATCCCTCCTCGCAAGATTTGATTCACACATTCTCCATTCTTCCCCCTCAGTTGTTTCATTTGTATTATCGTCCCATTCATCATGGTAAAATGACTTATTTTTCACATTCCGGGATATCTATTCCTCAACATTCATTATCTCATCATCAGGTACTTCTTCTAATATCTGTTGAGGATGTGTGGTTTCCAATTCAACATCGACATGTTGATGAATAATTGAAACATAATTTTGATACGCCATATCTAAATCATTTCCCATTTCAATTCTTTCCATAAACTTATTTTTTATAACAATCTGTCAATCACCTTTGTCTTTATGCAATGAATATGGAGCGTGATATACTTATTTAGAATATTTTGCAAAACTAAAAAGATCATAACTTTTGTATTTTCTGATGTTCTTAACTTTAATTATATTATGTATATACTCCGCCTTTGTTCCACTACGTGATGGGTCAAACCACTCACATCAAAACAATACAATCTTCTTCTTAGGTCAACTTGAATACCTCACTTCAATAATCTCATGAATGACACCATAATATTCAATACTTTGGCCAGTACCATCAATATCACCTTTTATGTAGACACCACTATTTCTTGTTTTATTGTTCCCATAAACTTATTCAGTTTGAAACTTAAGTCCATTGATAAAATACTTTTTCATTGTTAGTACTTGAGATTCAAGTCTAAGTGTTACTCCTTTCACTAATTACAAATGTTGGACACTTGAGTATTCATCGTAAACCTACATAATTGTTATTCCAAGTAATATAATGTAGTATAACATGAATATATTATTCAATACTTAGTAATGCACAGTTACATAGTTTGTCAACAAATTGGAAAATTCTTTATAGATGTCTTCATTACCCCATGTTACGAACAAATTGATCATTTTACATTGAAGTATTTCGTTAGTTAATGATCACTTATTAGTATGTAATTTGATAAAATATTTTCAAAAAATTCTTGACATATGGTTGAATCTCTTAATAATAAAGCAAAATATGTATCACAACTGATTGTATTTTCGTATCATTGAAGCATCACTTTCCACGCTTTTTGGATGCTCAACCATTTTGATTAAAAATTTATATTATAGGAAATAATGGATCAATATTGCCTTCATTATTGTGATTGGGAATGTTTATCCTACATGAAATATCTTCACCAAAGTAGTAAGAATAAACATCACCTGTTTTTCTTCTAATATCACGTTGAACGGTTGGTCCTTCGATATTTCCCCTTTGCTTAATTTTTTACTTGGAACTGCCAATTTTTTTGTATATATATTTTAATAAAATGCTTGGTTAATATATATAACTTAGTAAATATTTCAAATGGATACATGCATTTTTTTGAAATGGACCTCCAAGGTTGCGGGCCTCTTGTACAAGTTGAATTGGAAGATGCTCCATACATCAAAGAAACCACATGGAAATATCTTCTCCAAATTAGTAGTAATAATAAGAATATTTTCCTCCATCCCATCTAAACTACTCTCCAACAAATGACTTTTCATACCTATCAATTTCATCCCTTCATATCTGCCGTCTTTCCTAAATTCGAAGCATTGACCTCTGACATCCTCAAATTCTTAACCCACTCACAAATTTCACGTTTCTCATCTAATATGAATAAAAATCTTATTTTGGGCTTAACTTTTTACCATATTTTAATTCCTATAGTCATAATCTTTTCTCCTACAATATTCCTTTATTTCCATTCTAGCTTTGGATTATCTTTTGTCTGACCCTAACATTCATCACTGAGTTAAAAAAATTGTCAATATAATTTTTTTAAATGTGTATCATATCAAGATTATGTTGTATCATATTGTTTATCCAATCCGGCAACTCCTAAAATATGCTTTTTTTGGACCAATTATGTTCAACACCATGTACAGGAAATCTAGAAGGTGAATCTTCTTAAGCCTAAGATAATTGAGAAAATTTCTCTCAAACTTGATGCCCTATGAATAATGGAGGTGGCGGGTCACTTTCAACCTTTATTTTCTTAAATGCATTTTTCATATTTCTAAACTCTTCCACTAGCAAGAGATGACGCTTGCAATCAAGCCATGTATTTTTGATGTCATGCATTAAAGTGAATGCCATACTATTTTCCATGAGATACAGACATGCTAGCTTTTGAACTGTCATCAAACTAGAAAACATTCCATATTCATGAAAATCATTAATAGTCCATAGTGAAGTACACTATAAAAATATTCTACTTAGTTGATATATCATATGTCAAAACATCTTCAAACCACAATTTTTTGAGCACCTTATTAACGGTTTCAGATAGACATTAATCAAACGTTTTTGATTATGGGGGCCTGAAATAGTAGATCATAGAAAGATGTAGGAACTAGTCATGCACATTTCAAGAGGAAGATTAAATGGAGTAAGAAATATTGGCCAGCGTGAATGATGCGAAGTAGCGTAGAGAATGGTATGAAGCCATCTGGACACAATCCCAATGTAACATTTCTTTGTTCACTACCAAAATCGGGATATGCATTATCAAAATGCTTCCATACTTCACAATCAGATGGTTTAGACAAGATGATCAACGACCTACTATATTCATGATGCAATATCATTGATGCATACAACGTCTTTAACCAAGGAATAAGAGGTATATAATGTATCACCTTAACTGGGACCATCTTTCCAGCTTGAGTCCTCTTATAATGATCATGTCCACAAAACTTACAATTTATTAATTCACTATCAGTCTTGTAAAACAACTTGCAACCATTAACACAACAATGAATTCTATCATAGGTCAATCCTAATTTGGAAACGAAACGCCATGTCTGATAGATGTTCTTAGGTGTGTTAAACATCGAATTAACTAGTTCACCCAAAAGATCAACCATTGAGTCCCTAGCTGGATTTGGAACATTCCAACCGGTTTTAATATTCATTAATCTAACTGCAACTGACAAGGAAGATGTGGGATCCCTTACCTAAGTGGACAACTAGATTATTTTAATTGATCATAGAAGTGTATTGATTCTTCATTAGGAGCTTTATCAATATATTGTTCGGGTTCCTTCCCATGTTGACCCCCGAAAGTATCATTGATCATTTCATAAACTCTATCATGTTCAACCCTGAGTTGTTCATGAGGTTCAAGCATATATATATTCATCAAAATGCATCAAATTATAAAATACACCATCGAATTCGTCTCTTTCTCCATGATCAAAACATACAAAATATATAGGCTTAAAGTCATTACAGTACAAATGAATCATAACTGTATTTGGTTTTATAATTTAAGCACTTACATGCAATACACGAACACCTAACAAATTCATTATTCTTGAAAATGTCAAATATCATTGTTTGTTCAATAAAATCTCTAACATTGTCAATAAACTCAAGTTTCAAACAGCACCAGTTCCATTATGCATCCACAAACGGTGATACATCCACAAAATATAGATATTTAATTATTTTATAAATTAAATTTAATAATAATTTTATTACATTAATTAAATGTTAATATATATTTATAATGCATAAATACTACATTTCAATATCTAGAAAGTGTGAGCTTAATTAATTCATCAATTTTAATAAAGTTTAAGATTTACAATGATTAATTATATTAATTCTAATTAAGCTCAATTTATTATAAATTAAGTGCAAAGGTCATCAAGAATTAGTTATTCAAGTTAAAGTTGTAAATTCAAGTCCATATAAAAATTATTACTCATATATAAAGTTAAACTAAATTAATTTAGTATATTCAAGTGCTAAGTTCAATTATTTCAATACTAATTAAATTCAATAGTACTATTCATGTTCCATATTCAAGTTCAAGTTCAAAATTTTAAGATCAACTTCATATCTAATATATTAAATTAGTTATATATTAACTTCTAAACAAACAATTTATTATAGATAAAGTTCTAATTGAAAGAACATATTCATGACATCCAATCATTCATCAATATATATTTTTTTGGAACAAGAGGTAAACAAAGACAATACAATCACAAGAAAAGCAGAGAGAAACTTGAGTCTTTTTTCAACCTCAGAAAACTAGGGTACAAGATTATAAATAGAACTTGAAAAACAACAAACTAAGAGAGAAAAGAATGCACTATCCCATGATCTCCTAATTGACTAACTGCAACTAAATTAGTACTCCTACTATTAATAAATTGAATACGTTAAAGGCTCCTAAAATACTGACATAACTTAGTGAATTTTGAATTAGCCAAAGAAAACTTACGCTTAATTCAAAATCACAAACTCCGAACTGCACCCTGAAAAATTCATACTTAGCCTTAGTAAAAAGACTTGGTAAATATATCCGCTGCTTGCACGTTTGTGCCGTAGAATTTAAGCACTATTCTTCTGTCACCTACCGGTGTCAGGATGAAGTGATATTGCACATCAATGTGCTTGGTTCTCCCATGAAAGGAGATATTCTTATCCATAGAAATTGTTGATTTGTTATCAGAAAAAATCTCATGGACTCTTTTTGCTCGTAATAAAAATTTGCAAGTAAAATCTGGAGCCACAAAGCTTGTTGTGCTACTAAACTTGCTGATGTATACTCCGCTATGACGTTGACAGAGCTGTTGTCTCTTGCTTCTTTGAAATCCACATCAATGTTCCTGAACCAAAGCTGAAACAACTACCAGAAGTGTCTTTTCGATCGTCCAAACAACTCGCATAGTCACTATTCGTATAACCAACTAGCATGAAATTTGATACACTAGAATACCAAATACAAAAGTTTGTTTTTCTAGTAACATAGCGATGAATTCATTTTGCAGCACCTAAATATTGCTTTGTTGGACTATGCAAAAATTTGGATATAACACTAAAAGAAAAAGCAATGTCAGGTCTAGTGTGTGTTAGATAATTTAAACCACCAACTAGACTTCTGAAACATCTCGGATTTTCTTTCTCACTTCCATCTGCACACTCACTTTAGAGATAGATAAAAACATGGATAACTTATTGATATTTATAGGTGTAGCTGCTACTTCACAATTTATCATATGAAATTTTTCCAAAAGATCCAGTGCATATTCTTTTGACAAATAAAAATTCAATGTTGATCTTTGTTACTTCAAGCCCCAAAAAGTATTTCAGTAAACCCAAATAAGTCATCTCAAAGTGTCTCATCATACTTAATTTGAAATCATCAAGTAAAGGCTTTAGGAACCAAAATAAATCATATCATCAATATAGAGAAAAACTACCCAAAATTCTCCATTACTTGATTCTTCATGTACAATGTGTGTTCATATTCACTTCCCGTGAATCCGCTATTCTAAAAGAACAAATTAATTATGTTGTCCACGCACATGGAGCTTGCTTTAGCTAGTACAAAGCTTTTCTTAGCTTGTAGAATTTGTTCTCATTGCCATTAATAACAAAGCCCTGATGTTCTTAAACATAAACTCTTCTTCTAAATCACCATTCAAAAAGGCAGATTTCACATCAAATTTATAAACAGTCAAACACAAATATGTAGCCAAAGCAAAAACTACTCACATTCTCAGATCGTGCGACATGGGAAAATGTTTCACTAAAATCTATAACTTGTTGTTGTGAATATCTTTTTTACACGACACGAGTTTTATGCTTTTGAATGTTACCATCTGCATTTTGATCTTTGTTTGAAAAACCCACTTTATCCCTATCACATACCCTCCTTCAGGAGAATCAAGTAACTCCCATGTAGAATTTCTTTCAATTGCTTGCTTTTACTCTACCATAGCGTTCGTCCATTCAGATTGTTTTGTCATTTCCTCATAACAACCAGGATCTGTAAAAAGCAAAGAAAATTGACAAGAAATATTTACATTGTTTGGATATCTTGGATTTGGTTTCCTTTATCTTGATGATCTTCTTATTTGAATTGGTTCATCTCTAGGCAAGTTTCCCGGAGTAGGATCTGCTCTTGCAGGTTCTTCATCAGTAGATTGCGATTAGAGATCTGATCTCAAATTCCGAGGTTAGCGTTCTAAGAGGCAGTCTCATTAAACACAACATTTCTACTTATGGTCACTTTGACTCTTATAGGATCATATAGATGATATGTTTTGGATTGAAGGCTATAGACAACGAAAATACATATTTTATATCTTTCATCAAGCTTCGAATGAAAATAACCAAAGCATATGCTATACAACCAAAATTTCTTAAGTCGCTTACCCGTGGCTTTGTAACATTCAAAGGTTCAAAAGGTGTCGTATTCCAATCAACTTTTGTTGGACAAATATTCAAAATATAAACAGTGGTTGCAACAACTTCTCCCCAAAAGTAATCTGTAGACACTTTTCTTTCAGCGAGCTTCTAGACATTTCCACTATCGTACGATTCTTTCAGTCGGCCACGCCATTCTTCTCCGGTGTATATGGGACTGTAAGTATCCTGCGAATTATATTTTCATCACAAAAGACATTAAATTGTTTAAACAAGAATTTACCATCTCTATCGGTACGTAGTGATTTATCTTCCTTCAACTTTGATTCTCTACTAATGCTTTAAATTTATTGAATTTCTCAAAGGTTTCTAATTTGAAATTAAAGAAATAAACCCAGCTAAAACGTCTGTAATCATAATTAAACATCAAAAAGTACTGACTTCCACCCAGGGATTCTGTTTTCATTGGCCCACACAAGTCAGCATGCACAAATTCAAGACAAATTGTTTCCCTCCATGATTTTCCAATCAAAATGATTTCCTAGTTTGCTTCCATATATAAATCGTTCCCACAAGTCAATTTTATTGATTTTGCAAGCCAATATCCATATCTTATTTAACAAAATTTTCAACCCATTAACGTTCAAATGTCCATAACATAAGTTCCACATATTAGTTTCATTCTTTCCTTGGACAACTAAGGCAATATTTTTAAAACTTGAAATATCAATGGGAAGCATTTTATTTTTAGTTAAAGAAACATGATCTATGGTGCGTCCAGATTTCTTATCTTTAATACTGCGTGCTTGATCATCAAACACAATTGAGTACCCACTACTCATCAATTGTTCAACACTTAATGGGTTATGATCCAAAGTGGAAACATAATGCACGTCATATAAAAGTTTCACATTACCTTGAGCAGTTTTAATCTCAACAATACATTTCCCTTCAACATGCACCTGTTTTTCATATCCTAGTCACATCTCTCTTTTCTGTGACTCTTCCAGATCTCTAAATAGATATTCAAACTTGACATGTTATTAGAGGATCCACTATTAATGAACCACATGGAATTCACACTTTCAGTTATTGGGGAATGAGTCATAAACAATTTGCTTTCTTCTTTCACATTTTGAGTGAAATTATCTTCCTTCTAATACTCTTTCTACTCCGTCCAGCAATCAACCTCTTTAGGGCCAATTTTTTTAGTATCGTCTTTGAATTTTGCTGTTGTATTGACGTGATAAAACTAACTGGTTTCTACATCTGCCACCACCACGACCTTGCCCACGAATATTGCTTCTAACATGTCCTCTACATGTTGTGTTTTCTTGTTTTCCCTTCTGAGAGAACTCACCCTTTACATAGAATGCCTTCTTTTGAACATTGTCATGGCCCTATTTAGCCTATCTTCATGGACTAGCAAGGAAATCATTAATTCATCAAAAGAATAAGTAGATAGATTGTTAGTTTGAGTAATTGCAGTAACTACATGCTCAAATTTGGTGATTATGTTTCTCAATAATTTAGACACAACAATTTGACTGTCAAATTTTCCACCATAAGACCTCATCCTATAAACAATAGCAGATGTTATAGACAATTAATGTTGCACAGATTTATTTTCAGTCATGAACAATGCTTCAAAATCATATTGAAGAGTTTGCAAATTTACGGAAAGTAACTTGTCATCATCAAAGTATTCTTGTTTCATAATATCCCATTCCTGTTTTGAGGTTTCCATTGTTGATATGCGAGGAAAATATCATTATGAAGAGCTTGCTGGATCATGAAAAGAGCTTTCGAGTCTCTTTTTTGATATTCTTTTGGTTTGTTTGCATTCCATTCTGGAATTCCAGTCTCAACTACATCCACATTTCTTGAGACTTGTAAAGAGTCTTTGTCTTAAGACACAAAAACTGATAATTCTCCCCTCTAAATGTTGGAATCATGGGCTTCGACGATTTTGCTGTGCTTTTCTCTGCCATGGACATTATCTTGTTGTTTTTCAAAAAGATCTCAAAATTTCACTCTTTTTTATTCTTACGTTACCAATCCCTTCTTGAGGAAAAGGTGGATTCTAACCTGGATTTAAGTTGTTGATACCAAAATTGGTGGCACAAGAGATAAGAAAAAATAATAAAATAACAAAAAAAGCAGAGAGAAACTTGAGTCTTTCTTCTATCTCAGAAAATCAGCGTATAAGATTATAAATAGCATTTGAAGAACAATAAAATAAGAGAGAAAATAGGGAACTATCCCGTGATCTGCTAATTGAGTAACTGCAACAAAATTAAGAATCCTAAATGCTAATAAACTAAATACGTTAAAGGCTCCTAAAAATATTGACAGTAACTTAGTGACTTTTGAATTAGTCAAATTACAATTCATAACTTTCAAACATTCATCATATAATTCTCGAAACATTTCAGTAACTAATCTAACTTCAACTTAACACTTTACTAGCCAACAATCAATAAAAAATTTAAAATAAAAATTCTAAATTCAAAAATCATCAATTAAAAACCCTAATAATAATCCAGTTAAAAATCATGAAAACCGTAACAAAAATCATAATTCATTCACTACCTAACAATGCTCAATTCAAAATATGCCTAATTTAAAAAAAAACTAAATCCAAAAATATTTAATTCTCTATACTAAACTAACAATTATCGAATAGAATTGACCATTGATTAAACAAAACCTAATAAACTAAAACAATAGTATACTACCTAAAACAAAATATAATCACAAGAACTAAAAAATTCTAAAATTACGAACTAGCCTTAACAAAGAAGAGAGAGGCAGTGATGGGTGGCGTCTCACTCCGAAATCTAGACCCCAGACGAGACCGGTGTCGTTGACCTCTCAGAAGTCGCAAACAAGCCTACTTACGTCATTCTTACTTTACATAGGTTAATTTTAGCTAAAAAAATGAAATTTTTGAGTCTTTAAATATACTTGCTAAACATTTTCTTTATATTTCGTAATTGTTCATCATCAACCATCTAATATTTAAGCGATAAGCATCTGAAAGAAATATTTCATTAAGTATTAATTGTATATCGGCCAAAATAGCACTAATACAAAGTCTGAATCAAAATAGAAAAGAAACGCTAGTGCAACATGATCCACTAGCTCAACTCTAAAACTACTCTAGAATGTAACGCAGTAGCATCCTCAAAAGCATGAGGATCTACCAAACTCCGGATAAATGCTGACGTCCAGATAGCTGCAACAATGAACCTGTAGCTCTAGTGTCCACAAGTGCCTGCACCTAAAAGTAGATGTTGGTATGGAAGTAGTACACACTTGTACTAAGTATGGGTATATGCAAGAACACACCAGGGACGTGCATGAGAAGGAATAACTCTTTCCTAACGACGTGATTTTTGGAAGTCAAGTCAGTGGACTTGCCATTTTGAGATTGGGAAAGTTATGTCATGAGAGTGACATGCATCATTATAATTATCGTACTACACACAACACATAACATCTTCATATATCACATATCATATAACACATAGTTTCTTTCATATTATTCATTCATATTTCATGAGACCTTGTTATCATGGACTTGACCTTAATACTTTCCAAAACGAGGGCTCAACATATGGGACCTCAACTAGGGAGCCTTCTTCAGCAAACACAGAGTCTGCTTCATTCATTCATACGTACCTCATTTCAGTTCATTCATAGGCCAGTGTGAACACCAGCTATACCTAGGATGTTGTTTAAGACTTTCATCGGGTTTGCTGTACAATGATCATGAATAACCTAATGTCATTATCTTGATCTAGCTCACCTCTTTATTATCCTATCCCAACACCTTCGGTATCATTCATTTCTTTATATGATTCATTTGAGGCTGACCTTATTCATTCATTGGGAAATTTAACTTTAACCGACATAGATTATTTGAGCATCATGAAATCGAGTGTCTCCCCACATCGAAAAGAGGTGGAACCACCGGCCAAAGTGACTCAATTACATACTAGCGTATATGGGAATTTAACCCCACCAGATCCCTATAGTGGAATATAAGTTGAAAGACTAGGAGATGTATGGATACCCATACCCGGCAAGCCGAATAGTCTAATCTCATGAGAGTTACATGAACCTCCGCCTTTCCCGAAAGAAGGGATCACCGCTCATAGCTAGCCTATCGGTGCTCAGCATAAAGTTCCATTACATTCAACTCATACATCATGGAAGCTGGCTTCTAGTATGAGGACATCATAGCTCAATAGATGATTTCTCATCTCATCATTAGTATTGAGTATTTTCAACTCAATATTTTCATTAGAGTGTTCATAGATATTTATCTCTTCATTATCTTACACTCTCATTGGTGAGTACGTATTGGTAACATTTACTTAGGCTCATTTGAGATTGCTCTCATCATATACATTAGCCTCGCATCATGATTGTAACCACATTCTTCATTATTAGCACCTTTGTTTTTTCATAGTTACTCACCTCTTATTACGTGAATGTTCATTTTTTCATTTCATAGTTCATCTCATCATATGCAAATGCACTTGGTCATATAGCGTATCTTACACTCATATTTCATCCTACTAAAGTTCATCATTTCATTACGTACATCTTAGGTTCACTTATTTTTGAACGTATGTTAGACTTATATGTCTATACATACAAGCCATGGGGCTTTATTCATAGTTCTCTAAGTTATTCTTACTTTCCTAAGATTATGTATTACAAGACTTATGTATGTTGCATATATGCCAAGATCTTGATTTTTGATCTAAGAAGATGACATTATTCGTGAATATTTTACTCACGTATGACTTATGTATCAATACGGAGGTTTGGGCAAGGGAACCCAATTCTTGAATCACTTGGATATCATTTATATTTTTTTTAATGATTTTATTTCCAATATTCATAACATTAGAACTCTAAATTAAATCTCAACATTTTAATGAAATAATAAATTTTCTATTTTAATTAGAATTCTAAATTAAATGTCAATGTACATGAAAGAATTAATTTTCTATTTTTAATTAGAATTCAGAATTTAATATCAATATTTACATGAAAGAATAAATTTTCTATTTTAATTAGAATTCTAAATTAAATCTAAATATTTACATGAAAGAATTAATTTTCTATTTTAATTAGAATTCTAAGTTAAATCTCAAAATGAAAGAATTAATTTTCTATTTTAGTTAGAATTCTAATTTAAATCTCAATATTTACATGAAGGGATAAATTTTCTGTTTTAAATTTACTATTAATTAACCGAAGGGTTGAGGGTTAGAGCCCCAACAACCCCTTTGATTTTTAGAATTAAATTTGCTACAATTGGGAGGTTCTGGGTTCGAACCCCCACAACCCCCCCCCCCTTATTTTCTTTTAATTTTCTCTGAAGAGGAGGAGGCTGTAAGGTGGTGGGTTCAATCCCCCACAGCCCCTCTATTTTTTTTATAAAAAAAAACGAGTGGCAGTGAGGTTATGGGATTGAATCCCTACATGCCTCACTTCCTTTACTAATGATTTCGCCCCCTTTCCTTCCGCCTTGAGGTCGTGGGATAGATTCCCTTGCCTCATGTTATTTTTTTTCTTCTTCGCGCCTAGTTGGGTGTCGCAAGTTCGATCCCCCAGCCCCCTTTTTCTTTTCCTTTTTCCTCGTGCAAGATAGAGGCGAGGTTTCGATTCCCCCAGCCCCATATTTTTTTTAATTGGCATGTTGCAGGGAGGTCTTGGGTTCGATCCCTACAGGCCGCAAAACTTTTTTTTATATTTCTTTGACGTCTATTAATTTCCAAATTCTTTTAAAGCCTATTTCTATGTTCTGGAAATTTACTGCACGATTTTTCTACACTTTTTCATCAAATTTCACATTAGTTCTTAGGGAGATTTCATGGATCATTTATAATGTTTTAGGTACATTTTCATAGATTCATTTAACCAAGAATTTCTAACTCAATCAAGCCACCTAACATTTCATATGAATTTCACGCCTTACCCTATTTTAATCACGAAAAATATACAACCATATTACATTAAACTTTTGGAGCATTATATAGAGAACCTCATTCACCGTAAGATTCTTACACATACACACTTGCACATAATTTAAAAAAAAAACATGATTGCCCTACCTATGATTTCAAGTACACTAACATAATCATATTCATCACGAAAAAATAAACACACCTAAATCTACCTGCAATCATACCCAACCTAAAATTCATTGGGAGTTAGTGACAACGACATACAAAGGGAAACAACCCTAGTTATCAAAATGAATATCTTGAACCTTAAGGGGTCTCTTGAGAAAAAGACAAAGAGAGAAGAAACCCATACCTTAATCGATGTTCAAACGCTGATGTTGCTTCCCTGAAAACTCTTCCAAGCAATTACCATTTTACTTTAATGTACACCTCACTCGACGAAGCTCTCTTAGCCTTGAAGTTTCAATTACTTTTTCTTTTACTTAAAAATTCTTGTGAGTTTTTCAAGTGTGAGTAACTCCTGATGTATTTTCAGTTCTTGAAATTATTTTTAGAAGAAACCAACGTGAGAGAGAGATATGGAGAACGTGAGAGAGATAGAGAGAGATAGTGTGTTATTAGGATTAGGAGACTAAATTCAAGACTTAGTCAAATAGGATTTAAATTAGATTCATCCAAATCTGATTTATTTTAATTAATACGTGAAAGGACCATTATGCCCATAAAATTTTAGATTTTTAATTAATAATTAAATCGCCTTAAGTACCTATTATTTAATTTTATTTTATTTTTATGAATCGTTGCATGGTGATTGGTAGGACGATGAGGCAACGAACTGGGGCGGCTGCAACAAAATGTAGAGAGAATGGAGAAAATGAGATGGATGGAGAAGAGAGAGAGAGAGAGAGAGAAGAAAATGAAAATATTGATCTCGTCAATGATGTTTTAAAAGAACAACGTACAACGTCTCTTTGTCCAGCACCTTTTTTAAATAGTTGACCAAAATTTTGACCAAGAAAGCGACGGACTCAGAGACATTGTCCTTCACTTTTATTAAATGTTTGACGAGACATTTTGTGTATGTCGATTCTTTAAAAAATTAATTAATTATTAATTATATATATAGTTTACTCTAAAATCCTTGAAAAAAGAGACATACTAAGTGATGTCGTACGTTTTTTTTTTAAATAATAAAAATATTATTTTTATTGAAAAGTGATAGACAATGTGTCTAATGGTGTCGCTTTTTGGTGTGGCGCCGTTAGTCGCTTGTATGTCCACCACTTTTAGTAATTTTTTAGTAGTTGTAGTCGTAGTGTAAGGTAGCATGCCTTTTGGCGTCCTTTCTTCGCACCCACAAAACTGTCAAATTCACACGGCAAAGTGTGTGGTAAATCTCTCTATAAGGTTGCGCTTCATTCATCTCTAGATATTACGTGGCATCAACATGGGGTTGTTCCAAGAAGTCATTCAACACCAAGTTGAGATATGGATAGCTTTTTCCTAGAACTCTACTCTTGATCCTGTAAAACATAGTGAATTACCAATTTGTAGACCATCTAATAAATTATGGGGAACTCTTCAAGCAATTAGCTCACATCCACGTGATCATCTTCAGGGGGTTCCCTAGAACATTTTTTGTACAACGTGCTGTAGAACATGTTTATCCCGACAAACTGGAGGCATCACTTTTTTGGGATGTACAATTTGCTTTTAGTCATTGCAGTCACTTTTTAAAAATAAGTTATCTAGTTTTAGGATAATTTTAAATTTTAAATATTTGTAATATTGTTGTAATTGATGATATTATTTAGTCTTTTAAAATATTTGTTATGTATATTTTCTGCATATTATGTTATCAAATTTTATATCTAATGTCTTATTATACTTAGTTAAATATTGAGAGACATTTTCAATCTTTTTGTGTTGGTCCATTTTTTAAAGTACACGAACAGTGATATAAAGAGATTCAGTGATCTGTGAAATCATCAAAAGAACTACCATACATTATTTTAGCCCATTAGGGATACCTATTTTAACCCATCATGATACCTTCTCAACCCTATTTTTTTCGACGCACATGCTTTTTAATTGATTTTTAACCAAAATAATGGCATGCAACAATTTCTCTTTGAATGCCCCAAAAAACTTAACCGATGAAATCTATCAAACTTGGTTAGTCAAAATGAAATGTTATCTTCAAGCCCATGATCTATTTGAAGTTTTAATGCAAGATATACCCTTTCAACATCTCCCTGCAAAACCTACCCTTGCACAAATTAAATCTCACAACGATGAAAAAGTGAAGAAATTAAAAGTCAAAACTCTAATTCAAAATATAGTGGCGGATTCAATTTTTTCTAAAATCATTGATTATGAGACGAAAAAAGAATCTCAGGGAAAATTAAAAAATATTATATCAAGGAAGTAACTGAGTCACTTAGACAATAATAACTATATTTTGAATTTGAAAAGATATTTTGAATCTCTTAGGATGAAGGAGGATGAAACCATTTTTATGTATTCTGCCAAAATTTCTATCATTATTAGTAAAATCTGGTTGGTTGTCAAGGATTTCAAAGATGACAAAATAGTAGTAAAACATTCTTGTGACAATTCCAAAGAGATTCGAATCTAAAATTTCATCTCTCAAAGAGTCTAAAGACCTCTCTACTATTTATTCTAAAGAAATAATAAGTGTTTTTCAAGAAAAATTAAGAGCAAAGAATATCCTTATGTAATTATTGTGTTCTGTTGTTATAGAAAAGTCATCCGGGAAAAATTTTGGGTCGGAAAAATTTATCGTAGTAACTTATAATTTCTCAACCTAGTCCAGATGGAAAAAATCAGAGTCATTAAGGTGTAGGAAAATCTTATAAAAATCGGATGAATTATTTATAATTTTGATTATATGAGGGGATATATGGATTGTTAAGCAATCTGTATGACTTTACGAGATTGAATTCGAATGACTAGAACTCCCGAAATTAATCTTAGCGTAAAAGGTAATTTTTGAGTGTCTTGGGTGAAAGGTGTTTTCTGAAATGGAAATTTTGGATGTTATGAATTAGCTGAATGTCTCATGTAACCCGCTTTGACGGAGGATTTTGCCTCTCTAGTGGATCCACTTCAATGGGGTGAGGGTCGTTGTGGAGGGCTCTATGAAACATAAGGTCGTTAACAAACCCGTAAACGACCTTATTTTAAAATTTTTGAGCAAAGGAACGAACTCCAGCCGACACCTACTCATTTTTCACCATTCTTAAGGCTAAAGGTAAGCTTCACTCCTCGAATCTAATTTTTTATCTGTAGAACATAATAGATTGAGAAACTAAAGATTGGGGACGATTTTGATCTAGATTCTATGGTGGAAATAACCCTAAATTGGATAATTTGGATCATGAGTATGATCTATGATTCATAGAATTCTTATAGTTTCAAGTAATTAACTATTGTTGTTGATTTCTATGTTATTATGATTGTTTATAAAAGAAGAACAAGGAAAGAATCCGAAAAGCGAAGGATGAAGTTTCTTAGGGATTCAATTTTCTTTTGAGGTAGGTGATGGTTGTGATTATTTTATGTATGTATGTTCTTGCTTCATTGTGATACTTGTATGTATATAAATGTTGCATTAGTGATCATAATTTTTAAAAATGAGATAGACGAATGATTATATGCCATTATTCACTCTTAATTGTAGTACTTGAAGGTATATTTATGTTTGTAATTGTGCTGTGTTGACGGATTAGATTACCACGTTCTGAGAATACTAATTTTCATTGAATTGCCACGTTCCGACATAAAAAATAGATCGAAATGCCACATTTTGCCATCAAATAGGAATCGGAGGGCCATATTATGACATAATTATGGGATTGGATACCAAATTCAAACATGCTAACAATTTGGGTTTGGGTTCCATAAAAAGACCTACTACTTGATATGATTGTGTAATGAGAAATATGAAGTTGATTTTTATATGTAAATGTTGATAATATATTTTATGTTGATATAGATGCATGTAATTATATTGTTGTATGACTTTCCTATAGTACACATAGTAGGATAGACGTGTGATCAAATCAGTACACTGTGGTTGTGTACTGATCTTGCACTTACTCTTACTTTTGGTTGAGTATAACGCATCATATAACTTCTATTGACTGACCTCGCTTAGAAGATCACTGATCTTCGCTTTGAATTCAAGGGTAAGCCAATTCTTTAAGGCTTCCATGGAATTCTGTTTTGTCTATGATCACCATTTTTGGGCTTACACATTTGTTTTAGTTAGTTAATTAGATTGGAGTCACATCCTGTCTTGTTTAGACTTGTTGAACTTTAGATGTTTTGCTGAATTGATTTTCAGGTTCTCGGTTAATTCTTTCGCAATTTTTTAGTTGATAGACTTTTGTTGGATTTTCCCAAACTCTATTTATTTCCTTATATTTAACTTGTTTCTGTAACTTAAATGTCTTAGTTTTAAATTTTGTTGCTCGGTTTGGATCGTGGTAGTGCTCCTGTTACAGGAGAGTTAGTGTGAGTGTCAATAACGATGGTCTGATGTGTTACACCTTTAGATAAGATAATGTTACTGAGGGTGCCTTTTACGCACAAAATAAAAAAAATAACCCTCTTTGCAAATACTGCAAAGAAAAACGGACTTGGAAAATATTTTTTGGTGGAGACCGGATGCAATATATGGAAAATTCAAACAAGCCGGTCATGTTACAAAAGTGTGCAAGTTAACTAACAATCTTCAAGTACAAAATGTAAAAGCAGATATCGAAGAGGAGCAACTTTTTAAAATTTCTATATCTAAAGCAAAGGAGGTGTATTGAGTTTACTCTTAGTTACAACAGTCATTTTCTAAAATTAAGTTACCTAGTTTTAACATGATTTTGAATTTTAAAATTATAAGTTATCTAGTTTCATATAAGATAATGTTAACGAGATTGCCTTTTATGCCCAAAAAAAAGAAGAAGGATAATTATCCTTTTTGCAAATACTGCAAAAGAAAAAAGCACTTGGAAAATATCTATTGGTGGAGACCAGATGAAATATGTGGAAAAACCCTACAAGCCGGCCATGTTACAAAAGTGTACAAGTTTAATAACAATATATTCAAGCATATAATGTAGAAGCTGAAATCAAAGAGGAACAACTTTTTAAAATTGCAATATCTAAATCAAAACAGGTGTGTAGAGTTTGCTTTTAGTTACTACAATAATTATTTAAAACTACAGGTTACCTAGTTTAAACATTATTTTTAATTTTAAATATTTGCTAGATTGTTTTAATTGTTGAAACAATTAAGTCTTTTTACCTTTTGTTATGCAGATTTTCTGCTGATTAAGTAATCAAGTTGTCTATTTAAAGCCGTATTATTCATAATAAAACATTAAGAGATATTTTCAAAAAACACTTTGTTGCCCATTTTCTAAAAAGCCACAAAATGGGACCTTTTGCTACAAACCCCACAATGATGTACGAGCAAACAAACTATTTTGTAGAGAAGAGAGGGGTTTGCTGCGGCTGTTTTGGAGATGGGTGTGGTAGTTTTTTTTAGGGAAATAGGGTTTTAAAGTTGTGGGGCCAAAAATATTTAGTTTTTAGTTGGTGGGCCCTCCTTCTCGTTTAGATCTTTCTATGTGGCCGATTAGTGGTTGAACGTGCTTTCTACAGCACACAAAACTTTATGGCCTGTCACGGCCTGCCAGCAATGTGCCTCTCTTGGAAACCCCTTGACACGACATGACTGTAGTGCGCCACGTCAGGCGCTCAGAAATTTTGCTCCTAGAATGGGGTGCTAATATTGCTTCTGCCTTCCATAGATGTGATTTTTCACTAACTTTGAGTACCCCCCATCTTTCATGTAATGTAATACCCTACGAGCTTCTTTCATGCACATCAAATATTGAACATTATTAGAAAAATGGGTGCCTCTGTCCTAATGCCTTAGTTTTTGTTGTGGCACCACTTTTTTTGTATTTTTTATTATTTAATCTATTATATATCACGATAAAAATATATCCTAAATATGACATGGAGATTAAGACTCGTAGATATCTTAACAATTCAGTTTACATAAGCATGACGTAATCAATTATAATAAGTGAAAATATAAGCAATATAAGTGTCAACTCATAAGTTGACATAAAAGATACGAACAAAGTACTAGAGAATAAGTGATTAGTACTTAGTCTGACATAAGACTTCTATTCACATATGTTATAAGAACAAATCCCTAAGTCACAAACAAAATTGGGAAACTCTAAAGACATCAAAAGCAATAAAGCAGTCCAGCCTTGCCCTCAAACTGTGAGGACTGCATAAAAGGTGGACAAATCCATTGGTGGCTCCCTAAATTTGGCAGCAATTTTCACCTAGACACTTCAGTTAGATGATGTTCATTTTAGACACCTCAGGTAGAATTTCGATGTGTCATCTTGACACTTTTTTAAATTATTAGTACTACATTAAGCGTGTGTATCCAAATGCCTCCTCCGTGGATAAATAAATGAATGAACATGCGATATGTGGAATTGCATATTTTTTAAAAATATCACTTTTACTTTCTTTTATTCTTAAAATTATATAACCATAGTCCTCAGCCCCCTCATCTTAAGCTTCTTCTTCTTCTATGCATCTTGTTATTTTCTTTCTCTTTGTTCTTCTTCCTATCCATTAAAACTCAAGTATTCTTCTTATATTGCACAAAATTGTGATTGCTTGATGGGTTTCCCCTAAAAAGGTATCTAAGTAAAATTTAGTGCTATGTTTAAGGGGCTATCGATGGGTTAATCCTAAAAGGTGGACATGATAATATGATGAACCTAAACATGAATATGACCAAATAAAACATCCCAAAAGGCTTTAAAGGGAAATCATAATTCACAAACGTGGTCAATGCATATTGAATGCAATAGAAAACTTTGAAAAGATTTTCGAACAAAACATAGTTCATTTATGGGATATTCAATGTTAATTGTCAATAAGACCATATGATCTATAACATGGAATTAGATTTAACACTCACACCAAAAAAAGAGATTCTACTTGCCAAGGTACTTCTATGGTGGATCCACCAGCTAACTTATTTCAAAAAATCCTAGAGGGGCACGTAGTTTGACACAAGAGAATTGTTATTAATGACCAAACCTTTCTAACAATAAGTCTCCATTAAAAATTTCTCTCAATGCTAAAAAAATTCAAACTTAAAAGACATAATCATATGAAAATACTTGGAAAGACAATAACTATAAACTACCAATCTAGCCATAAGTTTCTTATTTAGAGTAGCTTCTTTCAAACCATGAATTCATACTAAGACACTTACCTTCCTAAGCATCTAAGTTATTATTCTATTCAAATGTGAGAAAATATTTCACAAATCCTTGACAGTTTATTCTAAAAGCACGAGTTATTCATAAATCATTACTTTCATAACACATGCATTGATGAATAATTATAATTCATAGGTTCATAATCATAGTTAATATTAATGAAATAGACATTCGCATGGGTCCATATGAAATCAATTGAAAATCATGGAATTGAGTTAAATCATGCATAATAAGATTGAAATTTAACAATTTAATCACATTGACTTGAATCCGTGGAGAATAAAATGCAACCGTACATTTTGGGTAAAGATCAAATAGGACAATTGAGATTCTTTTTTTAATCCAATTTATTAAAGGAATTCATTGGTGAAGTTCCTCCACACCTTGGGTAATCAATGTCCTAGCAATGGAGGGATAGACCTTAAACCCCTGTTTTCACCTCAGAAGCTTGAGATAGAATTGGAAAAGAAAATCATTGAGAAAAATTGTGAGTTTGAATAAACTGGATGGAATGGGTAGATTTGCAAGGGTAATATAAGTTGTACGGGTGGTTAAAGGGTTAAAATGACATAGTTTAGGGGTTAAATTGGTATAAATTTTTTTTTAAAAAAAACTTAATGATAAACTAATATAAGGATTATACGGCTCCACCTATAATATGTAGTAACTTCTATGGGTCATCTTGGTTAGTTGTAGAACAAGTACTAGAACTGGACAATCCTGATCAATTTCTATGGGACCTACCTACAGTAAGGCAAATATCCTTTGGCTCCTATAACAAACACCTATAAACTATGTACCCAAAAATATTCTAAGTTAACTCCCATGAAAGACGTTATATAATCTGTAATCTTTACAACAACCCATTGGTCAATCCGTAGATACAAAACTCATAATTTCACTGGGACCATTGCCATGGGCACTTCCTACGACCTACAGAGGTTCTTATGTTTCATCATGTCCACTCGTAGATTATCATCAGAGACTTGAAATTTTCATAAAACCCAACTAATGTTCCACGAGATCATCCTACGACCTGTAGATATTTCTATGAACCGTAGATAGGATTCATAGAAACTACACCCCTACACACTTTCTGGCACTTTTTTCAACTCAACTTTCAATTTGTGTGGTGTTATAGCATATAAACAGGTCAAAACTATTACAATCAGCTCAACATTAAATTGAATCCTCAAAACAAAAATTAATAAAACAAAAAGAAAAAAATTATGTATTAACAAGGTAACGAGTTGCCACCTGTGTAGTGCCTACTTTAATATTGCGGATTGAAGTAACTTGTGGATCATTCATAATTCAACTTGAGTGCTTCTCTCTCTTGATCTGCGTTGTTTATTAAATACTGCTTAACATGTTGTCCATATACAAAAAATGTGGATCGCTTTATTTTATTCCTTATCTCTACAACATCACGTTGCACCTCCATACCACTTCGAATAGCCCACTCCGCTTGGACTTTAGTTTCCAAGGAATAACTTTAGTCTAGAATTAAATAATTGTATATGTTTGCCCAACACGAAAGTGTGAATGATAGTGTGCTTCTTATTTCACCTCTTAGTCTTCTCCATGTACAACTTGGTGTTTTCACAAACATTGATAAGTGAATATTTTTATCAACTTATCTTGTTTTAGACTTACGTTTTGGGCTTAATAAAGTGAGAATAGGTGCATTTGATGTGGATTTCTTCATTTTTGAAGAAAAATAGAGTGACGAGTTCCTTTAGAAGATAATTTAAGAAATCAAGTGATTAAATCGAGTAAAACAGAAAAAAAAACTATATTTTTGACCATGATCTCGGTCAACTTAAAATCCATGTGTCACGATTTGCATGGTATGGTCATGATCGCAACATATAGACTTGTGAACCATAGTAATCGTGTAGTAAATGTAACGAATGTAAAGAGCAACTTTCATGCGTTTGGGAAGAACTGGAAATTCAACATGTTAATACAAAAACCCTATTTTACACCTATGAAACAACCAATCTGCATATCAATATTGATTCCATCTAGAATTGTAGATTCATAGCTTTCGGTTTTTGTCTTGGATAACAAGTTTCCTCACAATTCACCTTTTTGATTGAAGATTCAATACTCTATTATTGTAATAATTTTCACTCTTTCGTCATTTCATTTTTTAGTATTGCTTGAATTATAGATGTAATTTTATCCGAAGATTTTTTTTGTTTGTTTTTGTTTATTGACATGTTAATTGTCATTGATTGAATGTTTCTCACTTATTAAAAGGGTATTTTATTATTTAAATAATTTCTTTCTTTACATATTCTCCTATAGATTTGATCACTCCTAGGAGTTTCCCATTTACTTTGATTGAGCTTGAAGGGTTTATTGAGGTTGGGGAAGGTGGATTAGTGCAGAATTTGAGGTTTAACAACTCATATATCAGATTATAGCTAGAAATAGTGAATCCATGCAATGCATATAATTTGATTGCTGGTGTTTCTACTTTGCTAGTTACAATAAAACTACTTTAGAAATATTTGTCTAGGTATGAATGAAGTAGGTGGACAATTGAGTTTGAATGACATATATGATTTTACCCATGAATGAGTTTTCGTGATGTTAAGGTGCAATGGATCTTGTGATTGATACTTAGCTCCCCATTACTTAATTCCCTTTGATTCCTTTCTTAAAATACCTTTTTCATTGTCCATTATTGTTACTAAAATCATCTTATAATTGTGTAATTTTAATTTGGATTCAAACTCGTGTTTTATAATTCTTGATCTACTTAATCATCGAATATTGTTTCTTGTAGGACTCTAGCCTCATAATTTGGTTATTATATTGTTAGCGACCACTTACTTGTTGATTCACAAGATGGGTGATTACGCATTATAAAAATGGCATCGTTGATGGAAAGTGTACGGCGTATTGAATTAGTTTGGAATTTAGAGTGTACCTCTTTCTATGGGTGTGCATTAGTCAGTTCGGTTCTATGTATTATTGGTTCGGTTTATTGGCTTTTGAATTTTAGATATGTTAAACCAATAAAATATTTTTTATCGATATATTGGTTTTGGTCCGTAACAATCCCTATATTGATGACCCATGACCTTGACCTTGTTGTGGAGGACTTTATGTTAGATAAGGTTATGTGAATGATGCCTTAGATGAGGTTATGTGTGAAAAAATGGTGTGGTGAGTCCAATTTGGCTAGTGTTTTTTTTGGATAAAACCTTGAATATGATGAAAGGATAGAACATCTTATGCTAATAAGGAATGATTCTATGGAGGTAGTGGGTGCCACAATACAAGTAATCTAAAAGGATCGATTGCTTTTAATTTTAGTTCACAATTCGTATTACTGATATTTATTTTATTTTTATGTACAAATTTATCATATGCATGTTAGTGATATTTTCTTTTAGATATTCTGAGATTAGAGATAACTAATTAATTCAATTTTTATTTTCTTTTTGGAATTAGATGTCTTATTAGCTGAAACTTTGACCAAAAAAACGATTTTTCATATTTAAATTTGAGCTTCAATAAACCATATATAGTATTAGAATAATATATTATGTTGACTTTATGTATTATTAGAGATATATATTAGGGAACGAAAAAATTGTAATTTTAGCCTAGTCATCTAAATTATTAGCAAAAACGTAGGTGAAGATAGAAAGAATCTTTAAAATTTTTTTAAAAACTCTAGTAATAATATTCATCACTTTTAAAACTTATATTTTTTAAAAATATTTTTTAATCATATTCTTAATAATATTTATTTGATGTTCATAATTTAGTACTCATTAATTGATAAAAATAAACATGCAACATATCAAAAGATTAATAATTAGTGCAAGAGAAAGTAAAAAACACACTAATAATTAATCATGAAATGAAGTCAATTTGAATTAATAAAGAATAAGTAAATAAATAAGAATGAATGGAGAAAAAAGTAAAAATTAATCATGAAAAGGAGTCAATTTAAATTAATAAAGAATAACAAATAAATAAGAATTAATGGAGATAAAAAATTAAGCACTGAAAAAGAGAAAAAAAGAAAGAAAAGAAGAAAAGGAGGCAAAAAAGAAGTACCAATAAAAAAAGAAGTCTTCACGTTGACAGTGAGAATCAAACCTGGGTTGGTTGTCTCACAAACATACTCTCTGCCAATTGAGCTATTAGACATTTCATCATTTGGTGGCAACTGTAATATATATATATATATATAGTTATATAGTTATTATGTATAGATACATATATAAACTACAATTTTTCCGAGATCACTATCGTGGCACCCCCACCTGTCCACGTAGATCTGCCCCTGGATTTATGCAACTTGCACCTATTTTGGCCCTATGATATGGTTCAACTTGTGTTTTAAATTTAAACATTGAGGAACAAAGTAAGAATAAGAATTGGAGTGTATAGTGCACCTCGTCAAATGGTAAATAATAGCAAATTGAAGTGGGAGTCTCAAGAAAAAAAAATTGTGATAAACGTGAATGAAGTCTTGGTTGTTTCAAGCAAACCAAGAAAATAGAAAACCAGTATGGAGATATTATATAAATGATAGTAATGTTTCAAGAAAATGTTAAAAAGTATTATTTATGGACATCGGTTCATATAAAAGTCAGAGTGTCACTCACTTGAATACCAAGAATTATAAATTTTAAATTACGAAAGGCCTATATATCCTCTCACTCTTGCCCAATGATCCTCAAAGAAATAACAGTGTGAAATTGCGTATGAAATTCAAATATTTGAAATGAAGAGATCGAGTGTGACTTTTCATGCTACCCAATGCATTTTAATGAATAATTGATTTAAAGTTGGGGATAATATTGATCGCCTCTAAATAGAAACATGAAGGGTGATATATCCGGCAGCACGCCGCGACATTAAATTATGTGCTTGTGCAACTCCATTGATTTCCAAAAGAATTTATTTTGAGTTTAAATTGTGACTTTTTATTTTCTTAGATTAGACTATAATTTAAATTCTAACTAATCCTCCTAGTCTCAATGTCTGTGAAGGTTATTTGGATAAGTTTTGAAGCTCTTGTTTTTTTAATAATGAAATTAAAAATATAACAGAGAATGAATTTGAGAGTAAAAAATATTTTAATACTATCAAAGGGGATTATTTTATTAATAATCCAACGACATACATTTTTACATGTAGTTTCAAACTAAAAATAGAAAAATATGCTACTAATTTATTAGTAAAATTCAAATAATAAATAAAAGAACTTACTCCCAAATTCAAGTCACATATGACACAAATAAAATAATTTAAAAAATACTAAAAGTTATTAACTCTTTTATTTTTGCAATATCCTGAGACATTTTCAACACTCCTCCTTCGATAAAAAATTGTAGATTGTAGTATTATATGGAATTGAACTTGTCAATAAATCTGTCAATTCATCATTTGTCTTGCAAGACTTTTTTGCATCTTCAGCTAAATTTAATGAGACACTTATACCTCTCATTTAAACTCGTAAAATCTCTTGCTTAGTAGAATCAAAGATTTAATAATATTTGTTCTTCAAATAATAATTTAAATCCTTTCCTTTATATACTGACCAACACTAAACAAATTTTTATCAATATCAAGCACATAAAAAACATCTGAAATTATTTCTTTACCTGAAACTATTTTAATTGAAAAAGACCCTTTTCCTTTTGCAGTATACAATCACCATTCCTAATTCTTACTTTCTTATTTTCCATAGGAAAGAACTCTTTAAAAAGATTTATTTCATGTGTTATATAAAACGACTATCAATCATTCAAAAATCAGATTGTTAGGCTGAAAAACAAGTTGCCACAAATAAGTGGTTTTCTTCTTCTTCAGTAGTGACATGGGCAAATGTTTAATCATTTTGAATTTTGTTTTTCCAAATCACTGCTTCATGAACAAGTTGTTTGCCATTTGTGCTCTATGCATCTAGTAATTTCAAACATTTATATGGATGATGTCCCTTTTTTCTACGGTACTGACAAGGTGGGTAATTTTAAAAAAATTTATCCTTGCTTTCAGTTTTGTTGCTGGCTACTAATGCTCCTTCAACCATGTCATCTTGGCTTATAAGTCTCCTTTGTTCCTCCCTCTGCAATGAATTTAACAATTCTACCAAGGTAATTTTAGACAGATCTTGTGTATTTTTCAAGGTAGTTATACATACTTCATATCTTTCGGGAACTATAAAAAGAACTTTTTTTCAACACTTCTTGTATCTTTAAATTCAGTGTCTTGTAATTTTACCTTGTTGAATATACAAAGCAATGTATCAGAACATTCCTTGAATATTTCTGACTATTTCATTCTCGCATATTCAAATTCCCTCATTAAATTTAATACCTCATTCGTCATATCCTTTCATCTTTATCATATTCTTTCTTCATATAATTGAAAATATCTTTTGGTGACGTGAGTCATGATTTTCGTGAAAACAATTGTTGAAACAACAACAAAGAAAGTTGTTTTTTCTTTTGACTTAATGATTTTCTTTTCCTTGTAACTCTTGATTTCGGCCATAGTGATATTATTTGGTAGCGAATTGATTTCATTAACCTCTTACACGGCTTCCCAAAGATCAAGAGCCTCCAAGTACGTTTCTATTCTCACAACTCATAGTTGATAATTCTCACCACAAAAAATAGAAGACATGAAATGATAACTATTTTAAGAATACATTTTTCTACTCATAGGTCCCTCATAAAGAAGGCTCTGATACCAATTGTTGGTTTTTTAATAAAGAAATTATGAAAATACTAGACAAAGAATTTGGGAGAAAAAAATACTCCAATACTATCAAAGGAAATTATATTATTAATAATCCAAAGACATACATTTACACATATAAATTCTAACTAAAAATAGAAAAATATTCTACTAACTTATCAGTAAAATTCAAATAATAAATCAAAATTAATAATTCCTAAATTCAAGTCACATATGATTCTCATAAAATAATATCAAAAATCATAAAAGTAGCTACCTCATTTATTTCTGCAATATCCTGAGACATATTTTCAACAGAAGCCAATATTCAATTTGTGAATGATATTTGGGTCGAAAAACCTTCAAAAACGAACTTGGAGTACCTTCAGAAAGGAACTTGGAGTACTTATTGGGCACTCAGGACCACAACAATTTGCCCCAAATCTCTAAATAGGTTATGCTATCGCAAAAATAATCAGAGAACATTTGCTGGTATGGAGTAAAATCCTTCATCGGAATTGGGAGAGACGTCGAGCACATTTACGAAGCACAAAAATCTCAAGTGTCATGATCACTTGAGCCATAAGCACCAATCACAAAGGGTTTAAAAGAAAATACTATCACGATTGCGATGAGTGGCTCGTAGTTGAGCCCGCATGATTCTTGTTCATTTAATAAGGTATAAAAATTTTCAAGTTTATTCTAGTTCTACAAAAAGTACTAATTGTTCCGCAACATTTTCCCCTCTAAAAATTAAAGTTCTTTTGATCATTTCCTAGCAACAGAAACTAAGCAATCAATAGTGTTGTGATCGGGATGAACCATTTGCTTAGCAGTAGCTATGCCAAACATTCGTTGATTCCTTTTTGATATTTTTGGTCCTAGTTACTTGGTAATACATGGCATAGTGTTCCTATACATTTTTCTAACCTGTTTGCATATTTTATAGGTATTTTATTTATCAAAATGGCCATCAATGTGACAAAAATGAGGAAGAAATGAAGAAAAATTTCGTTGAGGATGAGTTCTATGATCGTGAGGAATTTGTGTCAGCTAAGTGCAACTAATTGAGTGGTCGCCTTCTATAAAAATATACGACAAAGGAGAGCGACATTCTTTTGGCCAATCTTGAAGCTCGCATGTCCTATGTTTATGGTCAATTGAAGACAGTGGGTGGATCTCTTCCATTAGGAGCCTATTAAGGTTAACCGTACTTTTGTGTGCAAATTCTATGCCAACACATTGGAGACCAACTTTATTAATGACTTCGTAGTAAAAATAAGGGGTAAACAAGTGTGTTTTGACCTCACTAGTATATATGTATACTATGACCTTTCTGTTGCTGATAATAAGGTCACATGTAGTTCAAGGAGATGAAGTGATGAGTTGGAAGTTAAGAGAGGTTCCATCGAGGCTCCAGGTCACGGCTCCAGTCTTCACGTAAAAAATCTAAAAGTCAACAGAACAATAAAAGTACAAACTCATCTCTATGCACCTTCTCTTGAGTCTTTACTTGAGTCTTCACTTTCAGATATCACCTTTATCATGGCTAGTATATTGATTTTTAATGGATTTGAGGTTAAAATTTAAATATATAGTGAGTGGTTGGCACTCTTTGAAATGAAAATTTGAATATGTTTATGAATGACTACATATTTTCTTGATCAGAAGCTTTATAAAAATAGATGTCATGATGTCAGACTGCTACATGCATTGAAGAAGCTGATGGAATTGATCATTGTGAAAAGAGTTGAAACTTTTTTCCTGAATTTCAAATTTATATTTCTCTGAAGAAACATGAAAACAATCACAAGCAAAAGAAATACACAACAAAAATTGCCCCAATATTCAGTGGAAATTTTTTGTGAGTTATTAGTAGATAATTTTAAAAAATAAACTTTGACTAGGAAATATTTATCCTAGGATAAAATAGCTAAATCCCGTTGTCCAAGAGAGTCTTCTTACACTGATTCTTATTTTCCAGGAGGATACTGCTAAACTAAATCTCATTGTCAATGTGGTTCTTACTAATGATATTGTCCATGAGGGTCTTGCTAAAATAAACTCTTTTTCCCTGAGGGTCCTTCTAAATTAAATCTCATTCCCCAAGAGGTTCCTACTAAAGTTAATTCCTCCATGAGGGTCCTTCTAAATCCCATTGTCCAAGAGGGTCCTGTTAATCACATTGTTCAAGAGGATATTTCTAATCCAAATCACATTGTCCAGGAGGTTCTGTTAATCCATTGTCCAAGAGGATCCTACTAAAGTAAATCTCATTGTCTAGGAGGGTCGGACCTGCTAAAATAAATCTCATTGCCTAGGATGGTCCTGGTAAAGTAAATCACATTATCCAGAAGGGGCATGCAATAGCAATTTCCATTGTCCAGGAGGATCTCTCTTATCTCATTGTCCGGGAAGCTCCTGCTAATCCATTGTCCAGGAGGGTCGTGCTACATTAATTCTAATTGTCTAGGAGGGTCTTGCTAAACTAATTCTCATTGTTCATTAAGTCTTGCTAATCCCATTGTCTTGAAGGGTCCTACTAATTACATTGTCCAACAGGGTCCTGTTACACTAATTCTCATTGTCGAGAAGTGTCCTGCTAATCCATTAAGTTCGGTTCATAAAACTAAATTTTTTCGATTAATAATATCTTTTTTGTGGTTTATGATATTATAAATTCTCTTAATTTTTTTAAAATAAAATTCAACCTATTATTTATGAATAACATTGAAGTTTTATGGATTAAAGATTTTACGTTGTTTCAAATACACTATTTTTTAGGAACACTCTAATAGCTAAATCACAACAATTAGGGTGCTTAGTTTCATGCAACGGACTAAGAAACATTGTTACAAAGATATGATAATCTTACTAGGAATACTCTAACAACTAACTCACAACAATCATATGATGTTCTAGAAACCTTAGGTTTAAACTTTATTTAGGGAATTAAGATTCTGACTTAATTCTAGGAACCTAGTGGATGAAGGAATCTACCAGTGAATCCCACATAACTGGTCTGACTTATGGTCCAGCCACTGGTCCTGTCTTAGCGAAACTTTGTGGGGTTCTGGGAGGGAGTTACTGGTGGGCAAGCATGGATTGCACCTAAGGTCCCTGGGTCAACCAATGGTCATAGGTGGCCTTTGTTGGTGGGACCTACAACTTCTAAAAATATTTTTTCTTTCTCCTTTCCGAGTCAGGGGTGGTATAGTTCCCTTGTAAGGATTATTTTATTTTGTTATGGATTGTTGTGCCCATGTCAGACCTTGATGCTTATGTGGATGATGTGCTCTTGTAGGGCTTTTTATATTGTGTGGAATTAGTCATTTATCTTTTGTTTCTTGTTAGTTATTTAGTATGATTTATAATCTTTCTTTGTGATAGCAATGTTGAGTGGCGATAAAAAATAATACATATAGTAATGAAATTCTTTAACGGAAATTTGTCGTTTGGTTGTGACTATATTTAATGTATGTTTGTGTTATGAAGTCTGACTAGCCATACGTGGTGAAGTCTTAAGTAACCATTTGCGGTGAAGTTTGAGTAGGCTTCTTGAAGAGATGCGTGACTTTGCCTTATGATGGATTGGCTGACGTTTTTCTTAAGGATAAATCTTCGTATTTTTAGAGTAAGTTACTTCATATTTGAAGAAATGCATGAATTTGCTTGATGATCTTTTCTGTCCTCTAGCAGATTATTAATTTCTTATTGTTTGAAAATGCATGTTATTAAGATTTTGATAATGAAAGCGTAGGTAATTAGAACAACAACACATGATTTTGTTAAATTATTCTTTTACTTTTAATATGGAATGTACGTACGTACGTACCTAACATATGATAGAGTATATAGTGATTAAGTAATAAATCATTTATTCTAGTATGGAGTTTGGCCTATAAAATTACCTGGAGGATCATACTTGAAAGATACAACATATCCTCCATTATTACATTGAACCCTAGCACATCCAAGACGACCAAACACCTGAGTATAATGTCCACACACTTTTCCTTCATCACATGTATTAGACTCAAGGTGACAGTATTGTTTCTCATCCACCCACATCTCCATTGCATTCGTGGCCGTCATGAGAATGAACCAGGTTCGCCATGAGAATGAACCAGGTTGCTATCAGTTGCCAACTGGGAAGCATATATTTCGGCGTAGGCTGCCACCTTGTCTTCTCATGTTAATGGTCCGACTCCCACATTAGTGCGAGCTGTGTTGTGCGCATCCAAATAGTCCTGCTGGGCATGACAAGAGTAGGATACTATTAGGATGAACGCAAGAAGAAAATATGAAGGCATTGGAGAAAAGAGGAAAAATCCCATGACTATTGAATGGTTTTTGAATGGAAAGTACCGCTGCTATTTATAGGACAGAAATCCTACATAGTCTCACCGTTTATAAAAGAATGATATTTAATTTGTTTAAAAAACAATGTCACCTTTTTTAATTTTGCAACATTTTAATTTCACGTCGCGTGTTTAAAGCCACAAAATTAAAGAGTATTTTGATACATTTGACATAATTTTAATCAATTTATAACCAGAAAAACAAAAATAAATCTTCATTTTTTCTTAAATTTCATTCAAAATGAAATTAGGTTATTTTTTTTAACGTAACAACTAAATATTTTGTCAGTATGTAGGTTTGTTCCACATTAGCGTGATAGTTGTTTCACCACTTTAATTATCTCGAGTAACTTATATTGTATTATCATCCTTAGCTTCAATCATGTCTTGAAAAGGTAAAATATATCATAGATTTACTTTAAATTTATTCTGTTTTAGTTTACTTACTGTTAATAATTTTAGAGAAATTCTTCTACAATTTTGTTAATTTTTTTTTTTTTTGTAATTTAGGATATCAAAATTATGTATTTGTATGAATTTCTTGTAACATTTCTTTCAAACTAATATTTTTTATTATTAATATAAAAAATTATATTTTAGAGATTTTATTATGTTTCTAATATTCTAATAGAAATCAGTTAATATACTGTCACGACTCAAAACGAGCCGCGAGTGGCACCCACACTTATCCTCCTAGGTGAGCGACCCAAAAAATCTAAAACCCAACATTTACGAGTATATCAATTATGAATAGCAAAAATAATGCAGAAGATCCAAAACTTATTAACGAAATCAATTAAATCAACTTCTAAAGTTAAATACTTATTATTCCCAAAATAAAGGAAGTCATCACATCAAGAACATCTATCCTCAAATTTCTAAATCTAAGAGTACTTAAGAAGCTAAAATAAGTAAAAAGATGGTCCATGTCCGAACATCAAGACATCAAGACGTGAAGGAGAGAATCCAGTACGAGCTAGGAATAATAGCTCACCCTGAACTCTGATGTACTGAAGAATGGCTAGAGCTGAGGACGAGTCGAAGTCGATGGCACGCTTGCTGCACTCAACAAATAACAAAGAAGAAAATTACAAGTAGGGGTCAGTAAAAGGAACACGTACTGAGTAGGTAACATCGGCAAACTCAAAATAGAAAACAATATATGCTGAATAATAATATAAAATCAACCACAATACTTAACAGGTGACAATCAACAAGTATAAGAACCATTGGCAACAACACCAAGCACACCTATGAGGACTCAAGCCTCCACACCGTACTCATTTGGAAAAAATGTTCTTCGAATTTGAGTATATTAACATAATTCAAGATTCATTCTATTTATCATTATTGTGTCGGAACGTGACACTCTGATCCCCTAATACTACCGTGTCCGAACGTGACACTCCGATCCCCTAATACTATCGTGTTGGAATGTGACACTCCGATCCCCTAATGCTATCGTGTCTGAACGTGACACTCCGATCCCCTAATGCTACCGTGTCGGAACGTGACACTCCGATCCCCTAATAATACCGTGTTGGAACGTGACACTCCGATCCCCTAATGCTACCGTGTCGGAACGTGACACTCCGATCCCCTAATAATACCGTGTTGGAACGTGACACTCCGATCCCCTAATGCTACCGTGTCGGAACGTGACACTCCGATCCATTTATCTCATTATTTTAGTTCATCAAGCCTTCTTTATGTCAAGGCGTCATCTTAATAGAGAGGATTTAAGATTGAAGATTCAATAGTCTCATCATTCTAAGCACCCCAATTACACAATCACAACATACAAACACACAATCAAGCATATAGAAGACTTTACAATACCATCCAATACATATTGATCGCTATTTAGAGTTTATCTATCAAATAGATATAAACCATAACTTACCTCCACCGAAGAATCGTGATCAAGCAAGCTACTTCCCAATGCCTTTGCTATCCTCTTCGTTCTTTCTCTCTCGCTCGTTCTCCCCTCTTCCTGTTCTTTTTATTTTCCTTCTGCAGATTCTTTTTCTTTTACCCTAATTATCATATAATCCGTTATGATAAAAGTAACCCACTATTTATTTCCTTATTATCTTCTTTAACCCCAAAGTAAATAAATTATTAAATTTACCCCACTAATTCCATAATCATAATCATGAATAGTCCAAAACACCCCTTTAAAATTTTTAGATGAAATCCGACCCAGTCGGGGTTACGCAGCTTGTGATGGTCCATCATATCTACGACGGTCCGTCCTGCAGGTCCGTCACAACGTTCTTAGAGTTAATTTCAATAGTGAGGTTAAGCAACTTGTGACGATCCGTCGTGCCTGTGACAGTTCATCCTACCTGCCGTCGAGGGTAATGAGGACAGCAGCAGAAGAAAACACACAAGTATGGGATGACGGAGTCCATCACTGTCCGTCGTGACCATGACGGTCCATCGTGACCATGACGGTCCGTCGCGTGATCCGTCGACCCAGTCAATTTTTATCGCAACTGATTTTACCGCTCTAATGACTAAACATGTTGTTACAATAGATACCAATTATCCATCGTTCGTGTTCGAACGATCACAAGAAGAAAAGCAAGGGCAAGAAAGAGTACCTGAACCTGTAAAAAGATGTCGATATCTTTCTTGCATATCATCCTCACTCTCCTAAGTGGATTCTTCAACTGGCCGATTCTTCTACTAAACCTTGATAGATGCAATCTCCTTTGATCTCAACTTGCGGACTTCTCTATCTAAAATGGCAATAAGATCCTCCTCATAAGACAAATTCTCATCAAGAAGAACTGAATCCCAACGAATAACGTAGTTTCCATCCTCATGGTACTTTTTCAGCATAGCCACATGAAATACCGAGTGCACTCCTTAGAGTCCTGGAGGCAATGCCAACTCATAAGCCACCTCCCCCACGCGCTTCATAAGTTTAAATTGACCAATATACCTCGGACTAAGCTTACCTCACTTACCAAACCGCATCACCCTTTTCATGGGTGAAACCTTCAGCAAGACTTGCTCACCCTCCATAAAATCCAAGTCCCTAACCTTTCGATATGCATATTCTTTCTGCCTGTTAAGAGTTGCTAGAAGATTCTCCTGGATGAATTTTACTTTATCTAACGATTCCCTCAGAAGATCAGTACCCCATGGTCTCACCTCAAATGCATCAAACCAACCAATGGGAGACCTACATATCCTCCCATACAGTGCCTCAAATGGGGCCATATCAATACTTGAGTGATAACTATTATTGTATGAAAACTCTGCTAAGGGTAAGAAGTTATCCCAATGACCACCAAATTCTATCACACATGCACGAAGCATATCCTCCAACACCTGAATAGTTCGCTCAGACTGAAAATCGGTCTGAGGGTGAAATGCAGTACTAAGATCCAACCTAGTACCTCATTCAGCATCCAATGTTCTCCAAAATTTAGAAGTAAATTGCGTACCACAATCTGATATGACGGAAAGTGGAACCCCATGCAATCGAACAATTTCTGAGATATAGAGTTTGACTAACTTCTCTGCATTGTAGGTCACCTTGACAGGAATGAAGTGAGCAGACTTAGTTAATCTGTCAACAATTACCCAAATAGAATCAAATTTAACCAATGTCTTTAGAAGACCAACCACAGAATCCATTGCAATTCTTTCCTATTTCCATTCAGGATTGGGCATTTTCTGAAGAGTTCCTCCGGGCCTCTGGTGTTCATACTTTACTTGCTGACAATTCGGGCATTGGGCAACAAAATCAACAATGTCACGCTTCATTCTACTCCACCAAAAATGTTGCTTTAGGTCACGCTACATCTTGGTTGCACCAGGATGTATAGAATACCTTGAACTATGAGCCTCTGTAAGAATAGTGTGAATAAAATTATCAACACAGGGCACACATACCCTTACCTTAATTCTCAAAACGCCTTCCTCATCAAGTATTGCCTCTTTAGCCTCTCCTCGTAATACCATATCTCGAATTCGGCTCAGCTTCTCATCAGTAAACTGTTTTCCCTTCAACCTGTCAAGAAAAGAAGATCTTGCCTGCACACAGGCCAAAAATCCTCCCTTCTCTAGTACTTCCTGCCTCATAAAGTCATTAGCTAGAGTCCGAACCTCTCTAGCCAATGGGCGTCTAGAAACTTGTAAGTGACCTAAACTTCCCATGCTCCCTGCCTTTCTACTTAAAGCATCTGCCACAACATTAGCTTTTCCGGGGTGATACAAAATAGCAATATGATAGTCCTTCAGTAATTCCATCCACGTCCTCTAACTCAAATTCAAATCTTTCTAAGTAAAGACATACTATAAACTATGATGATCTGTATAGACTTCACACTTGACCCCATATAGATAATGTATCCATTGCTTTAATGCAAACATGACTGCAGCCAACTCCAAATCATGGGTCGGATAGTTCGTTCATGTACTTTAAATTGCCTCGAAGCATAAGCAATTACATTTCTCTCTTGCATTAGCACTGCACCCAAACCAGAATAAGATGCATCACAGTAAACAATGAAATTCTTACCTTCCACTGGCAAGGTAAGAATTGGTGCAGTAGTTAATAGGGTTTTGAGGTTGTGGAAGCTTTCTTCACATTCGTCCGACCATACAAATGGAACATTATGCTTAGTAAAATTTGTCAATTGGGAAGCAACACAAGAAAATCCCTTGACAAATCGACGGTAGTAGCTAGCTAAACCAACCAAGCTCCTTACCTCTGTAACATGAGTAGGTCTTACCCAACTCTTCACTGCTTCAATCTTAGATGGGTCCACGATCACTCCATCCTTAGAAACCACGTGCCCTAAGAAGAACACTGAATCGAGCCAAAACTCTCACTTGGAGAATTTGGCATAAAGCCTTTTCTCTCTTAACAACTCCAATACAATTCTCAAATGCTCCTCATGTTCTTCCGTGCTCTTTGAGTATATCAGTATATCATCAATATATACTATAACAAAGAGGTCTAGATATGGCTTAAATACCCCATTCATCAGGCTCATGAATGCAGCAGGGGCATTCGTAAGCCAAAAAGACATTACTAAGAATTCATACTGCCCATACGTGGTTCGAAAAGCAGTCTTTGGCACATCTGCTGCCCGTATTTTCAATTGATGATAACCAGATCTCAAATCGATTTTTGAAAAGGTACAAGAACTTCATAACTGGTCGAACAAATCATCAATGCGAGGAAGAGGATACTTGTTCTCAATAGTTACCTTATTCTGTTACCTGTAGTCTATGCACATCCGAAAACTTCCATCCTTCATCTTCAGAAATAAAACTGGAGCACCCCAAGGGGATGCACTTGGTCTAATAAAGCCTTTACCTAACAACTCCTGAAGTTGGGCCTTTAACTCCCTTAACTCAGCTGGGGCCATTCTATAAGGGGGTATGAAATAGGGCGAGTACCGGCTCCACATCAATACAAAGTTCAATATCCCTATCCGGTGGCATACCAGGAAGGTCTGCGGGAAACACATCCCGAATCTCATGGACTATTGAGACAGACTCAATCAAAGGTACTTGGGAAGTATCATCCTTGAGATGTGCCAAGAAAGCTAAACCACCCTTACTAACCATTCTCTTAGCACGATAAAAGGAGATGATATGAACTGGAGTAGAAATGTAGTCGCCCTCTAACACTAGCGGATCTGTCCCAGGCTTGGCCAATGTCACAGTTTTAGCATTACAATCTATGTTTGCAAAATTTGGAGAAAGCCAAGTCATACCCAGAATCACATCAAAATCAACCATTTCTAGATTAATAAAATCTACATGAATATTGCTCCCCACAAAAGTTACAAGACAAGACCTATACAACTTCTCAACTATCACAGACTCACCCATAGGAGTAGAGACACGAATAGGCATGTCTAGCAAATCACAATATAAGTCAAGACAAGTAGCAAAAGAGGAAGATACATATGAAAATGTGGATCAAGGATCAAATAATACAGAAGCCATGCAATCACAAACAAAAAGATTACCTGTGATAACAGCATCAGATGTCTCTGCTTCAGACCTCCCGGGTAAAGCATAACAATGGGCCCTATCACCTGTCTGCCCGTTGCCCCTACCATGTTGCGCTGCAGTAGCTCTAGCTTGCGCACCACCCCGGCAGATTTGGTCACCACAAATACCTTGGCCACCACGTCCTCAAGAATGGCGGCCTCTCCCATGACCACCTCTACCGCTAACTATTGGGGGTCTGTAACTCTATTTTGGACAATACCTCCTAATATGTAAAGTCTCTCCACATCCATAACAATCTTTGGAGTCAAGCATAGTTCTCTAAGAGAATAAAGAAGTCTGGGGATAACCTCAAAACTCCGAGAAATGTTGACTGGTCTGCGATGGACCCCCAGCTACAGCTTGCAGTGAAGACTGAATAGGTCAGGCTGGGTAACCCCCTGAACTCTGCCCTCTGGAGTAAGAACCACTAAACTCACCTCTCTTACGGAACTTCTTAGATGTCGACGCCATGGTGAAGTCGTCTGGCTTCACCCCCTCCACCTCTATCACAAAATTAACCACTTCCTGAAAGGATTTTGCTGCTGCAGCTACCTGTAAGGCAGGGATCTGCAAATCTGACCTCAATCCTTTCACAAAGCGGTGAATCCGCTCTTGTGGACTGAAGCAAAGCTGAGTGGCATACCTGGATAGCGCACGAAATTTGGCCTCATAAGCAGCAACAGACATTCTTCCTTTCTCTAGGCTCAAGAACTCATCTCTTCTCCTATCCCTCAAAATCCGGGGTATATACTTCTCCATAAATAAACTAGAGAATGATGCCCAAGTCATAGGTGGTGACTCAACATACGACCGCCACCACATTTTTACATTTCCCTGAAACTGATAGGTCACAAACTCAACTCCGAATCGTTCTACTATGTCCATCTTATGCAACAGCTCATGACAATCAACCAGAAAATCGTAGGCATCCTCTGATTCAGCACCCTTGAAGACTGGAGGTTTCAACTTCAAGAATTCAGTGAAAAGTTCATACTGATCAATCTTCATTATAGACCTTGTAGTCAATAAAGGAAATGTGCCTACTTCCAATGAGACATTCATGCGGGGAGCCACAACAGCTGCATGTTGTACTCCCGGAACCTGAAGTGCTAGTACAGGAAACACTTGAGGTGTCTGGCCCTGATCAGATAACCCGCTAAGATAAGTAAGAACCTAGTTGATAATCTTTGGGGTAGGTTGGGGTGGTAATTCCTCATCTTGCACCTGCTCATTTTCCACTTACTCACCCTCTCTTACTACCTCATCATTCGGTGGATGAGTCACCTCCCTATTACTAGCTGGACCAGGTGTTTGTCCTCTACCTCTAGAAGACGTCCTCCTGCGACCTCTACCACGGCCTCTTGCCACTGCTCCTCCTCGAGTTACAGCCCCAATGGTTGGCTCAGACACACCCTGTCTTGCCGGTATTGGTGTTGGCACAATTGTTGCTCTAGTTCTAACCATCTGCGAAATAGAGTGAGGATGTCAGATAGCAATTTTTATAAACTGGATACCAATTGGATCCAAATAATAGCACAAAAGAATGAAAGAATGGAATTTTCTGAAAGTCCTATAGCCTCTCAAAGAAAAGTAAGGGCGTCCCCCTACCGTTCCTCAAGACTCTACTAGACTCGTTCTTGTGTGATGAGACCAACGAACCTAAGGCTCTGATACCAAGTTTGTCACGACCAAAAACGAGCCGCGAGTGGCACCTACACTTATCCTCCTAGATGAGCGAACCAACAAATCTAAACCACAATATTTACCAGCATAACAATTATGAATAGCAAAAATAATGAGGAAGATCCAAAACTTATTAACGAAATAAATTAAATAAACTTCTAAAGTTAAATACTTATTATTCCCAAAATCTGGAAGTCATCACATCAAGAACATCTATCCTCAAATTTCTAAATCTAAGAGTATTTAAGAAGCTAAAATAAGTAAAAAGATGGTCCATGTCCGAACTTCAAGACATCAAGACGTGAAGGAGAGAATCCAGCACGAGCTAGGAATAATAGCTCACCCTGAACTCTGATGTACTGAAGACTGGCTAGAGCTGAGGACGAGTCGAAGTCGATGGCACACTTGTTGAACTCCACAAATAACAAAGAAGAAAATTACAAGTAGGGGTCAGCTCAAGGAACGCGTACTGAGTAGGTATCATCGGCCAACTCAAAATAGAAAACAATATATGCTGAATAATAATATAAAATCAACCACTATACTTAACAGGTTATAATCAACAAGAATAAGAACAATTGGCAACAATACCAAGCACGCCTATGAGGACTCAAGCCTCCACACCATACTCATTTGGGAAAAAGGTTCTTCGAATTTGAGTATATTAACATAATTCAAGATTCATTCTATTTATCATTATCGTGTCGGAACGTGACACTCCGATCCCCTTATACTACCGTGTCGGAACATGACACTCCGATCCCCTAATACTATCGTGTCGAAACGTGACACTCCAATCCCTTAATGCTACCGTGTCAGGACATGACACTCCTATCCCCTAATGCTACCGTGTCGTAACGTGACACTCCGATCACCTAATGCTACCGTGTCAGAACGTGACATTCTGATCCACTTATCTCATTATTTTTGTTCATCAAGCCTTCTCTATGTCAAGGCGTCATCTTAATAGAGAGAATTTAAGATTGAAGATTCAATAGTCTCATCATTCTGACCACCCTAATTACACAATCACAACATACAAACATACAATCAAGCATATAGAATACTTTACAATACCACCCAATACATATCGATCGGTATTTAGAGTTTATCTATCACATAGAAATAAACCATAACCTACCTCCACCGAAGAATCGTGATCAAGCAAGCTAATTCCCAATGCCTTTGCTTTCCTCTTCGTTCTATCTCTCTAGCTTGTTCTCCCCTCTTCCTGTTCTTTTTATTTTCCTTCTGCAGATTCTTTTTCTTTTACCCTAATTATCATATAATCCGTTATGATAAAAGTAACCCACTATTTATTTCCTTATTATCTTCTTTAACCCCCAAGTAAATAAATTAGTATACTTACCCCACTAATTCCATAGTTATAATCATGAATAGTCCAAACACCCGTTTAAAACTTTTAGCAGAAATCCGATCCAGTCGGGGTTACGCAGCTTGTGACGGTCTGTCGTATCTACAACGGTCCGTCCTGCAGGTCCGTCACAACGTTAAGAGAGTTAATTTCAATAGTGAGGTTATGCAACATGTGACGATCCGTCATATCTATGATGGTCCGTCCTGCAGTTTCGTCGTGAAGTTCAGAGAGTCGATCCAGTACCTAGATTTCAGAGTTGAAGTGTTTTTGAACAAAGGTGCTTGACGGACCGTCGTGCCTATGACGGTTCGTCCTACCTGCCGTCGAGGGTAATGAGAAGAGCAGCAGAAGAAATTACACAAGTATAGGACGACAGAGTACATGACGGTCCGTCGTGACCATGACAGTCCGTCGCGCGATCCGTTTTTCTAGTCCATTTTTATCAGAACTGATTCTACCGCTCGAATGACTAAACAGGTTGTTACATATATGTATTCATGGAGTCAAAGTAAATATTATGAAAACAAGAAATACAAATGCGCAACACATCATATATTTACATAAAAGAGAACCATAGGCCCGCCTACGTGGCGCCACCAAAAGCAATAATTTTCTTTTAAATTTAGTTATTTTCAAAACTAATCTTCCTCTTTCATGATAAAAATTTGCGACTTTAATGAAGAGTTGTGACTTTTATAAAAACTTGTAACTTTAATTAAAGTTATGGCTTTAATTAAGAGTTGCGAAGTTTATCAAAAGTTGTGATTTTTATGAAAAGTTGCGACTTTAATGAAAAGTTGCGACTTAATGAAAAGTTGTGACTTTTATGGAATGTTGTGAACTTTCAGAAGGGTTGTAACTTTTTTAAATAGTTGTAACCATTCTAAAAAGGCACACTAACTTTTGGTCACACTACCTTTTGTTGCCTATAAATAGTGGGATTTCCTCTCATTTTAATCAACAAAAATTCTGATCTTATTCTTATACATACGTAAAATTTTATATGCTCGTGTACTTTGCTCATGTTGAGCAACTTACTAACACTATTGTTTTTGCATAATTAAGTTTGTGAATAAAATAGTTTCATCCTGAGATGATGCAATTCTTTAAACCTCTTGTATGGAGGGGAATAGTTTTCTTAAAAGGGACATTGTGCATTAAGTGGACATGACTTTTTTCATTCTATTTTATTATATTTTTACATATCCTTGTATGTCTCTTTACACTCATTATTTTATGTTGATGCTATTAATTGTTGTTTTTGAGTACATATTTTAATCTCTATTGTTTATGTTTTTGCAAAATTATTGTTTCCGGTTAGATTTAACATATACACATATCGTACGTATATTCATTTTATAGAAAATTATTATTGCACTCAGTTCCAAGAATTCATGGATTGATATTCTATAATTTAAAAGTACTATATATAACCTTACATATTATTTAATTTTATATAGACATGAAATTTCTCACTTATAAATCGAAGAAATTCATTATGCAAGTTCAAAAGTTTTAATTGTTTTCCTGTTCGAGCGTGATTTTCCTTTTTAATATGTTAACATTTTTGAATTTTCTCCTATGATATAAGACACAATTGTATAATTTATGTAACTTAAATGTTTCATATTATTAGGAAATGTCGTTGTGTGAATATTCTTATTTTCTTCTTTATTTTCTTTCGAATGTTGATTAAAGAACCAATTATTTATTATTTATTTATTAATTCATTCAGTAAAGGTTCTTGAGTTATGCAATAACAACAAACAATTAAATTCCAGCTGGAACATTGCTCATATTTTTTAAGAACCTCTTTTTTCAATATTTTCAATGTATGGATATTAGAATTTTTTTATATAACCTTACATATTATTTATTTTTACATAGATATAAAATTTCTCACTTATAAATTGAAGAAATCCATTATGCAAAATTCCAAAGTTTGAATTGCTTTCATGTTCGAGTGTGATTTCCTTTTTAATTATGTTATCATTTTTGAATTTTCTCCTACGACATATATCACCATGCAATTTAAATGTTTCTTTTTATTAGAAAATGCCTCCATATATATATATATATATATATATATATATATATATATATATATATATATATATATTCTTAGTTACTTCTATATTTTCATTTTAAAGCGTATGATGTTAATCCCGTAGCGGATCAATTCAAATGAACCTTTCAAAATAGTACTATTAGTAATCGACTCTATAGATTCTTTAATAAATGCTGAATTTTTTTATCAAGTTTTGACGTTAAGACCCCGTGCACCTTAACTATGGCTTCGCAGTGACAACCTTAATCAAATGTGTAGGATAGAAGGGAGGTGACGATACACAACGACCAATCCTGAAAGATGACTCTTTCGTCTAAGGATGTCTAACTGTCGCACCGATCATTCGGGGATTAAAGAACCAATGATTTATTATTTAATGATTAATTCATTCTGTAGAGGTTCTTGAGTTATGCGATAACGACAAATAATTTAATTTATGTTGGAAAATTGCTAATATTTTTTAAAAACCTATTTTCCATTATTTTTAATGTATGGATATTAGGAAAAAATTATTTGCATATTCAATAATTATTATTTATGACCGCGCGAAGCGCTGGCAAATTACCTAGTCAAAGTATAATGGCAAATTTTAATTAGTAAAACTATAGCTAAGAAGTTCTGCTTCTGAATGTTTTATGTTTAATCCATTAAGCCATTTATTTGATTTCTCATATGATTTCTCTCCTCTTTTTAAAAAAATCATTTCTCCAAATCTCATCAACTTTTCACCTTTTTAATAAAAATGATTTCATAAAATCAAAGCTTAAAAGGATATTAGATATTACAAAGCAAATAATAACTTATTATATACATGAAAATCAGTTGCGATTCTTGGGAATGGAAAGTAACTAAATTCTTTGTCAATATATGTGTGTTCCACATTAGCATGTGTGTGTCTCTGACTCTATCCATGTTCCAAATTAATGTGACGCATTTCTCAACACTTTACCTTTACCAAATATATACTTGGTGGGATCAAAATTATGTGATCCATTTTAGACTTCAAAATTTAAACAAGACTTATTTGAATTGTGAATTTTTTATATTTCTTTTAATATTTTGGATTGTCAATTATTGTGACTCATAATAATTTTTACGGATAAGATACAAGTACACTAACTAAGTTTCACAGGCACGCCTTAACTAAATTAAGTCTTATTACCCCCAAAATCCATTTTTAGGAAACTTTTTGCAACTTTTTGGCTTATATGAAATCCAAACATCACTCGCACACCTCAGCTGTGTCTCCTAATATATTTTTCCATTCATTTATTATTGTCATTTCTTCTACTCTTTCTTTTATTGAACATGCAATTTTTTGACCGGTCAACACTTCACTTCAAATTTGATCTAATAACCTTATTTTTAATCATGATGATACATCCTTGTTGCACAAGACACTAAAAGTGAGCCTCCATTTCATCAACCATGCACCAACAGAAAAAAAATTATTCAGCATAAAAAACAACTACAAAAAGTTACTATATATGCGTTACAAAAAGTTACTATATATGCGTTTTAAAATGTTAGTAAGCCTCATAATTGTCCTCAAACATTACCTAGAGTAATGTAGAAGTGTCTAATTTTTAGTCACGAATATTGAGGAGCATATTTTCAAAACTCAAATATCTAGTATCGTCTAATTTTTTTATTGTCAATATTTCTCCATTACATTTCAAATTACAAAATCAACTAACCCTTGATTTTTTTAAGTCATATTGTTTAAAAATGAAATAAAATTACTCATATGTTGTATTTTTTTCATATGAGATGCATTTTTTGCAATATTTAAATATTAAAAAAATAACAATAGAGACAAAAAAATTGCAATTTCTGTAGTATCTTATTTAATATAGTATGCGTTAGAATTTTTAAGAATCCTCTAATATTTTTAATCTAAAATAATTTTAATGGTATGTGATGAATTTAATTGTAACAGCTAAACCTCGCTATGATTGAACAACAGAAAAAGGAGGAATCACGAATGGTTTCACGTTCCATGAATAGGACATGGACCCATAACCCTCATTGTGGTTTATACCTAGTCAAGCATGGAGGAACATGGATCCCTCTACGGTCCATGGTATACCACGTGGACCATTATGTGGCCCATATAAAGTACCCAACAAACCCCCAAGGAACTATGAGGAACCATAATGGCGTTCATGGCCCTGGTACTTCACACGATTAGTGAAGTGGACTATGAAAAGGGAAGTTCAGACTATAAGTATTGGGTCAACTTACAAAGGTCATATATTTTTAAAAAAAAATGAATTAGGTTTTCAATGATCTATCAAATAAAACATAATGGAGTCCTCTTTCCAATGCGTTTGAGTTTGATGAAATGTAAGGGAGTAAAAAGCTACGCTTATTACAAAACATACCTATTGGATAGGACATTACCATGACCCAATTAAAGGACCGTGGTCCTGTTGACGGTTGGTCAGTCCCATTATGAAAGCCCTTCATTAGTTTTAAGTCAGGGTCATTTTGGTATTTTTCCCTATGCATTGGGAACTTGAACTATGTAATTTCTTTCCCTCATCTTACATTATTTTTACTCAATATAAGCCAAATAATATAGTAAGTACCTACCAAAACCCTTATTCTCAAAACAATTATCAAAATTAGAACAAAAAGATGAGTACGAGTTCTCGCATCTTCAAAGAGCAAGCGGAGGCTTTCTTTGAATTTTAGTCCCGAAATAGAAAATATTTCTCCATTTATTTCGTCAATAGGTAAGTGAGGTTTTAATATTGAGATCCTTTTATCCATTAGGTCCCTTGAATTTAGTTAGTTATTCAGATTTTTATAAATATTTCAAACCTAATAGGATTTTCACATTTTAAAGATTTATTGTGACTATGGTTCCTTTGATCTAATTAACTTGTCTTTTGATAATTTAGTATGATTCCATATATAACACTCAGAACCCTAGCTTGTTTAAATTATCCTAGTTCATGAATTATACTTGCTCGCCCAATTAGACAAAAAATCATGCCCCAGATTTTGAATAACAAGTTGTCTATTGCATTCTCAATTAGAATATTAGTATTTTTATCTATTTAATATGCTAGTGTATTATTGCTTCATATACATTCAATTGGGAGTAGATTTAGAACCGAGTTGGACTAGGGTTCAGCATAACCTCAAAGTCGCATGTAAAATCTTTTAACTCGTAAAAGATAAGGATAAGCTAAGAAACTAAAGTGTATCATCTTATAAATAAATAGGAAATATTCTAGAAAATTTTGGAAGTGTAAAAAGTGAATTTTAGACATTTTCAAATGACTATAACGTCTAGCTCAGGAGGAGTTAGAGTCGTTATATACATGGTTGCAAAATCCCTTTGAATGATCTTTCCGAATCTGCTGAGTTTGAGCATTTTCAATATTGTATGAGGGATATATGCCTATCACAAGTTGGGCTGTGAGACTGAGGAAGGTCACAATCTTGATTTTAGTAAGGGTAAAAATGTCTTTTCACCCTACTATTTCTATTTCATTTTAAGGTTTTATTAGGGGTAAAACTACGTCCTAAGTCAGTTTTAGATTATTGTAATAAGCTTACGGCTTGGGATAAAAGAGAAGAGAAGAAGGAGCAAGGAGAAAAGTCCAAGAATTTATCAAAAACACCAAGATCGTTGAATGGAATTTGCCGGGGCTGATCCCTATAAAATCTTTGAACTCGTAATATATAAGGATACGCTAAGAAACTAAAGTGTATCATTTTATAAATAAATAAGAAATATTCTAGAAAATTTCGGAAGTGTAAAAAGTGAATTTTAGACATTTTCAAATGACTATAACGTCTAGCTTAGGAGGAGTTAGAGTCGTTATATACATGGTTGCAAAATCCCTTGGAATGATCTTTCCGAATCTGCTGAGTTTGAGCATTTTCAATATTGTATGAGGGATATATGCATATCACAAGTTGGGCTGTGAGACTGAGGAAGGTCACAATCTTGATTTTAGTAAGGGTAAAAATGTCTTTTCACCCTACTATTTCTATTTCATTTTAAGGTTTTATTAGGGGTAAAACTACGTCCTAAGTCAATTTTAGATTATTGTAATATGCTTACGGCTTGTGATAAAAGAGAAGAGAAGAAGGAGCAAGGAGAAAAGTCCAAGAATTTATCAAAAACACCAAGATCGTTGAATGGAATTTGCCGGGGCTGATCGCTATAAGGAATGTAAGATCTTTCTGTGTTGGGTTAGTTCACCCACCAACAAATTTTTTTAATTCAGCAAAGTTTTAATAGATTGAATGAAGAACATCAAAATTCTTGATTGAAAGGTGGTTAAATTCTTGTTGGTTGAGTTGTAGTATGTTTAAGTTGATCGGATTCGTGTTTCAGTTTTTTTCGAATATAATATATTTGATATTGAAGTTATTAGGGATCCTAAGTGATTTGAGTAATATCCGTGGATGTTTAGACGACTTATATATGAAAAACAGAGAAGAAAACTTGGAGGTCCCATCTGACAGGCCCTAAGGAGCCGCACCTACCAAAGCCTCTAAAGGAAATCTCTGTCTAAAAGGCTTTGGCGTGGCGTGCCAGCCATAGAGACTCAAGACAGAGTCTTTCCATCAGGTACTGGCGCTCCACGCCTCTCATAGAGCCAAGGTCGCCTGGAAACCCTGTTTTTTCCCTATCTATTCGTACTAGTTCCTAAGTGTTGTACCTATCATTTCTAGTCGATTCCAATATTCTAAGGTACATCTAAAATTAGAGAAATAATTCATAAAAATGAATCATAAACTTTGAATCCATTATTCAATTCAAGAGAAGTTAGGATAAAAGTCAAGGAAGCTAAGAAGTCAAGTAAAAAACTATGGAGTAAGTTAAGTTTCCAAGAATCTTATTTAAATATTTTAACTTTGTTTTATGGTTTATGTCTAGAGTTAAAGAAAGAGTAAAAAGTTGAATTCATTTCTCGAAAGATATAAGAGAACTAAGTATTTCCTAGAAAGTTATAAATATTTTTACATTTAAGTTAAGAGGAAACTAAGATTTCCCAATAGAATTTTGAACAATAAAAGGGAACATTTACTCCAAGAGGGAATTTTTAAGATAAAAGGAATTAGAATATTATCTCAATCCAAAAAAGGAAGTTATTTTAAAAGCATTAGCTAAAGTATAGTTTGGGAGTAGTATCGATTACCGATGTGGAGATGAGAGTTCATATTAACTCAAGTCTCATTGAAAACCATGTAGCCATCATTGGTACTAATGAGTCATACCTTTAGATGATCACGTAAGTTAAGCTAGTGGATCCTTTAGTGTAGGTGTTCTATGTGAAGGCAAAGAATATGACAGTTTTGGAAGCATGGACGAGACGCTCTATCATCACTTAGGCTCATAGTGGTGGTTGTCGGTTAGCGAACCTCCCACAAAACTATATTACTTTCGTATATAAGTATAGTTGTGTTTTTTAATTGCATTTATTTCACGAACTACGTTTTTTATTGTATTATATAATTTATATTTATTGCATGTGTTTTAAATTTCTTCACAAGGACAATGACTTTTTTTTCGTTATGATAATGCAGTGCAATAGGTCAGAAATCTTCTTTACATACATATATTGAGTTAATTATTTCATTGAGTTACATATTTCTTGAGTGGAGTAAATCCATGTTAAGTTCATCTTATTCAACTCAAGCTTAAGTTGTTGTTTTGCAGTCCAACTCGCATACCCGTACATTCAATATACAGATGTAAGTTGGCCTGCATCGTCTTGTGACATAAATGATGATATAAAATCCACATTAGCTCATGTGGTCTATGTCAATTAAGGCTACATTTTAAAAAAAGTAAAATGAAGTAATAAAGTGAGCTCTAACTAGGAAGATTTGAGGGGTGTGACTTAGTCTAGGTAAGGTTATGGGACTCAAGATATACATTGTACTATTTAGCCTTGGGGGAAGTCTTAGAGGATTTTATTATGTTCTTATATTCTTATAAATGTAAGTGATATATATATGTTGATCCTACATGTTACTGACACTATGTGATATTGGTTTCACTTATGATCATGTGGTTGGTCTCTATTGCTAAAATTTGATGATGTTAGTTTTATTGATATAGTATGTAAATTGGGCATAACTTATAGTTCTTATTGGGTTAACTTGATCGAGTGATGTTATCGAGCCTTACTTAGTCATTGCACTAGTGGACTTAATCGGGGTGTATGAGTGATGGTCTTGCTTAGGTTATGATTTTATGAACTTTTATGCATGCTTGTTGATATTACAACTTGATGATAGAGTTATCTTTGGTTATGTGTTCAATTATGTTGATATGCATGTTGAATTGACTGGTATTGTTGGTCTTGTGATGTCCATGGTCTTGACTTAAGTAATATGTACTTATTGTCTTTGTTTTTGTCCTTGGATGTGCATAAGGTATTCCCAAAAACAGTTTGCATTCTTTTGAATAAATCTCCTTTTTTTTGCTTGATTTCTATGTTGTATGTGCATATGATCCTATATTTAGTACAAGTGTTGTGCTAACCACATTGATTCTTTTTCCCTCAACAATTTAGGTTCCGGTCGTTGAAGGTTCGTGACGACTTTTAAATAAAGGCTTGGATCATTTCTCCAAGTGTGGGTATGTCCTCATGTTCGAGGATGATGTCTTGCTATTACTCCCTATGGTTCTTTTTTATAGTCTTAGGACAATCATTTCACTCATGTTGTTTCAAGATATTGTTTTAAGACCTAAATGAAATTTCTACATTTGTGTAAGGTCTTATGCCCATCTTGATTTGACTTCATTTAAATTGTTAAATATAAGACATCCCTTTTAAGACTATATTATGTATGTTGTCAATATGTGTCATAAAATTAGAAGATTATGCAATATTCTTACACGAAGGGTCTATGTATACTCGATATGAATATATTATGTGTAAGCGAGAGGTCTAAGTAAGCCTTATGAAGAATTGAAGATGAAATTTTTTAAATTTTATGTACTTATAACCTATGAATGTAATGATAAATTATAAGTGGCTAGTCTTAGTCCTCTTCGAGGATGAAGAATCCTGTTACGTGTAGGGGATGCTCCCTGGATGTGACAAACTTGGTATCAGAGCACGAGGTTGAATATTTCTAGAAACGACATCTTAATAGACCACGTGTATGTAGATTCTTATTCATAATTTTGAAGCGCGCCACACTTATAAATGAGAAACTATATGATGCTTAGAAACTGTCATTTTCTTGTATTCAAATGTCGTGCCTTTAGAGTCTTTCTATATGCTTTAAACTAAACCTTGTATCACGGTTATAGGTTGAATACTCGAAGATCAGCTGCTAGTGCCGAGGAATAAATAAAAAATGTGGAAGAACAAGACAACCAAACGCCTGCATAAGACAACCTACTGCCTTCACTTAAAGAAGTTTCTATGGATGATCAAGTTCCGGATGTTCCTCCACTGATGACTGATGGAGAGATAAGGGTAGCCTCTCTCGCTTTCACCCAAGACATGACCTCTCAATCTAATGCTATCACGTCACATGTCCAAGCTATGAAGTCCCAACTGAATCGAGAGGTTGGACCTTGAGTGCCTCAACATGCTAACACAATGCCTTGCGTCAGAGCAAGTTAACTTGAATGAATCACCCTTTGTACTATGGGTCGAGGTAGGATGAGGACCCTCAAGATTTCCTCAATGATGTCTATAATATTCTCTATGCTATGGGTGTAACCTCAATTTAGAAGACCGAGTTAGAAGTCTATCAACTCAAAAATGTGGCCCAAATAAGGTATGTGCAATGGAGGGATAATAAGACCATAAGAGGTGGTCCCGTGACTTTGGAGATCATTAAGAAAGCTTTCCTGGAAAGATTATTTCCTAAAGAAATGACGGAAGTTAAGGTGGAAGAACTCACCAACCTTCGTCAAGGAGGTATGAGTGTACTTGACTATTCTTTTAAATTTAATAAATTGTCCAAGTATGTTCCATCCTTGGTTTCGAACCTAAGGGATGATATGAGTCATTTTATTATGGGGGTGTCCAAAGACTTGGTGGAAGAATGTCGTTAGGCTATGCTTCATGACAACATGAATATCTATCATCTCATGGTCATGCTCAACAAATGGAAGATAATAGGTTGAGGAGAAAGGGCAGCCAAGAAGGCAAAGTCTTAGGAAGGTGGTTCCTCTAAGGGTAGGCTTGACATTCAATACAGGCCTAGGTTTAAGAAGAGTTTTTTAAATAAACTTACTTCCAAACTTTCCAAGGCTTCTGATGATAGGGTGTCTAACCCTATGTCTCAAAATGGAAAATGTACTAGTTTACCAAGTAAGAAGCCAACTTGTAGAAAGTGTGGCAAGAAACACTATGGTGATTGTCTTGTTGGGACGGACAATTATTTTAGTTGTGGCAAGAGCGGCCACAAGGTTTGGTATTGCGCTAATGTGAAGGGTCAAGACAAAGTAAACGGGCAAGCTCAAGCTCGTGGTTCTAATGTGGATGCTCTGAAGAGAATCACTTTTATGCACTTTGCTCAAGGGGTGAACAAGACAGTTCTCTCGATATGGTGACCGGCATGTTACAGTCTTCACAATATTTTGTTTTTTCTTTACTTTATCCGGGTGCTACATAATCTTTTGTTAATCCCTTGATAACTAGGAAGTTTTATATTTTCCCTGATATCTTAAATGAACATTTCATGGTAACTACCCGGTCGGTGAGTTGATGGTTGCAAAGAGGGTATATAGTAATTGTCCTATCATGTTGCCCAATAGAGTTACTTATGTTAAATTAGTAGAACTTGATATGGTTTATTTTGATGTCATCTTGGGGATGAATTGGTTGCATGATTGTTTTGCCTCCATTAATTGTAGAACAAAAATTGTCAAGTTCAATTTTCCAAATGAACCATTTTAGAGTGGAAGGGGGGAAATTCTATTCCTAGAGGTCGTATTGTTTCTTGTTGGAAGGCTTGTAATATTATCTCAAAAGGGTGTTTATACCATATTTTAAGAGTCAAAGACTTAGACCCCAAAAACCTCCCATTGAGTTAGTTCTCATAGTGAGGGAATTTCTAGAGATCTTTCCTAATGATCTTCCATGAATCCTCCCAAACGGTAAATTGATTTTTGTATTGACTTGCTACCAACCCCATTTCAACTCCTCCTTATTGGATGGCTCCAACCGAATTGAAATAGTTTAAGGTTAAACTCAAAGACTCACTAGACAAAGGCTTCATTAGACCTCGTATTTCTCCATGGGATGCAACGGCTTTGTTTGTAAAAAAGAAGATGGGTCCCTTAAATGTGCATTGATTATTGCCAACTCAATAAAGTCACCATTAAGAATAAGAATCCTCTCCCTCGGATTGATGACTTGTTTGATCAACTCCAAGGAGAAATATTCACATAAGTTTGAATTGAGATCAGTGTATCATCAACAAAGGGTGAGAGGTGAATATATACAAAAAATGACATTTCCGATTATATTTGGTTACTATGAATTTCTAGTAATGTCCTTTGGTCTCACTAATACCATGGGGGAATTTATGGACCTCATGAATAGAGTATTTTGAAGTTAGATTCATTTGTCATTGTCTTCATTGACGACATCTTTGTATATTTAAAAAATGAGGGTTATCACATGAACCATTTAAGGGTGGTGTTGCAAGTGCTTAAGAAAACCAATTATTTGCCAAGTATAGCAAATGTGAGTTTTCATTGAGGTTGGTGGCGTTTCTTGGTTATATAAACTCTAGTGAGGGAGTTGAGATTGATCAAAGAAAAACCGAGGCGGTCAAAAGTTGTCCTAGACCATTTACTCCAACAGACATAAGAAGCTTTTTTGGGTCTAGTGGGTTATTACAGGAGGTTTGTGGATGTTTTAGAATTCATTGCTTCTCCCTTGACTACCTTCACCCAAAATAGTGTAAAATTTGAGTGGTCGAAGGCATGTGAAAGAAACTTCCAAATCTTAAAAGAGCGGCTTACCTCTGATCCGGTGTTGACCTTATCGGAGGGTACCAAGGGCTTAGTTGTGTATTGTGATGCATCCCATGTGGGATTAGGGTGTGTTCTTTTGAAACATGGGAAAGTAGTATCCTATGCTTCTAGGAAACTTAAGGTGTACGGGAAGAATTTTCCAACTCATGATCTTGAGTAAGCGTCCATGGTATTTTCCTTGAAAATATAGAGGAATTATTTTTATGGTGTTCATATTGATGTGTATACCGACCAGAAAAGTCTTCAATATGTGTTTACTCCAAAGGAGTTGAATCTCCTGGTAAGAAGCTGGTTGAAATTATTGAAGGATTATGACATGAGTGTTCTCTTCCACCTCGGCAGAGCTAATGTGGTTGCGGATGCTCTAAGTCGTATGGCCATAAGTAGTATGTCTCATGTAGAAGAAACAAAGACAAACCTAGTGAAATTTGTTCATAGGTTGGCTAGATTGGGTGTTAGATTGGAAGATTCTCCAAATAATGCTTTTATTGTCCATCATAACTCTGAATCATCTTTGGTGGTCGAGGTGAAATCAAAAAAACACCTTGATAAACCCTTGATGGAGTTGAAGGAGTCAGTTATTGGTAAGCTTAATGAGTCATTCTCCTTAAGGGGATGGTGTCTTGAGGTATCAAGAAAAGTTGTGTGTAGCCAATATTGATGACTTGAGAAACCAAATTCTTGAGGAAGCTTATGGTTCTCGTTATTCCATTCATTCGAGTTCTACAAACATGTATGATGACCTTATAGAAGTGTTTTGGAGGGAAGTCTTGAAAGGGGACATGATGAAATTTTTTTGCAAAATGCCTAAATAGCCAACAAGTGAAAGCCGAACACTAAAAGTCGAGTTGTTTAGTTCATGAAATAAAAGTTGCCACTTGGAAGTGGGAACACATTAATATAAATTTCGTAGAAGGTTTGCCTCTGACACAAAATCATTATGATTCTATATGGGTGGTTGTGGATAGGTTAACCAAATCCGTTATTTTATTCCCGTCAAGTCCACATACTCGGCGGAAAATATATGCAAGGATGTTTATGGATGAGATTGTGTGTCGCCATGGTATTCTGTTATCCATCATTTCGGATAGGGGTGCACAATTCACATCTAGGTTTTGGAGGTCATTCCAAAAAAGTTTGGGTACCAATATGAAGATAAGCACCACTTTTCATCCCCAAACATATGTTCAAAATGAGTATGCTATTAAAACCCTTGAGAATATGCCTAGATCTTGTATTATTGACTTCAAGGGAAATTGGGATAGACAATTTCCATTACTTGAGTATAACAATAGTTACAATTCATCTTTATCTATTTCTCCTTTCGAATCCTTTTATGGTAGGAGATGTAGATTTCAAATTTGATGGTTTGAAGTGGGAAAGACTTCACTCTTCTGTCCCGAATTGATTTATAAGACTTTGGAGAAAGTTCATATGATAAGGAATCGGTCGAAAACAGCCTATAGATGACAAAAGTCTTATGCAGACCATAGGGGAAGGGATTTAAAATTTCAAGAGGGGCATAAAGTGTATCTAAAAACTTCACCCATGATGGGAGTAGTGAGATTTGGCAAAAAGGGGAAGTTGAGTCCTCGTTATGTTACGCGGTCCCCTATGAAATTTTGCAAAGTGTTGGCAAAGTTGCATACGAGTTGAGATTACCTAGTGAATTGGCTTCGCTTCATCTAATATTCCATGTTTCCATACTTAAGAAGTGTATCGGTGATCCCAAGTCCATTCTTCCTATTGAAGGTATAGGTGTTGAAGAGAACCTCTCTTAAAGGTTCCGAAAGAAATTCTTTATTGACAAGTAGAGAAGTTGAGGAACAAGGAGGTGTCTTCAGTAAAGGTGTTATGGAGTAACCAACTAGTTGAGGATGAAATATGGGAGGCAGAGGCAGACATGAAGTCTTGTTACATACCCTCATCTCTTTGTTGATTAAGGTTAGTCGTTCCTACTAATTATGAAAATAATAAATTAAATTTGACTTGTTTTGCAAAGATGTGCATGTTTAAGTTAAAGGTTTTTGCGATAATGAAGTTTCATATGAAAATTCTCTTTTGCTTCATTTAAACTTATTTGAGTATTTTGTATGTTTTGTCTTCATGAAATTATATTGAGCATGTTGAAATGTTGTGAAAAGGAATTTTGACATTATTGACTCTTTAATGATAGGTTAAGCTCATGTTGTTGTTAAAAATGAGATTTCTCCTATTGTGCTATTGATATTTAATGTGTGATAATTAATTATTAAGTGTAAATTCTATGTTGAGTTGAAACTCTTGTTTGATATGTTGTTTATTGGGTTGCCAGTCTTGAGTCTATCTTTTCCCTTCAAAACATTTTTAGTGTCATTCGGGGACGAACGTTCCTAAGGGGTGGATAATGTAACACTCCAACAGTCTTAAACATAATATAGAGCCTCAGAAGAGTGTCTAAGAGTTTTAACATTGTTTTCATGTCAAATATAATGTATATGAGTCAGTTAGAACGTTTTAGAGTCAAAACGTCAAGGAACGTCCATAACGTCCGGAGACTAGTGCAAAAGGTGTAGCGTGCCTTAGCCTAATTGATGAGGTTTTAGGAGTCGGAATTTAATAAAATTTGGTGGTAAGATGTCTAAAATGTATTACATTTTGTTTAGGGGCGAAATTTCATGTATGACTTCCTAAGGACTAACCAAGGGTCCTTGAGGAGAACCCTTGCATTGTGGCTAAATGTTGTCTAAGACAGTAGCCATCAACGAGAAGTAGGCTACAAGGCGTGGTCGAATCCATGGGGCATCCATGTCTACCTTCGACGGTCACTTAGACATTTTCCGAAAAAACCATTTTGGCCAGTATCTATCAAAATCAACGGTGTGTAGGACGGTAGTTGAAAAATGCCCGTCGTCAGACCTACGGACCGTAGGTCGTGGTCTTGTAGGTCAGAGCTGCAATTTTACTGTTGAATTTTAAGTTGATTCATTTAATTAATTTATATATTAGTTAATTATTTAGGGTTAAAGGAGGTCTATTTAATATAGGTAAAGACTTATATAAAGCCCCTAACCTAATTAAACTAACCCATCTCTCATATTTCCCAAAACCAAATTGCTCCTCCTTTTTTCTTCGTGCTCTCTCCCAAAGAAACTCCCTAGAAGAACAAGAAAAGGAGGGTTATAGGGAAGCAATAACACTACTTTCTCCATCAATATTCATTAATTAACAACATTTTGGGAATACTTTCACCTTTTGGATTCCTTTCCCCAAAGGGCTCCATCAGAATTGCTTTCAAGAAGATTAGTTTCAAATGAGTTTCTTTCTATTACGAATTTGATCTCCTAAAATTGTATTATTCATGGTGTATTTTGATTATTATTCTTAGAATATGATGTATTGTGATTCAATTATGCTAGTTCTTCATATATTGACCTAGTTTGTGGAAGATGACATTTTCCCTTTTAACCCTATGTTATGAACTAGCGATGAATTGATGAGTAGTTATTCAATTGACCTTATTTTTGTGTTAATTACTATTTAGTGATGATATTACACCCATTGTTGGGTTGAATTTGATGGTTTATGGTTAAACCTTGGATGATGGCTTCAGAAGGAGATTGGGCAAGTCTTGTAATCTCAAACATTTACTTCAGTTATCATTACTTGAGTTTAGTGATGAAGTTATATTAAAGTATACCTTATTATGAGATTGTTTAGGGAAGGTATTATGTCGAATTTAAATGTCTTAAGTATGTCATTATGAGATTATGCTTAATATGTAGTTATATAAGGTTAGTTATTAAGTAACCATGTGCCTTACTATGATATAATGATGTTAGTAGGTTAATCTAACATATGAGGGTTGTAATTAAAGGTAATCTCATGATATTCCTATTGATCTATGATTGTGAATATATAATGGGTAGACCCTATGACATAAACTAAGTTATGTTAATTAAAGACATTTCAAAAGAACTCTAACTTAGCAACGAGTGAACTAGAAGTGAGGAGGGTCCCTTCCCACATGGGGAAGGTAGATTCACTAATGCACTCATGTGATTAAAGACAATAATGAATGTAGCATAATGAGGGTCCCAACTTTATCTCTTAATTCTTCAACTATGTTGCCCCATATGAATACTAGTTAGTGGATCCACAGAGATGTTATGTTCATGTTTTGTACTACCTTGGAAAATAGTTTGTCTTCTTTTGGTGTATGGTTCCATGACACTGGATTCCACATTAGCCTATGTGGTCTATGTCTATTAAGTAAAAATGTTCCCAAAAGTAACATGAAGTAACAAAGAAAACTCTAACTAGGATGACTTGAGGGGTTTGACTTAGTCTTGGTAGGGGTATGAGACTCTACCTATACATTACATTATTTATCCGTGAGGGAACTTTTAGAAGGATGTTCTTATGTTCTTATATTGTTATAGATGTAAAAGATATATATATATATATATATATATATATATATATATATATATATATATATATATTGGTCTTACATTTTAATGACACTATGTGATATTGGGTTCACTTATGAACATGTGGTTGGTCTCTATTGCTAAAGTATGATGATGTTTAATCTTATTTATATAGTATCTGAATTTTGCATGGCTTATAGTTCTTATTGGGTTTACTTGATCGAGTGAGGTTATGGAGCCTTACTTAGTGATTGCACTATTGGACTTAATAGAGGTGTCCGAGCGATGGTCTTGCTTAGGTTATGATGTTATGAACTATTATGCATGCTTGTTGATATTATAACTTGATGATAGAGTTGTCTTGATTATGTGCTCAATTATGTTGATATGCATGTTGACTTGACTAGTCTAGGTATTGTTGGCTTGTGATGTACATGGTCTTGACTTAAGTAATATGTGCTTATTGACTTGTATTGGTCCTTGAATGTGCATAAGGTATTCCCAAAGTGACTTTACATGTTTCTGAATAAATGTTCCTTTTTTGCATGATTTGTATGTTGTATGTGCATATGATCCTATACTTAGTACAAGTGATGTGCTAACGCCATTTCTCCCTTTCCCCCCAAATTTTAGGTTATGGTCAGTGAAGTGTGCATGACTACTTTTGAATAAAGGGATGGATCATTTTTCCAATAGTGGGTATGTCCACACGTCCGAGGATGATGCCTTATTATTACTCTAGCTATTTTTTTTGTTATAGTGTAAAGACAATCATTTCATTCATGTTGTTTCAAGATATTGTTGGAAGCCCTAAGTGACATTTCTACATTTGTGTAATGGCTTATGCCCATCTTGATTTGACTCCATTCATTTGGTTTAATATGAGACATCCCTTTTAAGACTGTATTATGTATGTTGTCAATATGTGTCATAAAAGTAGAAGACTATGCAATATTTTTATACGAAGGGTCTATGTATACTCGATATGAATATATTATGTGTAAGTGAGAGGTCAAAGTGAACGTCATGAAGTAGAGTAGATGAAAAGTTTTATATTTTCAAAATTTTTAACCTATGAAAGTAATGATGAATGCTAAGAGGCTAGTGTTAGTCCTCTCCGAGTAAAACGACGTCGGTTACGTTAAGGGGGTGCTCCCCGGATGTGACATGATGCTACTGTAAGATTTGTATCTTAATTTTTGAACCATAGTAAAATAATTTTCACATTTTTCATGTTCGTTTGAGAAAATTATGGCTCTTTTACCATTTTGATTAGATATTGGTGCATTGAACGTCGAGAAAGACAATCTTTTGTGGAAAAAAACATAGGGGTAGGAACTGAAGGTATCACAAAAATATTTGGTTGCTAACAAAATAATGGCCAACATGTATAATGTTAGTGTTTTTATTAAGGGATAGATTTGACGTTTATGTTTTTTGCATTTTGGGAGCTTGGAATATTTGATCGAGACAATTTTCAATATGTTTTTCTTGTATGAATATTTGGTACATGATTCTACCTTTATTTTATTCATTTTCTAATGGCACCAAAGTTAAGATTTTGAACCCCAAAGATATGAAAATAAATTTCATTTGGTTTGTAAATCTATTTGTGGTTGGATTTCGTATTTTTTTAAGATAGAGATTTTTATGTTATAGGTTAACCAACTTTTGCATTAAATTTCTTAATTCTCGTTTATTTGTTCATTTTAAAATACACACGACCATGTAATTTGGGAATATTGGGAAAACAATTTAGAAATCACATTTTCTTAATTTGAGCATCGATTTGAAATTTGTTTATGATGAAATCCATATTAAGGTTCCTTACCTTATGGCATAACCAATACTTGGAATCACTGGTGACCCCAAGACAACCTTAAGTACTAGAATACTACTATCGGATAAGCTGAACATTCTATATAAAGAATGTTAGAGCTAAAACACGACTGATTGTGAAAAGTACTTAATGTATATATGACTGAAATCCATGAAAAACTCAACAACTAGTGTATGTATTACGAAAGCAATAAATAACTGGAAAGACAAATAAATAAGTTTATTGGAAGAGTGATGTTTTTTATAAGTCGTTTTGCACATTCGAGGAGATTATTGTTGCACTTGGTCCAGATTCCACCTCTACATTTGTTGGGCCACTACTGATTGAAACTTCACCAACCCATACACTGACACATTGTTCCAAATATTAGGTGGGTGCATGGCATATATGCATAGCTTCAAAAGCTAGTACATGCATAGATTCAGCAGATAGTACAAGCCTTCCTACTACCCCTCGAGAGATCTCTTCGCCCTTAGGTATTTTTTATTCGACCTTATCCATTATAGTGCAAGAGCATTTGTCACGCCCCGAGCCCAAACCATGGAGGTTCTCAGCACTCGATGACCATTGTTGGCCTTAAAGGGGACCCTTGGCCTAGCTTACTTAACTCATTGGAAGACTTAACTCAATAAACTAAAACAATCTCACGATATAACTTAAAGTAAGTAACTTAGCCAAAATGGCTCTTAAATATCATAGAAAAATGTCTTCAATACAAAGATAAGAGAGTCAGCGCTAATTATCTCACTATCAATAAAGCCTTAATAAAAATAAGATGGATGTTGGGACAGGCCCCACAACACCCTTCAAAAAAAAGTTTGAAAAGCAAATAAATGTGTTCTATAAATTGCGAGGAGTCTCACAACTGACTCTGAGTGCTCAGCCGGATCAACAAGGCGCTGAATCATGTTGATCCATGTTATCTGCGTTTGCTTCATCATACTACGCAGGCCAACTGGCATCACTACATTGCATGTATGAGTATGCGAGTTGGAATGCTAATAACAACTTAAGCTTGAAAAGAGTAAAAATGAACAATTACCTTGGCTCTTCTCAACTCATGAATAACTTGACTTAATATAAAGCAACTAGACACATGCAATATGTAAAACTTTTTAAACTATGAAAAAATACTTAGTTTGTTAATGAAAATGCAATAACAAACTCAACTTTATTTTGTATATAAAGTAATATAGTTTATGTGGGGGAGTCTCTAACAAAAAACCACCACTATGAGCCTAAATTGTTGCCCAAATTCTTGCCCAAAGTACCAGAACTATCCTATACTTTGTCGTCGCATAAAACTACTTAACTTTGTGAATCCAGTATGTTAAGTTATGTGATCATCTAAAAAGTATGACCCATTAATACCCATGATGACTACAGTGGAGACTTGAGTTATTATGAACTCGCATCCCCATATTGGTGCTCAATAATACTCCCAAAAATATACATAACTAATGTATTAAAAAAGACTTTTTTCGTTGGGTTAGGGTAATTGCTCAACACTTAGCTTCACAAAACTCTTTTGGAATCAATATTCCCCTTTCTTGGTCAAAACACTTTTGGAAATTTTAGTTTCATCTTATCTTAATAGTGAAGAAATTTATATACTCTTAGGGAATTATTAGTACGCCTATAAATTTTGAGAAATGAACTGAACTCTTTATTCTTTACTTAGATTGAAACTTGAGTCTTGAATTAACTCTTTGGAACACTTATCTCTCGTATATTTCTTTGAAGGGAGAACTTCAACTCTTTAATCTTTACTTATCATTAAATTTGAGTCTTAAAAAAGTTTAAACGTTGTTAAAGACCCTTCAGAACTCGTAAGAACGAGAAGAAAAAACAGAAATTTATGACAAAGATGATAGACACACTCAAGAAATTATGTGGTTCTTGATATGAGGATAAAGATGTCCTCTATATCCCTGCTAGTTATAGTTCTAACTGAGGATCCTAAGGGAGCCCCTCGTATTCTCATTTGTATTTTTATACTGTGCGGACACAATTTCTTTTTAAGTTAAGGCTGCCTTCCTTCTTGTTCGTATTATGATTTTGACTCCAAGCTAACCATGAGCTGGCATATCATAAGCATACTAATATTTGTTGAAATAAGAGATACTATGTACAAGCTTAAAACAATGGTAACTGAAACTGGGGAATACCCAACTCATATGAATACATGAAAAATACTATCATTTCAAAAACAACTTAAAGATCACACTAAAATATAAATTTGAATCTAATACTATGTCTTAAATAATCCTCTAACTGACTAGAGATACTCGGACATGCCCCTAGCTAACTCTAGCAAAAACTCAAACAAAAGTAAGAGACTAAATGTAAAAAAACATGTCTATCATCCTCAAATAATGAGGAATCACCATTGATACTATCAAATATGCATCGGGAACTGATATATACATGATTTGAATGCTGAAAACCTTAACCAGAAGATGTAGCACAAAGTATGTGTTAGTACTTGAAGGTAATAAACATGCAGTATAGGATACACTTGTTACAAAAAAATGATAATATTTTTCAGAATACTCTAAAAATTAAATCACAAAAATTATCTAAACAATCTAAATCCCCTCAGGACAATCTCTATCAATCAAGCTCTGGCGCTCCACGCCTCTCAGAGCGCCAAGGACGCCTGGAGACCCCATTCTTTCCCCATATTTTAAAACTTGTTCCTAAGTGATGTACCCACATTTCTTAGTAGGTTATAACACTCTAAGGTGCATGTAAAAATCAAGAGATCATCCATATACATGAGATAAACCTTTAATCCATAATCCAACTCAAGGGGAGTTAAGATCAATGTCAATGAAGTTAAGAGTCAAGTCTAAATGTTAAGAAACAAGTCAAAGTAAGTCTGTAAGGCTTTCAAGAGTCTTAAACTAACATTTTTACTTTATTTTAAGTCTCATGATACAAGTTTATCAAAGAGTAATTATTTGAGTTAAAATTCTCGAAAGTTATAAGGGAACTAAGTATTATTTAAGAGTTAAGTTACAAGTTGAGCAAAGAGTAAATAGTTTGATTCATTTCTCAAAATTTTAAAGGAACTAAGTATTCCCAAGAGTTTCAAATGTATTTCATATTTCGATAAAGAAAGAAAGATAGAATTCCAATAGAGACTTTGTCTAGTTTTAGTAAAGAGGAAACTATGATTTCCAAGAGAGCATTTAAAAGCTAAGTTTGCGCAAATTATCTCATACTAGAGAAGTAGTTATTTTTAAAACATATGAGCTGAGTATTTTGGGAGTAGTATTGAGCACCAATTTAGGTATGGGAGTTCATATTAACTCAATCACCATAAACCATGTTGCTAACATGGATAGATGAAGGGACATGCTTTTCAGATGATTCCTTAGTGCATTTCAGCATTGACTAGTGAATCTACATAATAGTTCAGATTCTATATCGTTGGCAAGGTGTAGGACGCTCCTCTTGAAATGTGAGATAAGTATTGTACCATTGCTTAGGCTCTAGATGTCGTCCAAAGGATTTAGATATACGTAACATATAACTTTGCATGTAGTAAACTAGGAAAGGATTGTTGTTGCTAGGAATACTTTGTTCTGAACCTGTGGGGGAAGAAATATACCCTAGTTACTCTCTCATCTTGCTAAAACCAAAGTTTATTTTTGTTCATGTGCTAATTACATTGTTAAAGGAATTTGTTTCACAAAACCCCCTTTTACTTACTTTGTTTGGAAACACATTGACTAAATAGTTATAATCGTGAGTTAAAGTTAAGTCTAAACCAATTTCCTCGTGGGATTTACCCTAACCTACTAGTTGGGTTTTTTACTTGATAACGATCACTTATGCTTCTTCATGGAGGTATAATTTGAGCGTATAAAATTTGGGCAACCCTGCCAGGGAATTCGTGCTTTTAGATTAATTTTTATCACATCATTGATATTTAGCAAACTATTTCCTGATTTTACTTTATTATTTTTGTTTTTTTAAATCTCATGTCTAGCTCTAGTGTATGTGAATTACATAGAGCTGAGGGGAACTACTCACTACATATGGTCCTGAACTAAATCAATCTTTTAGAAGAATGGACAACCAAGGGGTTCCAGTCAACCCTAAATTTTGAAATCTATGTTATTGGTTAGTCCATCAGCCACCATAACCAGTTGAGTCACACAACCTGACAAACATTGAGAATCCATTAGGTGATGCCTTTGAGGGTGAAACCTCAAGCATCCCCACGACTTAAGGATTAGTACAACGACAATGTGAAGATTGCAGACTCTGATGGACCTCTTGTACTATCCCCATTGCCCCCTGGGCACACTTTCGCGGTGTCTAGTAGCTTGATATAGATGCTCACCGCAAGGAGCTTGTTTTAAAGACTTCCATCGAAAGATCCACTTGCACATATAGCCAAACTAAGATAGGTGTGCAAAAGTTGTGTGGTCGACCAGACTCTGATAAAAATGTTATTGTGATGCGAGAGTTTTCTGTTATTCTTTCAATATCCTGTATTTATAAGGTTAAGAAACATAAAAAGAAATAAAATGAAGCAGAAAAAATATAAAATACAAGAATTAATCCAAGTCCACAGAAACTACTGTGTGTCCTTAAGAAATTTAATCCCCTCAGTGTACCCAAGGTTATGGATTAATTTCTCCCAAGATAAAACAGATTAAACCTGTTAAAGAAATAGTTGTACCTCAAACTTCTTTAACTTCAACGAACTTAAGAACAACAACAAGTCACATATACTCAGTCGATCGACACTTTGATTTTATTTGATAGAAAAATAAATGCGTAGAAAGAAAAATTTTCAGTGTTTTAAAAAATGAAAAATTGACTTCCTTTTATAGCCATTTTCAGCAAGGAACATGTCTGTTCAGTAAAATCTGCTCAACCCATTTTATCAAGAAAGTTGTGTCTTTTGGAAAAAATAACAACTTTTCCGAAAATTGTGTTTGTTAGGAAAATAATGACTTTTTGGAAAGTAACAACTTTTCGGAAAGAGTAATAACTTTTCGGAATATTACCGTTACCTGCAAATTTATTAGAGATAATTTTGAAAGGATTTATATTTACTTGATTTAACAAAAACAGATTAAATAAATTTTGTCCAAAAAATTTATCAATCAAGCACATCATTTACCAAATCCAAATCCAAATCCAAAGCCAAAGCCAAAGCAAAAGCCGAGCGAGCAACGACGACGGAGCGAGGGGGCATCTTCTTCTTAGCTCTTTAAGAAGTAATGGAAGTGTTTCCTTCAATAAAGACAACAATTTCCCGTTCTCTTCTGATATGGGAGAAATGACTTTTCTTTTTCCCTCCAAAGTAGTTCCATCACTTTTCATATTCACTCTTTTCTTTTCCCATTCACACTCGCTAAATCCCAACAATCCCCCACATAAATGGTGAAGGCTATTGTTAAAATATATGCATGAAAAAACTTGTGTGTCTTGTAGGTAAAGGTTAATCATATCTGAATAAGTAGGTTTCCCTTTAAGCTTTCCATTGTGAACATATATCGGATATACTCGGTCAATCGGTAGATTTGATATCTTTGAACCGTCGAGCTTTGGTGTATACTTAGACAACATATGTCACACAATCAACCCTTGAACTGTTCTTAGTTCTCATTGTTTTGTTCGTTTCAGCCATGAACACATCTTGGATAGTAAGTGCTTAAAGAACTGGCCTTACCAGATTCTCCTTGAAGCGGCTTACACTTCACACTTACATAGGTGATTTCTAAATGTATTATACCAAAGATACACCATTTGATATTCCCTGTATCAAACTTAGAAACTATTAAAAAGTCCTTATGTCTTTATCCTGGTTACTAAACAATGTCTCATCATGAGAATGGACCATGAAATAATAATAATTTTTTCTTTTCCTTTGACAATGTTTAACCGTAATCAATGACTTTGTTTTACTGCCTTGAACCTAGATCTTGGGATCTCCAGTCTTCTAGGTAGAGTTACCGCCACGATGACTTGTTCTCGGCCATAGTCCCATTCCTGTCGATGATTTCTCAACTCCCTCTCTATTTAGTCCTTTTGTAAGTGGATCCGAAACATTATCTTTTGACTTCACATAGTCAATTGTGATAATTCCACTAGAGAGTAGTTGGCTCACACAGTTATGTCTTCGTCTTATGTGACGAGACTTGCCGTTATACATAATTCTTCCAGCCCTTCCTATTGTAGCTTGACTATCACAATGTATGCATAGAGGGGCCATTGGTTTGGGCCAAAATGTAATATCTTCTAAGAAAATCCGGAGCCATTCAGCTTCTTCATCTGCCTTGTCTAAAGCAATGAATTCAAACTTCATTGTAGAGTGAGCTATACATGTTTGTTTAGATGATTTCCAAGATATTTCTTCTCCACCAATAGTAAAAAATGTATCCACTTGTGGATTTTGTTTCAGTTGACCCAGTAATCCAATTTGCCCTTTTAAAATTCAAAAATTTAAAATTTTCAAGTATCTTTTGAATATAATGAGTTTGAGACGATGCTAGACCATTTGGAGCTTTAGGAATTTTAATTCCTAATATCACATAAGCAACTCCTAAATTTTTCATATCAAACTTACTAGCAAGCATAGGGTGTGTAGCTTTTATATTAGCAATGTCTTTGCTCATTATAAGCATATCATCTATATATAGACATAAAAGAACTTCCTTATTTGGAGTATCTTTAATGTGAACACATTTATCACATTCATTGATCTTAAATCCATTTGACAACATGGTTTGATAAAACTTTGCATGCCATTGTTTTGGTGCTTGTTTTATCCCATAAAGTGACTTAATAAGTTTGCACACTTTCTTTTCTTTAACAGAACTACAAAACCCTCGGGCTAATTTATGTAAATTTCCTCTTCAATCTCTCTATTTAAGAAGGTTGTTTTCACATCCATTTGATGAATTTCAAGACCATATGCTGCAACTAGTGCAATTAACATCTGAATTGATGTAATCCTAGTCACTGGCGAGTATGTGTAAAAATAATCAAGACCTTCTATTTGTATAAAACCTTTGACAACAAGTCTTGCTTTATATTTGTCAACAGTTCCATCGTCTTTCATCTTCCTTTTAAAGATCCATTTTGAACCCAAGGATTTGTTCCCTGGAGGAAGATCAACCAACTCCCAAGTATGATTACTTAAGATTGATTCAATTTCACTATTAACAGCCTCCTTCCAAGAGGTTGACTCGCTAGACAACATTGCCTTCTTGAATGTTAGAGGCTCACTTTCAAGAATAAATGTTACAAAATCTGATCCAAATGAAGAAGATGTCTTTTGACGTTCAATGTGTCTTCGACTTTCTTCATTCGCTTTTTGTTCTTTTCTGGGTTGTTTAGATCCCCCACTAGATGACTCAAGTCTAGTTTTATACGGATAGATATGTTAAAAAAATTCTGCACTATCTGATTCCATTATCATATTATCATGAATATCCAGATGTTCGTACTTATGAACCAAAAATCGACAAGCCTTACTGTTTGTGGCATATCCAATGAATACACAATCCACGGTCTTATGTCCTATTTTTACCTTGTTAGGTAGAGGAACTTGGACTTTGGCTAGACACGCCCACACTTTGAAATAATTCAAATTGGGTTTTCTACCTTTCCATTTCTCATATGGAATTACATTTGTGTTTGAGTGAGGCACTCTGTTAAGTATCTGATTTGCTGTAAGGATTGCTTCCCCCCACAAGTTCTGTGGTAAACCGGAACTTATAAGTAATGCATTCATCATTTCTTTTAAATTTCAGTTTTTTCTTTCTGCTATTCCATTAGAGTGGGGAGTGTAGGGAGAAGTAGTTTGATGGATTATTCCATTTTCTAAACAAATTTCTGCAAATGGAGATTCATATTCTCCACCTCTATCACTTCTGTTTATTTTGATCTTTTTATTTAACTGATTTTCAACTTCAGTTTCATTTTGCCTAAATGCATCTATTGCTTTATCCTTACTATTTAGAAAATAGACATAACAATATCTAGTGCAATCGTCAACAAAATTATGAAATACTTTTTCCGACCACGTGATGGTGTTGACTTCATGTCAAAAATATTCGTGTGAATTAATTCTAAAGGATTTGAATTCTTTTCAACAGATTTATAAGAGTGCTTACCATACTTAGATTCAACACAAATTTGATATTTTGATTTATTGCACTCGAATTTTGGCAAAACATTTAAGTTAATCAGTTTTTGCAAGGTTTTGATATTAACGTGTCCCAGACGTTTATGCCATAAACATTTAGACTCAACCAAGTAAGAAGAAGCAAATTCTTTATTCATATCAGCAATAACATTGAGTTTGAAAAGACCATCACTAAGGTAGCCTTTTCCTACATACATATCATTTTTGCTTACTACTACTTTATAAGAAACAAACATTTTTGGTAAGAACTGGAACTGAATCTAAATTCTTTCTCAATTCTGGAACATATGAGACCCTATTCAAAGTCACCACCTTGCCTGATGTATCTTTAATAGGACATTGCCAGTTCCTTCCACCTTCGCAACAACGGAGTTTGCCATAAACAATTTTTCATCTGTAAGTGCTGGAGTATATGATGAAAATAATTCTTTGTTGGCACAAACATGGATTGAGGCACCAGAATTTATCCACCAATCTCTTGGATTTCCAACCAAGTTACATTCTGAAAGCATTGCACAAAGATCATCCATTTCTCCTTTGGATTCAGCCAAGTTTGATTGATCCTTCTTTTTCTTGTCTTTCTTAGGACCCTGACATTCATTAACCCTATGACCATGTTTACCACAATTAAAGCAGTTTTCATTGATTTCCTTGCGTTTGTGTATCAAGTAGTTTTTAAAGTCCTTCCACAGTGGAGGTAACTTTTCAATAATTGCAGCCACTTGAAAAACATCATTCACAATCAACCCTACATTAAAGGTTATGTGAGTATTAAGGGAAAACTTAATATTTTTAACATAGGCATTAAATAAATTCATACCTTCAGCAAGGAGATCATGGATTATGACCTGCAATTCTTGAACTTGGGTGACGACACTCTTACTGTCTATTATCTTATAGTCCAGAAATTTTGCCACAATGAATTTCTTCATTCCGGCATCTTCTGTTTTGTACTTCTTTTCTAAAGCATCCCAGAGTTCTTTTGAGGTTTTGACATTGTTGTACACATTGTACAGATCATCTTCCAAGCCACTCAAAATATAATTTTTACACAAAAAATCTGAGTGTGTCCATGCTTCGGTTACCAAGAATCGTTCATCAGCCGGAATTTCATCTTACATAACAGGAACATTCTCATTAATGAACTTCTGCAGACTCAATGTGGTGAGATGAAAGAACATCTTTTCCTGCCATCTCTTAAAGTCGACTCCAGAAAACATTACAAGTTTCTCAGGCAGCGCTAAGGCAGCATTTGAACGATTATGTGAAACCGATGTTGTTGCAGCACTTACTGTTTCAGCATTTGTTTTACACAAACTATTTCTTCTTTAACGATAAAGTTTTTAGGTTCTTTTAATCGATTATCGAATGAATTTTAAAAATTCAAGTAGAGTAAAAAACCATAAAGGTTTTAATCTCCAGAAACCTGAAATATAGAAACTGTTAAATTTATTATGATTTTTATTCTTTCAATAACCTATATTTATAAGGTTAATAAACAAAAACAGAAATAAGATAAAGCGGAAAAAATATAAAATACAAAAATTATTCTGATTCCACATAAACTACTGTGTGTCCTTAAGAAATTAAATCCCCTCACTGTACCCAAGGTTATAGATTAATTTCTCTCAAGATAAAACGGATTAAACATATTAAAGAAATGGCGGTACCTCAAACTTCATTAACTTCAACGAACTTAAGAACAACAACAAGTCAAACAGAGTCAGACGATCGACACTTTGATTTTATTTGAGAGAAAAATAAATGCAGAGAAAGAAAAAAATTCAGTGTTTTAAAAAATTAAAAAATGACTTCCTTTTATAGCCGTTTTCAGCAAGGAACATGTTTGTTCAGTGAAATCTATTCAGACCATTTTATCCAGAAAGTTGAGTCTTTTGGAAAAAATAACAACTTTTCAGAAAATTGTGTTTGTTAGGAAACTAACGTCTTTTTAGAAAGTACCAACTTTTCGGAAGGAGTAACAACTTTTCGAATGTTACCGTTACCTGCAAATTTATAAGAGATAATTTTAACAGGATTTATATTCATTTGATTTAACAAAAACTGATTAAATAAATTTTGTCCAAAAAATTATCAATCAATGACATGCCATATCCAAATACAAATCCAAATCCAAAGCCAAAGCCAAAGACGAGCGAGCGACGACGGCGAGGGCGCAAGGGGACATCTTCTTCTTAGATCTTTAAGAAGTAATGGAAGTGTTTCTTTTTACAAAGACAATAATTTCCCTTTCTTTTGCCAATATGGGAGAAATGATTTTTCGTTTGCACTTTGAAAATGACATTTCATTTGCACTTTGAAAATGACTTTTCATTTTCCCTCCAAAGTAGTTCAATCACTTTTCATATTCTCTCTTTTCTTTTCCCATTCACACTTGCTAAATCCCAACATTTTCTTTATCACTAACAAGAGATGCTGCGATTATGGTTCACTGAGATTACCTACAACTCTATCTACTCTTGGGATCATTTGAAAGATTTGTTCTTAGCGAGATACTTTCCAGTGTCCAAAAATTTAAACCACAACGATTAGGTAAACAACTTTGGAGAATTTCCTAGGGACTCGGTGAGTAGCTCTTGGAGGAAATTTACTGTATTCGTGAGGGGTGTCCCGAATAGTCGTATTGATGATGAATCATTCAAGGAGTACTTTTCTAAAGGTCAAGATAAAAACAACAAACCACTGTTTCATTCTATTGCAGGTGTCTCTTATGGGGAATGCATATATGCTAGGATTCCAAAATAATTGGAAAACATATCTCGCAACAATAAAGCTTGCAGCACTAGAAAGTCGGACACTAGGAGAAACACCTTCACGGTACAGGCTACAAACATTTAATGTTTGGAGAGATGAATTTTCAGTTAAAATACATGAAATCAATATTATGACAAGTCATTAGTTGGGGGGGGGGGAGTTAGTTGACCATAAAAAGTTTCCATTATTTTCATATTGTTAACTAAGTTATATATTTGATAGAGGCGGAGTTAGATAAGACAAGGATAGGTAGGATTCATAGGCTCTGACGAATGCACTAGTTTTCTTGTAGATCCTATATTTGTATTAGAAAATTAATTAAATATATGTACATTAACATGTGAACCACCAAATAACATTGATTTAGAACGCGTAAACTAATAACTTTGACTCCACCTTAATTTAATATTTCAGTGGATGGAATTTTAAAATATTAGAAATATCTTAAACCGTTTGACTCGAAGTTTTATCATAATCAAGTGAAAATTAACTTAAAAAATCGAAGTAGTATATTGCCACCTGAACTATATAAAATAGACCATAGTCTTTAAAATTAAAAATATATTTAATATTTCAACTTGCTACACAAATCTCATACTCAACATAAAGTCTTCATGTATCTCTCTAAATTTTTAAAGTTTCTATTCTAAAAAAAGCTCACCCAATTCAAAGAAAATAAGTTTGAAAGGTAAGTTGATCTCTCCAATAGAGATGATCTGTGCTGGAGATTTGATTTATGACGACTTTAAATCAAATCCACACAAAACAACTACCATGTCTCGTTATAGGGTAATTATTTAACATTGCATGATGGTCAGATGGAAAAAAGTAACTTTGTTATTGGCTTGAAATAATATTATTGGTAAGCTTCTTATAGTATTCCATTTTTCAGTTGTCTATGGTAGATGCGACACATGAATTATATATATATATATATATATATATACATATAGTCATGTTTGAACTTAAATTGTTTTCTAAATGTGTTAAGGGGCCAAAGAGCAGCAAGTCAAATCGGTCATACACATAGATGATGCAGAAAAATCAATCACCTTCAATTTTATGTAAGGATATATGAACGAACTATATAACTCAATGACACTTATATTAACGACAAAGGAAAACTATATTACTTGGAGTATGATGTATGAAAAATTAAACGAAAATATTTCTGATCCCCTTGACTTTATGGAGTTCTCTATTGGCCTCATCAAGGACCTTGCGTCTCACCATATCACAAAATCGATGTCAGCCCCATTCCCAATCAATAACAAGTTAGATTAAGAACTATTAACTATCACAAATCCTTACGAATAAATAAGACTATTTGTGTGATATATGTTTTACAAGTTGTATTATGTGTTTCATACATCTTTATGAATAAAGAAAAAATTTTGGTGTGATATATGTTTTATGAATTGACTACATAAGTGTGCTCATTGTTAGTAATATATATTTTAAATTTATTACAGAAAGTGTAACTCATGTATCATTATATGTCATGCTCTGAAGTAGTCATAATTAATCTTACAAAATGACCAAACACCTAAAATTTAATATGAAAAAAACTATGAAACTATAAAAATATCTGGTCCATATCTACTGATTGTCACTATACTTCAAATTAGTTATTTAATGTCGAACTCGGCTCACCTCTAGTACAAAAAGCGTCTAGTCTGTGTCATAATGATGTAGAGGTCAATAATTATTTGTTCACATGACCTCTTAATTAAATCATGGTTAATATAATAAAACCTTTAAGGCTTACCCTCGATTTCTCAAGATAGAAATGAAAACGGAGAATCAGAGGTGTACATGCCCAGGTTAGTTTAGGTTTTTCAAATATCAAACCTTACTATTTGTGTAAAACTTTTAAAATATATAAACCAAAGGAAACTAATAAAACTTAAGTTTTTTTTCGAATTTTTCAAATACCAAGCGAAATCATTATGTCAGATTTTAAAATTTTAAATTAAATAAAACTAATAAGTCTTAGTTTTTTTTCATGTTTTTGGGGTTTTCCAATGAAGTGCACCTACAAACATATAATTAACTTAAATTCTTGATATTTCTTTAGTCCAATCAAAGTAAAACTATCAAGGTGTTTCTTAAACAAATAACACAAAATATGAGATGAGTGATGACACTGAAATATTCAATAAAAAAATAATGAAATCATCAGATAAAAAATGAATATTGCAAAGTCATAATGAAAATGATCATAATTTTAAAGTACTAAATCATGTTAAAATAAGTCTAATAAGTATTATTTCCATGATTAAACATTTTTAAAAAATTAAAATCAGATTATGTACTTTTAACGTCTAAACTAATGTAAAACTAAAGAACAAAGATTCAACATTATAGTCATTTTTAGTGTTGAATTAATTTATTTTGTTAGCATAATATTGATTAAATTTCGATTTGAGCTTTATTAGATTTACTAATATCTATGGAGTATACACTTTATTGGACCATTCAAAATTCTCAGTTTAAAAAAACATTAAAAAAACTATATAAAAAGATAAAAATTGCAAAAATATCACTACAAAAAAACCTCAAATTGCCAACAGATTTTGCTAACAAGTTAAGTTGGTTAGTATTTTACCAATTTTTTTTGACATATTTGTAAATGACTTATATTTTAAAACTTAACGACGAAATTCTAACAGATTACCAAAAAAAAATGTTACTAATTATTTTAGTTGGTAAATAAGGCGGAGAAAATTGGTGCCAAATTTACCAAAATTCTATCAATGGATTACCAACTGAAATATTACTAACGTACACCTTTGTTTGGTAATAAACCAACAAAATATATATTGGTTGGTAAATATGACCAAAAAATTGTGTATATATTTTTATAACATACTACCAATGAATTACTAACTAAACATTTACCAACGACTGAATTGTGTTGCTAAATTTACCAACCAAATATAAATATGTTGGTAAATTAGTAACAAAATGTAATTTTTGGTAAACTTGACAACCAATATCCATTTAGTAGGATTTTTTTTAAAGAAAAAAGATTGTAGTTAGTAAATTACTAACAACATTAAAATAGTTGGCAATATACCAATCAATTATTAATTCATTGGTAAAATTTACCAACATATTAATTATAATTTGGTAATGTTACATATGATTGTTAGTTGAATAATAACTATTACCAAATGTGATAAACGTTATTGGTAAATTATTCATTACTCACTTATATTTGAATTGTTGATGTTAATTTTTTTGGTAAATCAGCGTCTAGTGTTGAGTCTTTCAAATTAAGTTTGTGTCTTTAGACGTTTTAACTTTTAGTAAACACTTGGCTTTGGTCAAAATTTTTTGTAAAAGTGCTTAGACTAAACTATGTTAATGTCATTAGTTTCTTATCTAACGAGTAGGTTGGTTCAAACTTTTAGGCGTTAAGTTTTTGTTTGTGCGGTTAGGTGTTTTAAATCTTTTGTTTTGACGAAAATCCAACTTTGCTCAATATTTTTGTGAGCGTGCTCCTATGAGAATTTTTTCAACATAATTAACTCCAAAGGTCATTTATTTTGTCTAATAGGATGGTTGTTTTGAATATTGATTCTTTTATTTTTAGTGTGTGGCGTTAGGTATTTAACATATAGATTTTGGCCAAAATTTAGTTTCTATCAATATATTTGATATAGTGCAGTCAGATTTCGGAAGATCATTTTTTATGTAATAAGACAGGGGGTCCGGGTTTCGATGCTTCTGTTTTTTGTGTGTCTTTAGACATTTTACATTTTATATTTTTGGCGAACTTTCACTTCGTCAATATTTTTTCTAATCATGCTCAAATTGAAATTTTATTATCGTGTTTAGCCGTACAAGTTAAATTTTTATCTCATAAGATTGTTGGTTTGGGTTTTGAGACTTTTATTTTCAGTTTGTATCGTTAAGTGTTTTAGCTTTTAACTTTTGGCTAAATTTATTTTTGAGAAACATGCTCAAATTTGAATTTCGTTAGCACAATTAGCTCTGGAAGGTCATTTTTCGTCTTATAGGAAGGTTGGTTTGAATTTTCAGGTTTTGATATTCAGTTTATACCTTTGGTATTTTATTTTTTAACTTTTGGCCAAAATTTAACTTTTCTTAGCATTTTTTGTCAACGTGCTCTGTTGAGAATTTCTTTAGTAAGACAATCTTTCGAAAGGTCATTTTTATACCTAAGGATGGTTTCTTCAAGTTTTGAGGCTTCCATTTTTAATTTGTGTGTTTAGAAATTTTAACTTTTAAGATTTGGCCAACAATTAGATTTGGTCAATTTTTTTGATAAACGTGCTCAAATTATTGCACTGTTACACTCAAATATGATTTCAAAAATTGATATTAATATTTTTGGATTTATATTTATGTTCTTAAATTTTCAAATGTAATAAATTAATAAATATTTAATATTGAACCTCATTTAGTTAATAATATATTGAACATATTGTCAATATATTACTAACCTAACATTAAACATGAATGATATATTGCCCCCAAGCTAATATTAAATTAGAAAAATTTATTATAAAATAAGTATCATAATAACATATTTAAATTTTACTACCAACAAGAGTTGTAGTGCAGTGGTAAGTATTCTTCATTCTTAATCCAGAGGTCTGGAGTTTGATTCCCCCTTGGTATGGAGTTATGTTTGTTAGGGAGCGTTTTGCTATTCTGTTACTAAAGTTGCCAACCAACGAAATCGAATATGAAGAATTTTTTTTTTCTAATTTCATTTCAATTTGTTAGTAAAGGTAATGAGGATATACTAACTAAAAATTAGTTTGTGAATTATCAACGGAAATTTCAGGGTCATGTTTTAAAATTTTGTAACAACATTTTTGGATGTTTACCAACTGATTTTTGATGGTAAGTTTACCAACAATTTTAAATGGGTAGGTAATATTTCGTGACATGTTTTTTATCATTGAGATAATATAAGCTGAAATTTAGTTGGTTACCTATTTTTCTAACCTATTTGATCAATTTTTGAACGAATTTTTTTGTTGGTAATTGGGATTGCTTTTGTAGTGAGTAATATTTAGAAGTTACAACAAAGGAAATACTTTTGCGTATGAAATAAATTTTAAAAATTATATATATAATATGGAGTTGATTTGGTATCAAGTAAACTTTTTTAGTTAAAATCAAACTAACTGAAGTATAGTTGAGCTCTTTTTTGTTTGACTCGACTTGTGATATGATTCGATTTTCAATTTGCTTTTTTATTATTAGCTAATTCCTCTACCTAGAAGAACTTTTTGAGTGTGTGAGAATTTTATTTTGTTGGGAAAGTAATTTTCTTACAATGGATGATATTTATTCAAGATATAAATGGTACAAGACTCAATACGTTTGAAACTTGTAATGTGAAGAAGTGTCTAACATGTGTTTAAAAAATACCTCTACTAGACCTTAATATTAACATTTCTTGGCTAGTAACAGACAAGAATAAGCTAAGAAACTAAATTTTATCATATTTGGAAAGAATAGGAAAATTATGAAAATACCTAAGTTTAAGAAGTGAGTTTTTCTCATTTTCAAACGGCCATAACTTCGAGATTAAGATGAACTAGAGTCAATTTTTATATGGTTGGAAAGCACAGGGAAAGATCTTTCCGACGATAACAAGCTTGAACGATTTCTATATCATACGAGGGAGATATGACTTTCGAAGGTTGGGTTGTTGAAGTGAGAAAAGTCCAATTCAGGATTTTAGTTAGGGAAAACTCTGCCTTTTCACCCATGTATTTCAAAATTCGTTCTAAGATTTTATTTGGGTTAAAGTAGGTTAGAATTCAGATTAAACAATTTATTTACGTTTAGCTCTTAGAGAAGAAAAAAGAGAAGAAGAAAAAAGGGAGAAAAGATTAAGAATTCATCAAGAACGCCAAGATATTCTAGTGGAATTCGTCGGGGATGATCCTATTAAGGTAAATGAGATATTTACATTATGGCTAGTTCTCCCACACACCAACTAATTTATTTTAGAGAATTTTGAGTAGCTTGAATGATGCAAAGTGAAGTTCTTGTTGAACATTGTTGAAATCATAATGGTTGAGTTGTTACATACCTTTAGTTGATTCAATTGATGTTTCCACGTTGTTTCTTGAGTCTAATCTATTGGGTATTGAGATTATTGGTCATCCTAAGTGTTTGAGTGAACATCCATGAATGTTTAGAAGGTTTAGAGATGAAAAACGGATAAGAAATGTTGATACTCCATTTGACAGTCCTTGGGGCGCCATGCTTGCATGAGCCACAAAGGACAGGCTTTGTTTGACAGGACCTGGCACGCCGTACCAGAAAAAGGACCTTAGGATAGTCTCTGTTCGTCAGGCTTTGGCTCTCCACGCCTATCTGAGCGCCAAGGACACAAGGAGACCCTTTTATTTCCCCATCTTTTTGCACTAGTTGCGAAGTGATGTACCCACATTTCTTAGTTGATTCTAACACTCTAAAGTACATCTAAACGTCATCAAACAATTCATGGAAAGTTAAGATCAAATTAAAAGAAGTTAAGCTTCAAGTTTCAAAGTTAAGAAGCAAGTCAAAGTAAGTCTTTGAGATTTTCAAGAGTCTTAAACAAGCAATTTAACTTTTGTTTTAAGGCTCAAGCTAAAAGTTGAGCAAAGATTAATGATTTGAGTAAAAATTCTCCAAATTTATAATTGAACTGAGTATTCCCCAAGACTTAAGTTACAAGTTGGGCAAAAAGTAAAGAGTTGAGTCCATTTCTCAAAAGTTATAAGGGAACTAAGTATTCCTCAAGAGTTACAAATGTATTTCACATTTTTATCCAGAAAGGGAGTTAAACTTCCAACAAAGTCTTTGGCTAGTTTTAGTTAAGAGGAAACCATGATTTCCAAGAGAGCTTTTAAAAGCTAAGTTTGAGCAAATTATGTCAAACCAGAGAAGATGTTTATAAAATATATGAGATAAGTATTTTGGGAGTAGTATAGAGCACCACTATCGGGTTGCCAGTCTATATTAACTTAAGACCCCATAAATCATGTAGCTAACATGAACAGATGAAGGGTAATACATTTCATATGATTCCTTAATATATCTTATCACAGACTAGTGGATCCACTTGGTAGTTCAAAATAGGAAGATATTCTTGCAACGTGAGGTAAGACATTGTACTATTGTTTAGGCTCATAGTTATTATAGTCGGTTAGAGAATTTCCTATAAAAACTATGTTACTTTCATATATAAGTAGAGTAGAGTTTGGTACTGCATTTTGTTTAACGAACTAATTTGTTTCACTCTCTAAAAAAACTTTATATGTATTGCATATGTTTTAATTGCCTTATATATATTGAGTTGAGTATTAATAAGTTGAGCAGAACCAATGTCAGTTTCTTTTTGTTCCTTTCAAGCATTAAGTTATTGTTTAGCATTCCAACTTGCATAATTGTACATTCATTGTACTGATACCAGTGACCTGCATTGTCTTATGATGCAGACACATGTAACAAGAATCTTTATCGAGTGCCTCGCTAGTTTGAGCACTGAGAGTCAATTGTGAGCCTCCTTGCATTCCCGAGGACTCTTTTAATTGCGTTCCATGTTTGTACTTATATAACGTTTTGGGTTTTTTCCAAACATTGATCTTAATATTTTAGAGTCTTCATAGACAGATAGTCAGTCAGATTATTCAGTTACAGTCTCTTCATATATTGTATTTCAGATATTCAAATTTTGAGGCTTATGTGCCATTTTGGCCAAGACATTTCTTTAAGCCATTCGTATGAGAATTTTTCTCGCTTTATGGTTATGATAATTTTTCTGTTGTTTTAAGTAAGCCAGGACAAGGGTTCGCTAAGTATCACCAATGGTCATTGGGTGTCGGCCACGTCCAGGAAGTAGGCTCTGGGCGTTTCATACTTGGTATCACAACATAATGTTTAAGAGTCATATTGAGTCTATGAAGTTGTTTAGGTCATATTTATCAGTGTGAACTGCACCACATACATAATTAGGAGGACACAACATTCACGAATTTTGTCACATCCTTTATACTCACTTTGTGCATTAGAGTTTATCTCTAAAAGTCTCTCTCTAGTTCGAAATGTTGAACCTTATGAACAAGTGTTACCTAATGCACCTTAAGTGCAACCTCTAGAGAAGGTCAGCCACGCAGAGTTCTATGAAGCTATCAGGATGCTAAATAAGGTTGTGTGACTAACAAGATGGGTAAACAGAGAGGAGCTCGATTACAAGAGGCTGACACCTCAAGAATTTGTGAGTTCCTGAGAATGAATCCTCGAAGTTTCACAGCTTCGAGTAGTACTAAGGATACGGAAAAATTTTGGAAAAATTGAAGATGGTTTTTGATGTGATGTATGTCATTAATGTTTAGAGAGTTGGGCCAATTGCATACAAAATGAATAATATTGCTAGGATATAGTTCAATTGGTAGAAAGATGGTAGAGATGTGAATGTCTCACATCTGAGTTGCGCTTGTATTGAAATGGCTTTCATGGGGCATTTCTTTCCCTGAGAACTGAAAGAGTCTAGGATACGAGAATTCCTTACGCTTAATAAGGATTCTCTAAGTGTTCATGAATGTGGATTGAAGTTCAACCAACTATCCTGTTATGCTCGGATATTGTTAAAGATATGAGGATTAGAATGAGTTTGTTAGTTGCTGGTTTACGCCGTTTGTCAAGCAAAGAGGGTCGAGCAGCAATGCTTATTGGGTACATGGACATTTGGATATTTATGGTCTATGTGCAACAAATTTAAGAAGAGAATCCAAGGGAGAGATAGGAGAACATGAACAAGAAAGCGAAGACTAGGAATGAGTATGGGATGCAGAAAGGTGGTTTGAATCATCCACAATTTCAAAAATCAAAACGGGCATGCACCATCATATGCTAGTGCACCTATACTTTGAAACATAGGTTAGTATAATGTCCAAAATTCACAGAACTTTAAGTCTATACCAGCTAAGTCCCAAGGTAGTGTGGCACACAGAGGTAATTGGGATCCTGTATGTAGCAGGAGTGGTAAAAACAAATTGCTTCAAGTGCGGTCAACAAGGTCACTTTATGAAAGAGTATTGTAAGAAAAAGCATGGTGGTGGATATCCCGGGTAATAGAGCCCAATCTTCATCATTTGCACCATTAGAAAGGGATGCACCAAGAATAACTACTTCTGGCATTAGTAGAGGAGAAAATTACCTGTATGAAATCACTAGCTTCCAAAAGAAAGATGACTCGCCAGATGTTGTCACAGGTATTATCAAAGTCTTTACCTTTAATGTTTATTCTTTGTTAGACCGTGGAGAAAGTTTATATTTTGTAACTCCTTATCTTGCAAATCTGTTTGAGATTCTTTCTGAGAAAATATGTGAACATTTTTGTGTTTTCTACCTCTTTTAGAGAGTCAATTCCAGTGGATGTCTATCGTGATTTTCCTATTTCTATAAATCACAAGAGCACCATGGCTGACCTATTGGAGTTAGACATGGTAGATTTGGATTTCATTCTTGGTATGGACTGGCTTCATGCCTATTATGCATAAATAGACTGTAGAACTTGAGTTGTCAAGTTTCACATTCTTAATGAGCGAGTCATAGAGTGGAGTAGTAGTTTAGCAATTCCCAAATGTCATTTTATTTCATACCTTTAAGGCGATAAAGTTAGTTTCAAAGGGGTGTATATATTACTTAGCCCGATATAATGACTCAAGGGCTGAGGTACCTGCCCTTCAGCTAGTTCCTATAGTAAAAGAGTTTTCATAAGTTTTCCTAATGATCTACTCAGAGTCTCTCCTAAGAGAGAAATAGACTTTGACATAAATATCATCACAAATACTCATCCTATCTTTGTTTAACCATATCGAGTGGAACTAAAAGAGTGAAAAGTGTTGAAAGAACATCTAAAAGATCTGTTAGATAAAAGTTTTATACAAACAAATGTATCTCCTCTAATTCTCCAGTGTTGTTTGTAAGAAAGAATAATGGTTCCCTTAGGATAGGTATAGACTATCGCCAACTGAATATGTTTACGATCAAGAATATGTATCATCTTCCAAGGATAGATGATCTTTTCGACCAGCTTCAGGGTGCTTCATGCTTTTCAAAAATTGATCTCAAATCGGGCTACCATTAGTTCAAAGTTAAGGAATGTAATATTACAAAGACAACTTTTAGAAACAAATATGGGCATTATGAGTTTTTTTTCATATCCTTTTGTTAGATTAAATCACTTGCATCATTCATGGATCTCATGAATAGAGTCTTCAAAGCTTGTTTAGATATGTTTATTATTGTGTTCATAAGGAATGAAGAAGATCATGCTAGTAACCTAAGAATAGTTCTTTAGACCTTGAAAGTTAAGTAATTATATGTCAAGTTCTCAAAGTGTTAGTTTTTGCTTAAGTTTGTGGCATTCTTGGGCTACATAGTTTTCGATAGTGAGATTAATGTGGATACCTAAAAGATAGAAGAAGTTCAAAGATGGACTAGACCCTAATCTTCTACAGATATAAGGAGTTAGGTTTGGTTGGCTAATATAGAAGACTTGTTGAGGGGTTTTCATCGATCTTGTCTCCTTTGACAAAGTTATCTCTGACGATAGTTAAATTTCAATAGGCTGAGGCCTGTGGGAAAATATTTCACGAATTAAAAATGAGGTTGACTATTGCCTTAGCTTTGACCTTACCAAAGTGTACCGAAGGTTTTCTGGTTTACTGTGATGCATCAAGAGGTTGTTTGGACTCTATGTTAATGCAGAATGGCAACGTAATAGCTTATGCCTCTATACAGTTAATAGTTCGTGAGAATAACTATCCTACGATGACTTATTGTTAATTGTTGTGGTATTCACCTTAAAGATGTGGCATCACTAATTGTACGTGTTCATGTTGATATATTCAATGATCACATGAGCCAACAATATGTTTTTACCCAGAAGGAGATCAATGTTAGACAAAGGAGGTGGTTAGAACTACTGAAGAATTACAACATGAGTATTATTTACAACTTAGGTAAGGAAAATGTTGTTTTTGATGCTTTGAGAAAGTTATCCATGGGGAGTATTGCCCATGTTGATGAAAAAATGACAGAGTTGTCCAAATATGTGCAGAGAGTTACACGTATGGGAGTCAGACTTATGGATTCCATACAAGGAGAAATAGTTTTGACTAAAGAGGATGAATCATCACTAGTGTCAAAGGTGAAAGGAAAGCTAGACCAAGACCTCATTTTTCTTAATTTGAAGGTGATTGTTCATAAGCAGAGAATATTTTCTTTTGACCAAGGGGAGATGGTTTGATAAAGTGTCAAGGTATATTGTGTGTACATGGGGTGGATAAACACGAAGAGAGTATATGGAGGAGGCTCATATCTCAAAATATTCCATTCATCTAGGTTCCACAAAGAAGTACAACAATATGACAGAAGTATACTGGTGGGAAGGTATGAAGAAAGACATTGCTAAGTTTGTTGCAAAGCGCCCAAACTACTAGCAAGTGAAAGTGGAACACAAAAAGTCTTGAGGGTTGGCTTAGAATATAGAACTTTTGGAATAGAGGTGGAAGATTATTAACATGGACTTCATCACACGCTTGCCAAGGTCTCAAAGACAAGACGATTTAATTTGGGTGATGGGCGGTAGAATGAAAAAATCAGCCCAGCTCTTGCCGGTAAATGCCACTCATTCAATGGAAGATTATGCAAATTTGTATATATGAGAAGTGGTAAGACTTTACGGAGTCCCAATTTCAATCATTTCATATAGAGGTACCTAATGTAATGCTCAGTTCTTGAAGTCTTTCGATAAAGGTTTAGATTCAAATGTTAACTTAAGCAGTGCTTTTCATCCTTAGACAGATGATCAAGAACAGCATACTATCCAGACCATAGAAGACATGTTCGTAGATTGTGTGATCAATTTCAAGGAGAATTGGGATAGTCACCTACCTCTCATTGAGTTTGTTACAACAACAACTACAATTCCAGTGTCGAAATGGTTCCATATAAAGCTCTCTATGGGATTTGATACAGATATCCTATTGGGTGGTTCAAGCGTAGTGAAGTAGGGTTGATAGGACCACATCTAGTTCACCAAGACACGGAGAAGGTGAAGGTTATTCAAGAGAGATTGAAGACTACACAAAGTATTTAGAAATCCACACAGATGGAAGGAGAAGGCCATCGAAGTTTGAATTTGATGACTTGATAAAAGTTTAACCCATAAAGGGTGTTATCAGGTTTGTTAAGAAGCGGAAACATAGTCCACGGTATATGGGACGTTATAGAATATCTAAGAGAATTGGAATTTAGCTTATGAATTGGAGTTTCCATAAGAGTTAGCAGCGGTTCATCCGGTATTTTATATCTCCATGTTAAAGAAGTGCATGGGTTACCCTTCATTGATAGGACCGACTGAGAATGTTGGAATTAAGGATAGTTTTTCCTATAAAGAGATTTTGGTTCAGGTTTTATATCGCCAAGTTTGCAACTTGACAGCAAGGGAGGGTGCGTCAATCAAGGTCCTTTGGAGGAATCTATTTATTGAAGGGCGACTTGGTATGCTAAAGAGGATATGAAGAGGAGATATTCACATCTCTTTGAATTCAGAGAGAATGCAGATCAAGGTACTAATTCTCTTCTTATTACTTTATTAATTTTGAGTAACATGATTGTTATTTGATTTTGGATTGTGAAGTGTTTAAATTGATGATACTATTCTTAGCATAGTAAAAAACTCTCATCCGGGGAGGACTGTTCACAAGGGGAGATATTGTAATATATTTTAGCTCGTAATAGCCAAGAATAACATAAGAAACATAATTTATAATCTTTTATAATAAAATGAAAAATCTAAAAAATTCATCAGTTTAAGAAGTGAGTTTTGGTCCTTTACAAACGGTTATAACTTCTAGTTCAAGATGATTTAGAGTCAGTTCTTTACATGGTTGGAAAGCCCTTGGATAGATTTTCCCAATGGCTTCAAGTTTGCATGATTTCAATATCGTATGACAGAGATATGCCTTTCGGAAGTTGGGTTGTTGAAGTGAGTAAGGTTCAATTCTGGATTTTAGTCAGGTCAAACTTGGCTTTTTACCTATCTATTTCATAATTAATTTTAAGGGTTGATTTGCAGATAAAATAAGTTGGAATTAAGAATAGAAGGATTATTTACACTTAGGGATTAGAGAAAAGGAAAGAGAAGGAGGAAAAAGGGAGAAAAGATTAAGAATTCATCAAGAATGCCAAGATCTTCGAGTGAAATTCTCTTGTGGTGATCCCTATTAAGGTGTGTGATATCTTTCTGTGTTGGGATAGTTCACCCACACACCAACTTGTTTATTTCAGCGATTTATGAGTTGATTGAATGATGAAAAGTGAAGTTCTTGAAAAACATTGTGGAAATCTTGTTGGAGGAGTTTTTATATGGATTTAGTTTATTTGATTTGGGTTTATGGGTTATTTTCGAGTCTAATATATTGGGTATTGAGGTAATTTGAGACCCTAAATGTTTGGATAAATATCCATGGAAGTTTAGATGTTTTAGAGAAGAAAAACCGAGAAAAAATCAAATTAACCATCTAACAGGCTTGGGGATCGAGCCTGCCAGAGCACCATACCACCAGCTCTTTCCAAAGCATCCTAGCACTCTGAACCAGAAAAAGCTCCTTAGGAAAGTCTGTATACGTCAGGCTCTGGCGGTCCACGCCTCCCACAGTTTCAAGGAAGCTTTGAGACCCAATTCTTTCCCTATCTTTTTGCACTAGTTCCTAAATGATGTACCCACATTTCTTGGTTTGTTCTAATATTCTAAGGTACATTTATACGTCATGAAATCATCCATAAGCATGATATCATGAAACTTTAATCCATAATCCAACTCAAGGAATGTTAAGATCAAAGTGAAATAAGTTAAGAGTCAAGTCTAAAATTTAAGAAGCATATCAAAGTAAGTACTTATGGTTTGCAATGGTCTTAAACTAGAATTTAACTTTATTTTAAGTCTCAAGCTACAAGTTGAGAAAAGAGTAGTGTGCTGAGTTAAAATTGTTAAAAGTTATAAGGGAACTAAGTATTTCGTAAGAGTTAAGTTACAAGTTGAGAAAACAGTAAAGAGTTGAGTTCATTTCTCAAAAGTTATAAAGGAACTAAGTATTCCCAAGAATTACAAATGTAATTAACATTGTGAGAAAGAAAGTAAGCTAGACTTCCAACAGAGCCTTTGACTAGTCTTATTATAGAGGAAACTATGAATTCGGAGAGAGATTTTTAAAGTAAGTTTGAGCAAATTATGTCAAACAAGAGAAGTAGTTGTTTTTAAAACACATGAGCTGAGTATTTTTGGAGTATTATTGAGAACGAATAGAGGATTATAGTTCATATTAACTTAAGTCCCCATAAACCATCTAGATAACATGGACAAATGAAGGTTCACACATTTGAGATAAGTCCTTAGTGATTTTTAACATTGATTAGAGGATCTACTGAGTAGTTAAGGTTCTATATCGACAAAAAGTTATAGGAAGGTCCTCTTGCAATGTGAGGTAATATGTTGTACCATCTCTTAAGTTGATAGTGATGCTTGTCAGTTAGAGAATTGATCTGTCGTGATTTTACGACATTTCTAATGTATTTTATTTATGATTTTTGGGTGTATAAATCCTTTTTGTAATGATTTTAACAAATATTTATCTTGTTTTGAAGGAAAGATGTTCAGGTTGCAATAAAAGGAAACAACTGAAAATAGTGCAGAATTAGACCCATAGAGGAGATCGACGGTTCATTGTTTAATTGATTGACCCTAGATGCTATTGAAGATTAGAAGCTAATGACATTGAAGGAAAACATCAGGGACGTCTCAATAAGAGCGGAACCACGAAAGACCATAACGGTCCGTTAATTGATTTATGAACCATACAAATGAACCGTCATTTGGTCAGGAGAAGGTTCCAATACCTAGTTTTTAGAAGATTCTAAGTATAGCGCTATTGAGGTGCATCGACGGCCTGTAAATGGGTCGACGAACCATATTGTTGGTCCTTCATTAGATTTAGATAGGGTGTCATTTTCATCGTAGGATCAACCCCAACCTACTAGTTGGGTTTTCTACATGATAACGTTCGCTTATACTTCTTTAGGGAGGTATATTTTAAGTGTCAAATATTTGCACCGCTGCCGGGGAATTATATATTTAGGATTATTTTTAATAACATTATTTATATTTAGTAAACTTTTTCCTTATTTTACTTTTTTCTTTTTCTTTTGGTTTCTCTCAGGTCTAGATACAAAGTACACAAAGCCGAGGGGAACCATTCACTCCATATGATCCTGAACTAAATCAAACATTGAGAAGTATGGACAACCAAGGGGTTCGAGTCAACGCTAACAGAGAAAATATAGATGACTGAGCAGGCCATCAGCCTCCATTACGAGTTCAGTCACGTAATTGGGCACACATTGAGAATTAGTTAGGTGACGCCTTGAGGGTACAACCTCTAGTATCCCTAAGACTTATGGATTACTACAATGGTAATGTGAACATTGTAGACTCTGATAGACCTCTAGTCCTACCCCGATCATCTCTTGGGCACACTTCCATGGTGTTTAGTAGCTTCATATAGATACTCACCGTGAGGTCTTGTTTTGAGAACTTCCATTGGAAAACCCATATGCGCATATAACCAACTCAGATACGTGTGCAAAAGTAGTGTGGTAGACTAGTCTTGGATATGAATGTTATCAGGCTGTGTCTGTTTCCTTTGTCACTGAAAAAAGATATTGGTATGATGGTTTACTAAGATACCCTAACACTCTATCCACACTTGGGATCATTTGAGAGATGTGGTCTTAGTGAGATACTTTCCAGTATCCCTGAAGACAAACCACATGGATAACGTAAATTTTTAGCATTACCTCGTGAGTTAGTGAATAGCTTTTGGGACAAATTTACTGCATTCGTAAGGGGTGTTTTGAATTATCGCATTGATGATGAGTCATTAAAGGAGTACTTTTATAGAGGTCAAGATGAACAAAGCGTTTCTTGATATTATTGCACGTGTCTCTTATAGGAAATGCACATATTTAGAGATTGCAAAGAAATTGAACAAGATATCTCGCAACAGTATAGGTTGCAGGACTAGAATTCGGACAGTGAGCGAAACTCCTTCCCAGTACAACATACAAACAACACAACCATAGATGATATTCGTGAAAAGATGGAGCAGATGAGAACTGAATTAGGGTTGTTATTGAATCATGTGAGTGGAGGCGCAACAAAGGTGAATGCGATGAACTATTTGGTAAAACCACCACCCATTAGCTAATAAGTATTACTATGAAGAGGATACATACGTAGTTAATGATCAACGGGTGGGAACGTGGGGGGGGGGCTTCTGACCAAATGCCCAAAGTGCCAATCATAACAATTGGTGCCAAAGTTCAAGAAACCTAGTTAAGACTATGGTAATTACAATCGAGATGGTGAATATATCCGAGATGGGAACTACAATTGCGACAACAACTTCAACTGGAACAACTGTGGTCACAAGATTACATGTGGTCCATATGTGCCACCACAAAATAGGGAAGCTATACCTAGGGTCGGTAGATTTAGTAGGTCACAGGTTGAAGATATGCTATAGAAGATAAAGAGGAGATTCGACGCAACCAGTGAGAATGACAAGGAGATGAGAGGTGCACTATCAAGCATTGGACAAAAGGTGGATGTGTATGTGGTCTCGATAAATCATCTTGAGATACAGTTGAATCAGTTGTCTACTATTGTGAAACCATACCAATTTCGTACTCTCCCAAGAAACACTATCCAGAATAAAAAAATTATGGGCATTGCATGGTAGTCAGTGCTCAAGGAGGTAAGCAGACAATTGATCCACCTATGTCGTCTGTAGTAGAATGTGTTATTAGAAAGGAAGACGAGGTAGCAGAAGCTAGTGGGGAAGGTAATGCACCATCGAAAGAAGTAGAGGATCTCAGAAAGTTCTCCCCATATAAAAGCTCCACCACAATTCCCACAAAGATAACTGAAAAAAATGGAAGATGGTAAATATCGGCAATTTAACACTATGTTTAAACATCTTTACATCAATGTGTTGGTGATAGAGGCTTTGGAATAAATGTCTGATTATGCTAAGTTTACAAAGGACATGGGGGGGGGGGGGGGCTTCTGACCAAACGCCCAAAGTTCCAATCAGAACAATTGGTGCCAAAGTTCAAGAAACCAAGTTTTGACTATGGTAATTACAATCGAGATGGTAAATATATCCGAGATGGGAACTACAATTGCGACAACAACTTCAACTGGATCAACTATGGTAACAAGATTACATGTGGTCCATATGTGCCACCTCAAAATAGGGAAGCTATATCTAGGGTCGGTAGATTTAGTATGTCACATGTTGAGGATATGTTATAGAAGATGAAGAGGAGATTTGACGCAACCAATGAGAATGTCAAGGAGATGAGAGGTGCACTATCAAGCATTTGACAAAAGGTGGATGTGTATGTGGCCTCGCTAAATCATCTTGAGATACAGTTGAATTAGTGGTCTACTATTGTGAACCCGTACCAATCTCGCACTCTCCCAAGCAACACTATCAAGAATCAAAAATTATGGGCATTGCATAGTAGTCACTGATCGAGGAGGTAAGCAGACCATTGATCCACCTATGTCGTCTGTAGTAGAATGTGTTATTAGAAAGCAAGATGAGGTACCAGAAGCTAGTGGAGAAGGTAATGCACCATCGAAAGAAGTAGAAGATCTCAAAAAGTTGTCCCCATATCAAAACCTCCACCACCATTCCCACAAAGATAACTGAAAAAAATGAAAGATGGTAAATATCGTCAATTTAACACTATGTTTAAATATCTTTACATCAATGTTTTTGTGGTAGAGGCTTTGGAATAAATATCTGATTATGCTATGTTTATAAAGGACATGGAGGGGGAGGGGGCTTCTAACTAAACGCCAAAAGTTTTAATCAGAACAATTGGTGCCAAAGTTCAAGAAACCTAGTTAAGACTATCGTAAATACAATCGAGATAGTGAATATATCGGAGATGGGAACTATAATTGGGACAACAACGTCAACTGGAACAACTATGGTAAAAGGATTACATGTGGTCCATATGTGACACCTAAACATAGGGAAGCTATACCTAGGGTCGGTAGATTTAGTATGTCACATGTTGAGGATATGTTATAGAAGATTAAGAGGATATTTGACGCAACCAATGAGAATGTAAAGGAGATGAGAGGTGCACTATCAAGCATTGGACGAAAGGTGGATGTGTATGCGGTCTCGGTAAATCATCTTGAGATATAGTTGAATCGTTTTTCTACTATTGTGAACCCATACCAATCTCTCACTATCCCAAGTAACACTATCAAGAATCAAAAAATTATGGGCATTGCCTGGTAGTCATGTCTCGAGGAGGTAAGCAGACCATTGATCCACCTATGTCGTTTGTAGTAGAATGTGTTATTAGAAAGGAAGATGAGGTAGAAGAAGCTAGTGGAGAAGGTAATGCACCATCGAAAAAAGTAGAGGATCTCAAAAAGTTGTCCCTATATCAAAACCTCCACCACCATTCCCACAAAGATAACTGAAAAAAACGGAAGATGGTAAATATCGGCAATTTAACACTATGTTTAAACATCTTTACATCAATGTTTTGGTGGTAGAGGCTTTGGAATAAATGTCTGATTATGCTATGTTTACAAAGGACATGGTGAAAAAGAAGAGGTCAGTGAGTTTTGAGGATGATGACTGAATGCAACATTGTAGTGCTATTGCTACAGGGTGTCTTATGTAGAAGAATAAGGATCGAGGAACCTTCACTATTCCATGTACGATAGGGTTGCTACACTTTGTTAAGGATTTGTGTGATCTTGGAGCGACATCAATCTCATGCTATTGTCCATTTTTAAAAAGTTTGGTTTGGGAGAGCCAAATCCTACTACGATGCAGTTATTTGCCGATTAAGTGATTCTTTACTGTGAGATTATTTTGAGGTGACTATAATTCTTGGCAGACCATTCCTTGCCACTGGCGTGTACTAGTCAATATGGATAAAAGACAGATGAAGTTTAGGTTTCATAATGAGGAAGAAACTTTGAATATTTGTAGGTCCAAAGAGTAGAGTGGTGAGCTCCAAACAGTATCTTCTATATCCTAAAAATTGGAGAGTGTATCCGATGTGCATATTGAAGAGCGACTAGTTGTAGAGGAACTCACAGCGGTCATCATGAATTTTTATAGTGATATTATTAAAGAGTATGATTCATTGGTAGTGGCTCTTGAACGTAACAAATATCAGTCAAAGCCGAAGAAATTTGAGTTGGATAAGAAACATCACGATTTTCAACACGCGAAACATCTATTGTGGAGTTCCCAAAATTAGAGCTTCAGGCTCTTCCACCTTACTGAGGTATGTTTTCTTAGATAGATATGACACTTTTTCGGTGATTATTGCATTAGAGTTGAATAGGCAACAACTAAAGTGCTTCGTGGTGGTATTAAAGAGGTTTAAACAAGCCATTTGTTGGACTATTGCGAATGTCATTGGGATACCTCCCAGTATGTGTTTCCACAAAACAAACTTATTCCAAGTTACAAAGAAAGTTGAATCCACCTATGTAATAAGTAGAGAAAAACGAGATCATCAAGAGGTTGGATGTTGATGTCATTTATCCTATTGCAGACATTAGTTTGTTGTGTCCTTTTCAGTATGTTACTAAAAAGGGTCGGATAAGTGTGGTACCTAATAAAAGGAACGAGATTGTTTTGTGCGGACAATGCCCGATTGGAGAGTTTGCATTGACTATCGAAAGTTTAATGCTTAGACTGAGAAGGACTATTTCCCTATGAACTTCAGGGATCATATGTTAAACAAACTTGCATACAAGGGTCAATATTGCTTTTTTAATGGCTATTGGGCTAAAATCAGATCTTTATCACTTCAAAAGAATATTGCTTGGGTTATGTAATGCACCTTCCAACGTTGTATGATGTTGATGTTCTATGATATGGGGCAGGACGCTAAAATCATTTGGCTGAGGTGTTCAAGAGATGTAAGGATTGTAATTGGGTATAATTTTGAGATATTTCACTTTCTAGTGAAATCAGGAACAATGATGGGCCACTGAATCTTAGAGAAGGAAAATGCGGTTTATCGAACCAAAGTAGAGGTAATAGAGAAACGTCATCCACCAATCTCTGTCAATAGTGTGAGATGTTTTCTAGGGCATGATAGTTTTTATCAGAGGTTTATTATGGATTTCTCGAATATTGCACATCTTTTCTGCAATGTGCTGAACAAGGATTGTAAGATTTATATCGATGATCCTTTCAAAAAACATTTGGAGAATCAAAAGAGAAGTTGGGGTCCGCACATATTATTTTTTCACTAGAATGGAGTGATCCATTCAGGTGATGTGTAATGCGAGTGGGGTTATACTTGGTGTGGTACTAGGACAAAGAAGGGATAAAATCATTCAACTCATCTATTATGCGAGTAAAGCCTTGAATGAAGCCCAAAAGAACTACACGATAACAGAACAGGAAATTCTTGTGGTGGTGTTCACATTCAAAAACAATTTGTTCTATTTTTTTTGCACGAGGGTTATAGTGCCTAACAATTATTTTGCTTTGAGGTATTTGGTGACAAAAAAATGTGAAACAAAGGTTGATCAGATAGGTACTGTTGCTACAAGAGTTTGATTTTGATGTGAAAGATAGAAAGGAGACTGCGAATCAAGTAGTAGATCATTTGTCTAGATTAGAGGATGAAGATATACGAGAATGGGGAGAAGAGGCTGAAATTGATGATTCATTCTAAGGTTAATATGTAATTACCACTTCTTAAAATTTAATTACATGGTTAGCAGACTTTGCAAATTATCTGGCAAGTGATGTGTTTTCGTCAAATCTGACCTTCCCCTACAGGAAAAATATCATTCACGATGTGAAAAAATTCTTCTTGGATGAGCCTTACTTATATCGGATTTATGCCGATGGGGTGATTCGCCACTGTGTACGTGGGGTTGAGATGTTGAGTTTTTTTGAGGCGTGTCATTTCTCTCCTGTGGCTGGGCACAATAGTGTTATTCAAACTATGCATAAGATCTTGAAGTGTGGGTATTATTGTCCAAACATTCACTAAGGTACTCATGATTTCTCCATGTTATGTTATCGGAGGTAACATTATGGAGGAATCTAAATGAGCCAAGAGCTTCCCTTGAATCCCGTTCTGGTTATTGACTTATTTGATGTATGGGGCATTGACTTCATAAGACCGTATTTGATTCCCATGGGATGAAGTACATTCTTTTGGCAGTTGACTATGTTTCTAAATGGGTGGAAGCAATAACTATTTTCAAAAATTAAGGAAAGAGTGCTAAAGAAGAACATATTCTCCACATTTCGTACACCAAGGGTCATCATTAGCGATAGTTACTCACACTTTTGTAATAATTGTTCAAAGGAATTCTCGAGAAATATGGTGTTCCTCACAATGTTACAATACCTTACCATCTATAGAGTAGTGGACAGATGGAGGTGTTCAATCGGGAGATTAAAACTATTTTGGACAAAAACGTGAACTCCAATAGAACGGATTAGTCAAGGAGGCTAGATGATGCTCTTTGGGCCTACCACAATACATTCAAGACTCCTATAGATATGTCTCCATAGCAACATGTATAATGAATGCTTGTCAATTACCGGTCGAGGTAGAGCACAAGGCGATGCGGGCGATGAAGAGACTAAATTTGGATTGGACCAAAGCATCAGAAAAAAGGATAACTGAGTTGTATGATCTTGATAAGTTTCAACCATCTACAAAGAGAAGATGAACAAGTATAACGACCAAAGAATTTAAAAGAGAGATTTTGCGGTTGTAGATTTGGTGTTTCCATTCAACTCTAGGTTGCGCTTATTTCGAGGAAAACTCAAGTACAAATGACTAGGCAATTCCTTATTACCAAAGTGTTACTACATTGGGCGGTTCATCTAGAGAAGAAGGTACGAGACAAGTTCACAGTCAATGGAGAAATGAGAAAGATCTATCTGGGCACACGAAGAGTGTTCATGAGTTTTATGCCTCCTACATTGCTACTACCGAAGGGTCCATCTATAGGCGGAAAATACCGCCAAATAAGACCCTCTCACATCTACACTAGTTTGGATCTAACAGGTTGACCTATCAAAATATACAATCTGTCACTTCATATACGACCCCACCATTGGCTCACGCTAAACCTAAAATACATTAGAGTTTGATACAGGTAGGAGATTGTCCATAGAGGTGAGTTTCGGTAAAGTGCGAAGTAACGTGAGGCAGTTCAAAATGCATGGCCCAATATCGTGCAATAGATGGTGAGAGGGAGGACTGGGTTATCGATCCCTAAGGGTTGATAAATACGGCGACACTCACTTTTGTGACAATGTTTTTCGGGCTTTTGGTCTAACACCAATTATCGCCCACGAAATCTTACAATGTACTTAAATGGGATAGGGCAGTGGTGGTGGCAGCACTGGTAGAGGGACTGGAGATAGACTTCGCTCCAATGATTACAGTGGAGATCCATGAGAAGGAACCATTTACCCCTTTCTGTGTCTTATTTTACAGCTATGATGGGATACAGGAGTGCCAATTTGGCACTATGATAGACTCCGTGGACAAGCAGGACAGTAGATATAGAACTCATCAGGGATGAGGCCAATGTAGAAGCACCCCGCAGAGGGACCCGGATAGAGTACCATTCATTGAGAAAGTATTTGGGAGATACGATTGAGGTAGCTGAAGGGGCTGACCCTGCCGTACAAGACCATGCACATACCACTCTGACCTTTTCCCCACATGCAGCAAATAGGCCCCCAGCTCATCTAGATCCACTCCACCAGTTGTTGCTTTAGTATCTGTAGCTCGAGTCTAAAAGTTAAAGGCACAAATTGCCACCCATATCCATCACATTCAAATGTGGATGCATAAATCTAATAGAGGACCGCATAGAGTACCGGGTGTCAAAGTGGGACGAGCAGTAAATTCAGGAGGTTCACAAGTGTCATGACGCTTTCGTGCTGCATGTTCTAGCATAACCAGCTCCTACCACTACCTCATTACTTTTCAGTCTGACCTTGCCAGCTTGAAAGCAAATGTTAATGCCAACTTGGAGATGTAAGGGACTGAGCCAGAGAGTGCTCCCATTGAAATAGGTAAGGACACGGTGCTAGAGGTCTTTTTTAAGGTCCATGTTAAGCCACAGTCCAAGCAACGATTTCATACCAAGAGGCACCGCTCCAGCAATACCATGGAGTTCGGTGACCTGTACCATGTGAGAAAGAGAGAAGAATGAGCTGGTCCATGCTAGGAGGGCCTCTTTAGTAGATGAGGAGATACGTCAAAGGAGAGTGCTGGGGATGAATGCTGGGGAATCAAATTCTATACGGTTAATGGATAGAAGAGCACTACTAATGGTGCGGAGGTTGATGTGGGAATTACTGAGGGTGGCCCAAGTTATGATCCTACTGGTTTTGGGAAATCAGACCCACCCGCTTGTTGAGAGTCTTCGAGACTATGCGCCATATGTTTGCTTCACCCACCGCCGTGTTTCTTTGATTTCTAATTGCATTAGGTACAATTGTAAATTTTTTGTTGGGGTGGGGTAAATGCAAAGTGAGTGGTAGGGTGAAGTTTGAGTAACCCAACTCTCAATCGTCTCTTGGCATTTTCTTGCCTGTGTTCTTTTTCCCCAAGTAACTGCTGAAATTTATGTTGAACCGACATATCTTAGTGAGTACAACTATAGAAGCATGAAAACAAAGAATGATGGTTATTAATGAGGATACCCCGACTATTGTTGTGCTTGCATGCATATGTTAAGATAAGTTGAATGTGTTGGCTCTAAATATGATATAAATAGGCATCCCCTGCACGACCTTCAACTAAATACTGAATAGGGAAATCTAATAACCTGATAGTGCATTGATGTGCCAAGAGAGTGTGTGAAGATTCGAATGTTCAAACAGTTGGGCCTAGCTAAAACATTTCTAGTTATTCATGCGAAGGGAATCGACTCTAGAAACTGGGAAGTTATCATAGTACCTTGTTTGAAATAAGCAATATCTAGCCTAAAAGAAGATGATCAAATGAAATAACTATCCCTATTTTATCCAAATATGTTGAGACTCTAATAGAACGATTTTTTTATTTACCAACTCATATTCCCAAGGTCTAATGTTTTGGCCCTGTCCCTATTTGACATGTGCTCATTGACTTAGACGAAAAGTCTAAGTTGAGGGTTGCTAAAGTCAAAAGTTACCTCATCTTAGCCATGACCAGACTTTGGGTATTGTGAAACTCAACCTATGGAATATCCTTGAGTTTAGGTTGACTATTATGAGTGAGGACCCTAAAATGGGTATGAAAATAGTTGGATGTTGAAAAGAAAACCTGAAGTAAGTGAAACATGTAACTTGTAAAAAAATGAAAGAACAGTTGAAAAAGAGTAAAAAAAAATAATAAGAAAAAGAGAAAAGAATTTTCTGAGAAAGAGATAAAAAGGAAAAGTGAAAGTCACATTAAATAAAAAAGGGAAACAAAGCAAAGAAGAGAAGAGAAATGGGAGGTCAAAAGCAATGAAAAAAGGAAGGAATCTTAAAAGTAATGTCAATGAGAGAAAAATGTACTAAAAATGTACCCAAATGTACCACACTTGACCTTGATCCTACATTACAAACCTTGAAAATTCTACCATGATCGTAGAGTCTACTGTTATTAAACTAAGAAGCAAAAATAAGGGAAAATATATGGCGTGAGTACTAACTGTATTTGAACATGTTCCTGAGTGCGAGCATTGAAATAAAGATCGTTGTATCCAAAATGCTTAACCATTGTGTGAAAATTTAGGATTTCTATTGATGTAATGGCACTAGTTTCAATGTGAGAAAGCTGGTACCTTTGTGAGAGGAAAAATAGTAGAGTTGTCTGTTGCATGGAAAATTTGTGTCATGATGTGATCCGCATGAGGTAGCTTATCTATCATGATGTGTCGTTTAGCATCATGGTTAATATGTGTCGGAATGTGTCGTGATATCACAACATTTATAATGCATTTTACTTAATGGTTTTATGTGTCAAAATCCTCTTTGTAGTGATTTAAACAAACTTTGTGCCTTCTTTTGCAGAAAAAATGTTCAGTTGTAAATAAAAGAAAACAACTAAAATAGTGCAGAATAAGACATAGTGAGGCAATCGACGGTCCATTGTACAATCGATGGACTTTTGTAGATGAGAAGTTTAGGAAACTGAAGGAAAATCAGGGAATTATTACTAAGTACGGAACCACGAGAGACAACGGTGGTCTATCGATTAATCGATGGACCGAATGGTAAACTGTCGTTTGGTTCAGAGTAGGTTCCAGTACCTGATTTTAAAAGATTCTAAGTATGGAGCTAAAGAGGAGAATCAATGGCTCGTAGATGGATCGACAGATCGTATTGTTTTTCAATCGTTTGATTAAGATAGGTTGCTATCTGGATAGCAAAAATAATTTTATGTCATGACTAACGAAAGTAATCTACAGACCGTCGATTGATCGATGGTTCATCATTTTTTTTGTCGATTAATATCGCATACCTTAACAAAACTTTCCTTAATTGAATACCTTTTCTTTATGACTATGTTTTCTATATATATGGTATTAAAAACATCATTTTTCGGGGTTAGCTATTATTACTTTTGTTCCACATTGTGTACTGGAGATTATTTTTGCAACATTAGCAATTAGTTTATTTATAGATTTGGTTTGAAGAATGTTTCTTGCAATTTCAAGTTGAATTTCTTATTTTATTCTTCTTATTCAGCAAGTCCATGATTTCTTCATCTAAAATTATGAATTGTAGTCTTTCTAGCATGGGAAACTAAATCCACCACTAGGGTTGTGGGAACCATGGGTATTTAAAAAAGTATGACTAGTAATTAAGGAATTCTTTAATAGTGTTTTGCATGCATTGATAATTCATTCATTAAGGAGTCTTTTAAATGGTTTCCAACGTTAGAACTCACCTTGTTTCTACTTTCCAGACCAAGGAGGTATTAAATAAGAAAAGAAATATCAACATAGATTTAGTGAGATACTATCTAATAGGTTGTTGTCGATTGGTGCAAAGTAATAACTAAGCCATACATCTATTATGATGTCTAATATGAGGTAATGGTAAGGGTTAATTAGTTATACACACATAGCCGTACCAAGGTGCGGGGTAAAATTCTCTTGATTCCAGACCAAGGATTTAGAGTTACCTAACTAATCACTTAGCATGTAATACACTAGGAAAGGATTACTATTATTGAGTGTATCAAGAATCTCCCACAGAAATTATTTTACTTTCATATATACGTAAAAATGAGTTTTTATTGCCTTTTCATTAATGAAGTAAGTTTAATGTTACTGCTTTACGAAACCTTATATACATTGCATGTGATTTCATTGCCTTATATGCATTGAAATGAGTATTCTTTAGTTCAGCAGAGCCAAGGTATGTTTTTTCTTATTCCTTTCATGCTTTAAGTTATTGTTTAGCATTTTAACTAGCATATGTGTAGATTAAATGCACTTATGCCAATTGTCCTGCATCGTCTTATGATAAAGAAGGAGATAACCAGGATCAACATCCAGCGCCTCGTTGATCCATTTAAGCACTTTGAATCAGTTGTGAATCTCCTTGCATTCTGGAGGACTATTTTAATTGTTTTCTATGTTTTTACTTATAGAATGTTGTGGGTTTTATGTCAAGACTCATCTTAGTATTATAGAGGATTCATAGACAGATAGTCAAACATATTAATCAGTTTAACTCTCTACTTATCTTGTATTCAGATATTCAAATTTTGAGACTTAAATGTCATTTTTCCAAGAAATTTATTTTAGTAATTTTTATGAGAATGTTTATAGCTTTATAATTAAGATATGTCTTACACTAGGTTAAGTAAGTTTAAGTCAAGGGTTTGCTAAAGACCAACAATGGTCATTGGGTGCCGCCCACGTCGAGTGTGTAGGCTCGGGGCATGACATTAATTATGAGATAATTAAGTAAGCTAGTAGGAATTTTTATAAATTATTCATTATATTTTTCATAGGTGGATTCACTTTATGATATGTAAAGTTCATTCAATACCATACTTGAAATAAGAATCAATCATTATCTCATCAAGCGTATTATTTCTCAATATGCTATGTAATTCCTTATTCAAGATTATCTTTTATAATGAATTTTATCAATATAAGATTACATTTATTTGTAGCTTTAAGATTATTCATTATTTATGTTGTTGATACTCTTTCTATTTTAGATTTAAAGAGATTGAATCTAGTGAGTCATAAAGTGGATTTAATCAACCACTTATTTGTGAGATGATTATATTTCTTTTACTACTCAGAACTTGTAATAATATATATGGACGAGATACATCATATGAAACCCCAGTTTAAAACCATGCATGTTACACTTATTCAATTTCCAAAAATGGAATCTTCACAAGAATCTTCAAATGAACTATACATAAATTGAATAAGGAAGAAGGAATGAAAGGATGCATCTTTTTTTAAGAAATGTTTGTTATTTTCACCAAGTATTTATTTAACCCATTAAACAATAGTTCCGGCCCCCGAGCCGGTGATCAGAGTAGAGATCGCATGTCCATGATAAGAGTAGAGAACACAAGTCCATGGGAAGTGTTTTGTTCCTTATTATTAGTCGCATAAACAAACTGATGTACCTAATATGGCATCCTCGATGGTTATAAATTGTGGCATTCTTCTTTGAAACCTTCCCTTTATATAAACTATTCATGAAACCCCCATTGCAATACCTCCAACTTTTATTATTTCAAAAATTTAACTTATTATGTAAGAGAATAAAAGCCACACTAATTGACAATCCTTACATAAGTCTATAAACCAACACTATACTTTGTGTTTTTACCTTGGAATATGCCTACTACAAATTATTTTTAACCATTCATGTTCCTCTTGATTCAAGTGTACTACTGAAAGCCTGCTGAAAAACAACGACCAAAGGAGACATACCGCACCACTTATTTTGTCTAAATCGACAAAAAAGCAACGCAGTCATATTCTTCACTTTTTGGTTTGACGGTACGGATAGGAAGACCTTGTCCGTCACTTTTATCAAAATATTTCTTTTGTTAAAATACAAAAAATCGACGGACTAATGGACATTGTTCATAACTTTTTTGGGATTTTTTAAACAATAAAACCCATAACAACAATAAAAAAACCACTCAATCAATCGTTGTTTCTGCAATTCTTTTGACAACTGAAACTGTTAGTCTCTGCTACCTGCAAATGCAATTCAATTTAGCCCAATTAAACACACAACATTATTAGTAACCTACACAATACATAAAACAACCAACTTAAATTACCATTCAAAAGTATTTTAATCACAATTTAAAGACTCATAAAGTCTTTCAAAATTCATTTCAAAATTTAAAAAAAGTCCATAAATTAAAACTGACCTAATCTAAAGAGTGGCATATACAAATAAACCTCTTCAGCACGTGTTGTTTCATTTGTTGAACGACCTCACTCTTGCTCTATGTTCAGCTACTCTTCTCCGCTCTAACTCTGCCAGTGTCGATGTAAGTTGTGCTATTTGAGATTACATAGTAGCAATTTGAACATCATCAAGTGCCTCCGCTTGACCCTATGATCCAATATCTTGTATGCCTGATTGAAGTCGTCTTACATTGTTTTTAAAGACTAGAACATCGACTCTACCTTTGCGTGTCCCCCCTCCCAAACACACTATCTAAATTTGGGTGGAAAATTAAGGTTTCATTATGACTGAAATATCTACATTCTCATTGACATACTGATGAAACTTATTCAGCATATTAAATAAAAACAATGACACACACACACACATATATATATATACACACACACATTACTCCACTATTTATCTATATTATTCAAATTAAATAACTTATAAAAGTTTGTTCGACCTTTTCCTCTACTCACACATCTGTATCCGACTCATTTTCTTTCTTCCTGACATGAATCAACTTGAAAACCTCCGGTGCAATGGGAGTGTGCCCAGACTCTTTTTCTGGTAAATAATAGCTAAAATTTATAATTGTATATATAAATCAACAAATTATTTACTTAAAAGTTTGAATAGAACTACCATCTCTCTTGAAATTGTTTCAAAGGTCTTTGCATCTCCAGTGTGCATTTAGACACCTTTAAGACTACCTCTAGACTTTTTGTCTTATGGTGAAATTGCCTTAAACTTATATATATTCCAGTACAAACGCAATTAACCAAAAATATGAGGCTACAAATAATCTACACATTGATCATCATCCCGAATTATCTTTAGCCACCTAAACATTTTGGCAGATGCCCTCCTCTCAGATGTGGTCGTTATGGCAAAATTGTATCTCGACGCCCAAATATAATATACTGTGAAAAAATTGAATAGTATTAATTATACTAATAGTAAAAAAAAGTAAATTATAACAAGCATACCTACAAATATATACTTTAAATTCATTAAACTTCGTTTGGCATATACTATTTGAAATATTGCTCCAAGAGTGATAAGCATGCGTAGAAATTCTTCTAACATAGTCTTTTAAAGCTCAAAGAGCATACTTTGCATGGTGCGACTTGCAAAACATATAATAAATATGTTAGTTCATAAATAAATATTAAATTATAAGAAATAAATAAAATAAACTAACAAATAGATAACAAAACAAACGTACGATCATCCATTTGAGTCAATCATGATACTACCAAGTCTATTGATGAGTCCACGATTTGGACTAATTTAGGGCAATGTTTTTGTAGAATAAGTGTCTTCTACTGCATATTTTGTCTCGAAAAATTATGGAAACCTTGAGTTTCATGTATTTAGACTTGGAGGAAAAGCATGGACACAATTGAGCAAAAAAGAACAAGGCATTGGAACGAATGAAGAAAGGACTGATTGAGGATCGCCTTACTCATTATGTGAGTCTCCGAATGTCCTTATTCTCGCCTAATGTTCCAGTGTACTGGGATTTGAAGGAAATAATTAAGTCAGCATGTTGCGGAGCAGTTCCGCAATTCACTACTACGTCACCAAAATTTAAAAAACACGAAGATGTTGAAGGCTAAGGCAGGACGACGAGGAGATATATAAAAAGGAGTATCACCGAGGTTCTTTGCGATCCCAACTAACGGCGCTGAGTGGTCCTTCACACCACAACTTTTCATAAACTATAACTACTCGTTGTTATTTTTAGCTTAGTATCAAATTTTACTAGACTTTTACCTTTTAGGTTATGTTCAAATATTTTCTCAACTTTAGTTCATAGAATTCTTGTGAAAGTTTGTTCTTAAGCTTTGAAGAATTAAGGGTTTTCAACTGCAACACATTGGAAGTGGGTATTGAAGAATCTTTGTTGTAGACATGTGTGTATACATATCAATCATACCAGTTGATGGAAACACCAGTTGGAATCGACTACTATATATTACTATGCCTAGCTAAAACCCCAATTCTTTGGGTTTGATTATGTGAGTATGAGTTGAATTTACTTCTAGGTCTTTCTCATTGACTGTTTATTTGCTTATTAAATGTGATTTCATTTAGTATTTTTGTCTGAATTAAATTGTCCTGTAGTTTTAAGTATTATTTCACCTTCGTGTCTTTGGCTTTTTCTCGTGAGAGAGGTACCAAGTCTACTGAATCGATAACTGGTGATTATTGGGTTGACGTGGCTTAGCTCGAGAGAATGAATTCTAAACAATCTCCCAGACTTTTAGCTCGAGAGAGTGAATAATCTAAGTCAAAGGTTGGGCATGATTGCGGAAAATTAGTGTTCAAGGGAAACCAATTTGATTTGGGTTAATTTGCTTAAAGGAGAATTTACTCCACTAAAGCCTATCTAAGTCATAAATTTACAACAATTTAATATCAATTGGTTTAACCCAATAGTTTATTTTAGCTCATACTCCTATCACATCCCAAGCATCCCATATCCGTATTAGTATTTTCAATTATTATTAGTTGTTAGCTTATAATTTTTTACAACCCCCATCCATTTGATAATTGATACTCGTGCCTCTTTTAATGTATTATGTTTCTGTTTATAGTAAATGTCTTTTTGCTACGAAGAGCTTGAACTAATTCGGTCTTAACTCTTAAATCTCAAAATTACTCCCTATTGGAATGGTCCCAAACTTTGGTTGGTTTATAACATTACTTGCAGACACGGGCACTTAGAATTGGAAAATGTATCCTAATACGTCAAGTCAAAATGGTGACACTAGAGGGGAGAAGTATTATTTTAGAATTTTTGGTTAACTTCAGTCTTGAACTTGTTTGTTATAGCAGAATTAATCTAATTTTCTCTTTTGTTTTGCCTGTTTGTATTGAAAACATGAACCATAAGTGTTAATGGAAGCCAAATAGGCCAGCAAGATGACATTGGAAACCTCAACAATGTCAACGAGCTTCGTGCTAATAATCCCCATCTCATGGGAGGTGCCATTTTTTTTTACCACAAGTTGAAGGGAATGCAATGTTACACGTCACGGGCACCATGTTGCAACTTTTGCAACTAAAGGGCGTTAAAGATCATTGGGCCATGAGGATTCACATTACCATCTTTAAAACTTCATGGATTTATGTGGACCATTTTCCTTCGAGAACATATCTTAAGAGTCAGTCTGGGTAAGGTTATTTCTATTTTCACTGATGGAAGGAAGCATGCAAGTTGTTGGCCGAGTAGCCACGTGCCTCAGTCACTTCTTGGGAGGAGTTGGTCACCATATTTTACGTGTAATTTTTTCCTACAAAGAAGATGATTAATGTTAGAGAAATCATACAAAGATTTCAACATTTGGAGGGCAAGAGAATTCATGAGACTTGGCTCTAATTGAAGAAGGTGGTGCTATGAGATACATGATCAATATCATGAAAGAGTGTGAAGAAGTCTGTTTTAGTTGCATCCACTATGGGAGCTGAGTTTGTGGCATTCTTTGACTAGTCGATAGTATTTCCAAGCAGCCAAAAATTTATTGTGATAATACTGCAATAGTCTTCTTCGTAAAAATTATAAGTATTCTAAGGGTGACAAACATATGGAATTGAAATGCGTTTCAATTAAAGAAAAAGTCTAGAAGCATCAAGAGACAATTGAAAATATTAGCACCAAACATATGATTGTTGATCCTTTGACGAAAGGATTACTGTCAAAAACATTTATTGAACAAGTTTAAAGAATGTGTCTTTTAGATGACGATGAAGATTTTTGTCAAGATTTTATTATCTTTATACACTTGACACTATGAGCTCAACTATGTATATGTTTTTGTTATAAACTGTTTTCTTTTGTATACATCATGTTTAGAATGCCGATGACATGTTTTGTTTTAGATAAATATATTCTAAGCATTATTGTGGACCCTTTATGTATTTGAAAGGTTGTGTTAGTCAATATACTAATATTGTAGTGCATGGAAGGGACTATGTCAAATAAAGTGGTGTACAACCAACATGGCTCATAGTAGATTTATTTAATAACGACGAATGATATTTGACTTAACATTGTGCACATGAAGATTAACATGCATATTAAACCATTAAGTTAAAGATTGTGCGTCAAGTTGGAGAATGTATGTTTCTATGGCCCACTAACTAATTTTGGTTTAACAATTAATATAATTTATATCGTAAATAGGTTGTGGAGAAGTGGGGAAGTTGAAAAGTTACTTACATGTGTAATTTTGAACTACCTGTTACCTCTTTCAACTACCCATCAAGTAGGGAGCTACTTGGTAGTTTTAAAGCTACCCACTACATAAATTATTTACCATGACGGAAAGGTGGGAATGATGTAAAAAAACACTCTTAAGTAAATGGCCTTCACTCTGGCATAAATATATAGTCTTATCCATCAAAATTATTCTTAATATATAAGTCAAGAGAGAGAAACAACTTGTGAAGAACGAAAAGAAAGAAATGACTTCCTCTCAATTCATTTCAAGATTCTGGAAAATCACTATGACTTATTAGGGTATGAATTCTTAACTGAATTATCATAGTAATCGATATATATGAAAATCTATAATGCTATGATCATGAATACTTGATAGGATTTATGAATGCATATATTGTTTATATTTTCATAATCCATTAAAATTCCTAACTAGTGACACCATTTCTAAAAAAAATAAACAAAGATAGGATTACGTTTGAATTGTTTTAATTAATGTTAACAAATTTGAGTGAAATATGGAAAATAAGTATTCCTAATTTTTTTTGAATATCCTAAATTTATGTCGGGTAACAATTATGATCAATAAATTAAAAATTAATTAATACACCTTATTCGTTTTTATCTTCTTTATTTTTTTCAAATTTTATTTTTTATTCTTTTTTATATTTTTAGTTTTTTTCAAAACTGATTTTTTACAATTACTTTTAAAACAATTTTTTGTTACATAAAATTTACAAACTAAAAATTTTAATGGTTACAACATGAAAGTTTAGTTATACTGCTATAATTAAAAATATTAAACTAATGTCATTTCATAAAATTTTCAAATTTACAAAAACCATTAGTTACTTTTTTGTCCCACAAAATCGACATGAAAATTGATAAGATTGAGTTTAAGATATATATTTATGATTTTTTGATATCAAAAAATCCAAGTGTCCAATATGATACAAAGTTTTTAATTCATAAACTTTAAAAGTGAAATCCATAGTCTAATTCATTAAAAAAAAAACTCAAAAAAAATCCAAAAAAAATTGAATTTGGATTTGAATTTTTGTTTTTCTAGACTATCCTCACCTACCATATAGGATTAGACAAAACTTTCTCATATTAAATTTTGAAACTTTTAGCATGGCTACGTATAGATAGCTACCTAAGAAATTTACTACTGATAATCACATGTTTTAAATATAGTTTTGATGGTAAATTTCTTACCAACATAAAATATTTAAGATATATCAAGAATTAGTATGCATTTTTTACGGACAAGATTGACGTTTCAATTTATTTGTCCTTTTTTCGATTAGGTTTAGAGTTTTAAAAGTAAAAGTAGGCTTTTAAAATTTGTTGAGTTAAATTAAAATTATATTAAATATATCAAAATATCATTTGATCTTTTGGTGTTAAATGTGTCATATGAAAAGTTGGTACTAAAAAGTCGTGTAAAATGAAAAACATATTCTATTTGAAAAATAACTAAAAGAGAAAGTAAAACAACAAAACTGAAACAGAGGGAAATAACAATTTTTCAGGACTATACAGTTTGGAGCGATGAATATTCATTTAAAAAAATCTGAAATCAATATTATGAGTAGTCATTAATGGGGGGGGGGGGGGGGGAAGAGAGATAGTTTTCCATAAAAAGGTTCCATTATGTTCATATTGTTAACTAAGTTATATAGATTTAATAGAGGCGGAGTTACGTAAAGCAGAGTTCGGTAGGGTTCATAGTCTCGGACGAAATCACTAGTTCTTTTGTAGATCCTATATTTGTATTAGAAGAATAATTAAATATATGTATATGAACATGTGAACCCCCATATAACATTGATCTAGAACTCTCAAACTCCTATGTTTGACTCCGCCTATATTAAATAATTTGAACACATTCATTTTGTATAACTTTCATGATTTATTTTCTAGTGAATGTAATTATAAAATTTGTTAAACCATTTCATTCCCAATTTTATAATAATCAAGTGAAGATTTAACTTAAAAAGTTGAAGTTGTAAATGAATATGGAGGGAGATGAGATAGGTATTTAATATTTCAACTGTTTTTTGCCTACATAAATATTGCCACCTAAACTATTAAAAATAGACCACATTCATTAAAATTAAAATATATTTAATACTTCAAGTAGCTATAAAATCACAAACTCTATATAAAGCCTCCATGTATCTCAATTAATTTGTAAACATTCTCTTATAACAAAATCTCACTCAATTCTAGGTAATGGGTTTGAAAGGTAAGTTGATCTCGAAATTAGAGATGAAGTGTGCTGGAGATTTGCTTCATGACCACTTCAAATCAAATCCACACCAAACATCCACCATGTCTCCTGATAAGGTAACGAACTTCACATTGCATGATGGTCAATTGGGAAAAACAAACTCTGTTATTGGCTGGAAAATTATCCTTGGTAAGCTTTTTATATTAATCCATTTTTCAATTGGCTATGGTAGAAACGATCAATTAATTAGCTTTGATGTTTGAACTTATATTATTATATTAATATGTTCAGGGGGCAAAGAACGACATTTCAAACAGGTCGTAGACATAGATGATGCAGCAAAATCAATGACCTTCAATTTTATTGAAGGATATATGAATGAATTATATAACTCAATGACACTTATATTAACTGTAAAGGAAAACTGGATTACTTGGAGCATGATGTATGAAAAACTTAATCAAAATATTCCTGAGCCCCTTGACTTTATGGAGTTTCTTATTGGCCTCATCAAGGACCTTGAGGCTCACCATGCCGGAAAATAGATATCAGTCCTCATTCCCAGTTAATAACAAGATTGAATATTGTTACTATCCTAAATCCTTAAGAAGAAATAAGACTATTTGTGTGATGTATGTTTCATAGGTATAATCGTGTATCATATGCATCGTAAATCATTATAAATAAATAAAACTATTCGGTGTGATATATTTTCATGAATTGTGTTAATTGTTAGTAATATATATTTAACTTTTTTTATAGAAAGTGTAATCCCTAGTGTCATTATATGTAATGCTCTGAAGTATTCATAATTAAGCTGATAAAATAACCAAACATCTGAAATTTAATATGCAAAAAACTATGAAATTGTAAAAATATCTGGACAAAATCTACAGATTGTCACTATACTTTAAAGTAGTTATATAATATCGGAGTCGGTTCACCTCTAGTAGAAGAAGCATCTAATATGTCTCATAATGATATAAAAGTCAGTAATTATTTGATCAAAATAACCTTTTATATATAGTTATATCGATCTGCTCCGGCTTACCATCGATTTCTAAAGACAGAAATAGAAATGGGGAATTAGAGGTGTACATGCCTGGGTTAGTTTAGGTTTTTCATATATCAAACCCTACTATTTTTCGTAAAAAAATTAAATTTATAAACCATAGCAAACTAATTGCATGTTTTTTTTCAAATAAAAAGAGAAACCATTCTGTCGGATTTTTTAGTTTTTAAATCAAACTAAACTAATAAATCTAAGATTTTTTAGTTATCAAAGATGTTTCTAAGAAAATAACACAAAATATGAGATGAGTGATGACACTAAAATATTTACTAAAAACAATAATGAAATCACCATATAAAATAAATATTGTAAAGTCATAATAAAAATGATAATAATTTCAAAGTACTAAATCATGCGAAAATAAATCTAATAAGTGTTAGTTACATTATTAGATATTTTAAAAAAAAATTATAAAGTTTATTATGTATTTTAAATGTCTAAACTAATGTAAAACTAAAGAACAAATATTCAACATTATTCCCATTCTTAGCGTTGGATTAATTTATTTTGTTAGCATAATAGTTATTTGATTTCAAAATGAGTTTTAATAGAATTACTAATATCTTTGAACTATATTATCTTAATTGGATTATTAAAAGTTCTAAGTTTAAAAAGCTTGAAAAAACTATGCCAAAACATAAAAATAATGACAATATATATATATATATATATATATGTACTATTTGGAAGATACATCAAAGTAAATAGTTTTACATATAAATAAATTTAAAAAATTATATGTATGATATCGGGTTGACTTTATTTAGTTAACACGACATCAACCCAAGAATAATTGAGTTTTTTTTATTACCAAACGAAGTCAAAACCAAACCATAAATCGATTTTATTGTTTGACTTGACATGCGATTTGATTCGCTTTTCAATTCCGTTTTGTATTTCTGCTAATTTTACATATGTGGAAAAACTTTTTGAGAGAGCAAGAATTTTCCTTTGTCGGGAAAATGATTTTTTTACCATGGATGATATCTTTCCAAAAGATAAATTGTACAATACTTAATGCGTTTGGAACTTTTAATGTGAAAAGGTGTCTAAGATGTTTTTGACAAAATGTCTCTACTAGAACTTAATTATGAGATTATTAAGTAAGCTAGTAAGTATTTTTGAACATTACTCTTTATATTTTTCTTAGTTGAGTTCACATTATGATACGTAAAGTTCCTTCAATACGATCCTTGAAATAAAAATCAATTGTTCTGTCATCACACGTATTATTCCCCCAATATTCTATGCAATTCATTATTCAAGATTTTCTTTTATAATGGATTTCTAAAATTTAAGATTACATTTATTTTTAGTTTTAAGATTATTGATTATTTATCTAATTTATACTCTTTCTACTTTAGATATATGTAGGTTTAATCTAGTGAGTCTCAAATTGGATTTAATCAAACACTTACTTTGAGAGATGATTGAATTTAATTTACTACTAAGAAAGTGTAATCACATATTGACGAGATACAGAAACCCCAGTTTTAAATCATACATGGAACTCTTATTCGATTTTTAAAGATGAAATCTTCATAAGAATCTTCAAATAAACTATAAAAGATTGAAGAAAAAAGAAGGGGTAAAAGGCTGCATCTTTTTTTTTTAATTTTATATTTGAGAAAGATATGTTGTTTGTACAAAGTATTTGACCTATCCAACTATTGTTCCGACCCGTAAGTCAGTGATCAGAGTAGAGATCATATGACCACGATCAGAATAACGAACACAGGTCCATGGAAAGTGTTTTGTGCCTTAGTCTTAATCACATCAACCAACTTACTTGTCTATTATGGCATTCTCAATGATTATAAATTCGGGCATTCATCCTTTAACACCTTTGCTCTAGATAAAATGATTCATGAAACCGCCATTGCAATGCCTCCAACTTTTTTTATTTCAAAACTTTAACATATTATGCCAGAGAACCGAAGCCACATTAATCGACAATCCTTTCATAAGCCTATAAACCTACACTACTTTTGTGTCGTTACCTTATAACTATGCTTACAAATAATTTTTAACCATACATGTTCCTATTGATTCGATTGTACTACTTACAAACTACCGAAAAATGAAGGCCAAAAGCGACACACTGTATCGATTTTTTGGTGAAAACAGATGAAAAAGCGATGCATCATGTTTGACACTTTCTGGGTCAATGTTACCAAAAAGAGGACCATCTCCGCCACTTTTCTGGAAGTTTATTTTTTGAAAAATTCAGAAAATCTACGGACTAAAGGAAACTACTTATCATTTTTTTTTTGGATTTTATTTTAAAAATATAAAACCTAGAGAAGCAATGGAAAAAACAACCCTATACGTAATTGTTTCTGCAAAACATTTTACAACTAAAATTGGCAGTTTCGGCTGCCTGCCTGCAAATGCAATTCAATTCAGCTTAGTCAACACACAACATTAAATTTAAACTACATAAAATGTAAAACAACAAACCTAAATTAACATTCAAAAGTATCTAAATCACAATTTAAAGACCAATAAAGTTTTTCCAAATTTCAAAAAGTTCATAAACTAAAAGTAACTTAAACTAGGGAGTGATATCTACAAAATCATCATCATAATCCTCATTTTCGTCATTGATGTCCTCAGGAGCCGAAGTAGTAGGTCGACTAGCGCGGTTCTTCACTTGTTCTTAAACTTGTTGAGCGGTCTAACTCATGCTTTGCTGTTCAGCTACTCTTCTCTAGTCTGATTCTACTATTGTCGAAGTAAATTATGCTATTTGAGTTGACATAGAAACAAAGTCAAGTGCCTCGGCTTTATATGATGATACGATACCCTGTAAGTGTGATTAGAGTCGTCTTACATCATTTTGAGAGCCTAGAACATAAAGAGTACCTTTGTATGTCCTCCCACCCTCCTATCACTTTTTCTACCAAATTTTTGGTGGACAGTTCATGTGTCATTTGGAACGAAATTTCTAGATTCTGAGTGATAAACTGTTGAAACTCATTCTACAGATTAAATATATACATCGACATCAATATATATATATATATATATATATATATATATATATATATATATATATATATATATATATATATATATCACATATCACAAATATATTGCTTACATGAATATTCCTTAAAACCTCTAGTGCAACGGTAGTGTGCCTCAATTTTTTTTCCAATAAATAAAAACTAAAATTTATAACAATATATAGAATCACTAATTATTTACTTAAGAGTTTGAATTAAAACTTCCATGTCTCTTGCAATTGTTCAAACAATCTTTACAATTCAGGTGTGCATTGAGTCATAGCCTTTTTGGCTTTTTGGCTTATGCTGACATTTCCTTAAGCTTATCGATGTTCCAATAGAGACACAATTCATCAAAAATATGAGGAAACATTTCATCAGGATGTTGAATACGACAAAAAAATATGGCAGATGTTCACATCTCAAATGTGGTCATAATGGCCAAATTGTACCTCGACACCCAAATACACATAGTTTGAAAAAAATTGGAATAGTGTTAATTAGATTGATATTAAAAATAGTAAAGTTTAATAAAATTACTAAAAATATAAACTTTAAATTCATTAAACATCGGCTGGTGTATACTATTTAAAATCTTGGTCCAAAAGTTATAAGCATGTGTATAAAGTCTTCTAATACATTCTTTTAAAGCTCGGGGAGCATCCTCTGAAAGATAAAACCTGCAAAACACATAATAAATAATTTAGTTCATGAATAATATATAAAAAATATAAGAATGAAATAAAATAAACTAACAAATAGATAACAAAAAAAATTACGATGATCCATCCGGCTCAATCATGACTCTACCAATTTTGTTTATGAATTCGCGATTTAGACTCATTTAGGGCTATATTTAGTAGATTAAGTGTCATCAAATGCATATTTTGTCATGAAAACTGATGAAAAATCTTGAGTTTCAAGTATTTAGACTTTGAGGCAAAGCATTGACATAATTGACCAAAAAAGAACAAGGCAGTTAAAAGAATGAAAAAAAGATAGACTAAGGATAGCCTAACATATTTGCCGAGTCTTCAAATGACCTTATTATCAACTAATGTTCCATTGTGCTGATCCCTAAAGGAATACTTAAGTCGGCGTGTTGCCGAGCAGTTCTGAAAAGCAGTACTACATCACCTAAAGGTATAGAACACGAAGATGCTGAAGGCTAAGAAAGGATTGCGAGGAGATATACTAAAGGGAGAATCGTTGTGTTTATCGTTAATTGTGAATAACGGCGCTGAGTGGTCCTTTGCAGTACAATTTTTTTAAAAAAGTATAAATACTCATTGTTATTTTAGCTTAGTATCGAATTTTACTAGACTTTTACATTTGATACTGCATTACTCATACATTTTTTCAACTTTATTCTTAGAGTTTTCTTGAGACTTTGAATTGAAGCTTTCAAGACATACAGGATTTCAACTCTTAGAAATTAGAAGTGGGTATTGAAGAATCTTTATTTTGCACATGTGTAAAGACATACCATACCTAGTTAATGGAAACACTCGTTGGTATCGATTTCTATGTCCTTACTATGTCCAGCTAAAATCCCAATTCGTGGGATGTAATTATGTGATATGGGTTGAATTTACTGTTTGGTTTTGCTCATTGATAGTTTATTTACTGTTTAAATGTGATTTCGTTCAGTATTTGTATCTGAATTTCATTGTATTGTACTATCAAATATGATTACACATATGTGTCTTTAGCTTGCTCTAGAGAGAAGTCTTAATCCCAAGACTACTTAATCGATCGTCGGTGGTTATTGGGCTGACGTGGGTTCAACTCGAGAGAGTGAATCCTAATAAATTTCCCACACTTTGAGCTCGAGAGAGTGAATTCGCTAAGGCAAAGGCTGGCATAATAGCGACAAATCAATGTTGAGGAAAATAAATCTCATTCGAGGTATGTTTCTCCAGAGACAATTTACCCCAACTAAAATCTAGCTTAATCACAAATTTAAAACAATTTACTTTTATTAAGTTGTATCTTGTAGTTTATGTTAGCACATATTCCTATGAAATGCCAAGAATCTCGTCTCTATGTTTGTATTTTTGTTTATTTTAGTTTTTAGCTTATAATTGCTTACAACCCTCCCCCTCCCCCACGGATAATTGATATTTGTGTCCCCATTTCGACGTACTATATTTTGAATAGTAAATGTATTTTAGCTATGAAGAGCTTGAACATATTTGTACTAAACCCTTAATTCTCGAAACCACTCCCTGTGGGATCGATTCCAATCATTGGTTGGATTACTATACTACTTACCATTATAAGAAGTGGAAGAAGTTTCCTAACATACCAAGTAAAAATGGAGTCTCTGTTAGGGAGTGGTTTTATTTGAGAATTTTTGGTTATGTGGATTTTGATCTCGTTGGTTATAGTTGAACTAATTATTTTTGATTTTGTTTTGCTTGTTTGTATTGAAATAAGACGTATGAGCGTTAATGGAAGGCAAATAGGCCATCAATATTGCATCGGATACCTCAACGATATCAAAGAGCCTCATGTTGATGACCCCCATCTCATGGGATGTATTTGTGCGATTCTCTTACCAACAATCGAAAGGAATTCAGTGTTACACATCACGAGCTCCATGTTACAAATTTTGAAACTAAAGGGACTTTTTAGTGGATTGGAAAATGAGGATGCTTATGAACATCTTAGAAACTTCGGGGATATATGTGGACCATTCTCCTTTAAGATCATCTCTCAAAAGTTTATCCAGGAGAGGTTATTTTGATTCTCTCTATTGAGGGAAGCATGATAGTGGATGCCTATGTTGCCACAAGAATAAATAACTTTGTGGGAGGAGTTGGTCACCATATTTAATGTGTGATTTTCCGCTTCTTAGAAGATGATGACTCTTTTGTACAACATCAAAAGTCTTAAGCATTTTGTGGGCGAGCGAATTCATGAAAATTGGTTGTGATTCAAGAAGTTGGTGCTACAATGTCCAACCTATGGCTTGCCTGACAACGTATTATTGTTGCACTTTTACTGGAGTCTTGACTCGATAAAAAAGGGGTCACTGACCAACCTTTTTTGGGAGGTTTAATTCAACAACCTTATGTGATAACGACATAACTATTTGATGGAATAACAAAAATAAACAGGTCATAGTATACCCGTGAAGATCGGGTATCTTCCCTCTCAATCAATTGACAAAGGACCAAATGGAGAACGATTAAGACAGACAATAAAGTGAAAAAAATCCTGACACAAGTTTAATTTTTTTCTAATAATTTCATGGGAGTTGGTTCTTGACCTAATAATGTTATGGGTGTCGGGTGTGGTAATTCAGATGAATCCACATTTCATGACATGTGTAATGAAGAGGCAAACTTCTTAGACAGCCAAGGTAGAGGTTATCATTCAAACTAACTAGATAGGGTATACCAAAGTTTGGAATATAGATAAAGGATGGAAATATCGAGATCAGGAATGGAGGGATCAAAATCCAAAGTCAAATAAGTGGGGGGAGCTATGTATGTTCCTCTACGAACGTCAAAAGCCAAAGGATTAAGACGGTGGAAAGTCTGAATATATACTCTCACACATCCTCAACTAGGTTTAAGGTTAGAAAAGATTTGGAAAGAAATAAAAGTAGATGTGTCGACCCTTAGGCAGAGAGTCACCTCTCATTCTGTCTGTATCAAGCATTTGGAAGCCCACATTGCCCAGATTTCGTAGCATTTTAACTCGCGGCAACAAGGGGATTGCCTAATGACACTCTAGAAAACCCCAAGAATGAGGTTGAAAGTGGACTTGCATCATGCCATGAAATTTACTAAGGATTTATTTTGGAGGCAACCCAAAACCCTTTTTATTGCATTATGTTTGTCTTAAAAATAATTTTTTTTTGGTTCTGCAAGATGAAGTGAGGCAAGTGTTTGGAAGAAGGAGATTGTCAAGTATAAGGTCCAGGCGGCGCATCGCCAAATATGTTGGTGATTGTTGGAATCAAGAGAACTTTAAGGTACAATGTGTAAAATATTGCATGTCCAAGAAATTATTGGTGAATCGCCGACCCTGTTAAAAATCCTTAGCTTTCCAACGTTTAGACTACCTAAATTGACTAGAGTTCTGCAAAAGCATCACGCCCCGAGCCTACACCCTTGTCGTGGCTGTGTAGAGATGGATGTTGTGACAGGACCTGCAACCATCCTAAAAACTAAAAATGAATGAAAATAACTAAATGATAAAGACGTCCTCCAGAATGAAGGGAGGCTCACCAACTAACTCTAAGTTGCTCAATGGATTAATTATGTGCCCAATCTCGATCCTAGTTACCTCCGTGTTCATCATGATACAATGCAGGCCAACTGGAATCAGTAAATTGAATGTACGAGTATGCGAGCTTGAATGCTAAACAATACTAAAGATTTAAAAGCAGTAAGAATGAACACTTACCTTGGCTATATTCAACTCATGAATTACTAACTCATTTTAGTATAAAGAGATAATGAACAAGTACCCCGTCAACCTATGACCGATATCTCATAGAAACACTTATACTATACTACGGTCCTATTACACCCTGAACATATTTTATTAATAATTTTCTACCACTTTTCGGTCTACGTGGAACTATCTTGTGGGCCTTACAATCTTTGATTTTTTCTTTTAAGCTATTGCCACGTAGGCCTAAAAAGGGTAGAAAATTACTTATAAAGTAAGTTTAGGTGGGTAATAGGACCTTAGTATAATCTAAAGTCTGTCTTTGGGATTTCAAGCATTTGTTGAGAGTTTACTTGTGCATTTTCCCTAATATAAAACAATTTAACAAGAAATTTAATATAAAGAAATGTTGTTTGAAAACCTGTTGTACACTCTTAATGTATACAAGGACATAATTAACTCTGTGATGTATGTAAAAATAAAAATAAACTTAGGTATATTAACTAATAAATTTAACTATTGTGGGAGTTTCTCTAACCAACAACCATCACTTAAGAGTTATAGTGATGATACAACGATCTACCTCACGCTGCCAGCGCATCCGATACCCGGCCAAAGGTATAATCCCCGAACTTCCTAGTGAATCTTTTAGTGTAATTTGAAAAGAGTTCATTTAAAAATGTCACATCCAGGAAGTACCCCTTAGACATTACCATTATCGTCGCCATGAGAGAGAACTAAGACTTTCCTCTTAGCATTCATTACAACATATATAGGTTAAAAGTGAGGAAAATTAAAACTTTTAATCTACATTTACTTCATGAGTTTTATTTAGAACTCCCTTAAATATAATATATTCATAGCGAGTATACATAGACTCTTCGAATAAGAAGATTACAGTTTTCTACTTTTATGCTACATATAGGTAACATGCATAATTTAGTCTTAATAAGGATGTCTCATATTAAACCCTCTAAAAAGAATAAATCAATGTGGAAATAGGCCTTAAAAAAATGTAAAAATGCCACTTAGGGATTACAACCATATCTTGAAACAATATCAGTGAAATGATGGTCCTTAGACTATAACAATGCAACATAAGTAGAGTGAGATAAAGGCATCATCCTCGAAATTTGAGGACATAACCACACTTGGAGAAGTGATACAAATTTTCCTTAGAAAGTTGTCACTAACCCTTCAAGGACAGAAACCTAAAATACTGTGGAAAAGGGAGAAATAGGGGTTAGCACATCACTTTAACTAAGTATGGAAACACATGCACACACAACATAGAAATCATGCTAAAACAGACATTTGTTCAAAACGATTCAAATTTACTTCGAAAATCCTTATGCACAATCATGAACACATATAGGAAAATAACTACATATTTTCCAAGACAATAGTATTTCCAACACAAGGCAACAACATCAAGTATAACAAAGTCAATATGATTAATAGCATAATAGAACCATAGGCAACAAATTTCTAACATCACGTAAAATCAAAAAAACAGGTATAGAAGTTTATGCCAAAATAACACATACAAGAACCTTTCTCATAATTCCTCCTGAAGTCTACAAGCGCAATGAACAAGTGAAGCCCCATAACCTTAGTCCATCAAGAAAACCAAATAAAGGATCACAAGTAATTCCTAACATCACATAACATAGCATTAGAAGTAGTCATCATCTTAGTTTACCAATAATAGACCAAATAACATGTGCATACATAAAACCAACGTATTATAGTATCATCAAAATGAAAAATCAATGCATACAATTCATTAACTTTGTAAGGGAATGAGAACATTAGATCATCCTTCTGAGAATTCCCTCAAGGATAACTAGCGCAATGTATAGGTAGAGTCCCATACCCCTTACCTAGACTAAGTCTAACCCCTTAAGTCATCCTAGTTATAATTCACTTTATTACTTTGTTTTACCTATGAGAACATCTTGCCTTAACTTACATAGAACGCATGAGCTAATGTGGAATCCGGTGTCATCGAACCCTATACTGTAAAAAGGTGGACTACCATCCAAGGTAGGAACAGAACATGAACATGGCATCTAGGTGGATCCACTAGCTAGTATTCCTATGGGGCCAACATAGTTATTGAACTACGAGATGTGTTTGGGACCCTTCTTATCCTATATGCATTATAGTCTCCAATTTGATGAGTACAATAGTGAACCTACCTTCCCTATGTGGGAGGGGACACTCCTCACTACTACTTCACTCGGTGCTAAGCTATATTACATTTCGAAACGTCTTTCATTAACAATCATAAATAAGTTTAGGTAATACGAGAATAGCTCCTTCTATAGTCATAGTCATTATCTCAATACGAATTGCATGAGAAAACCTCATATGTGAGATTAGCATATTAACATCATTATATCATAGTAAGGTACCTAGTTAGTTCATAACCAACCTTATATCCTTTCATCTTAAGCATAATCTCACAATCATATAATCGAAAAATTTAAACCGTATCGCCATAACATACCTACTTGATACAATTATAAAACATACTTCTATTGAAGTTCATCACCAAGTACAAGCCATCATAATTGAAGTAAAGGTTTAGGATATCAAGACTTACACAATTTCCTTCAAGAGACATCCTCATGGTCGTACAATCAAACAATTCAATTCGATCAAATAATATGTTTAGTAACATTAATCAATGGTAATTAATATAATAATGAAGTCAATTACATCACTACAACTCAATTCAATACTAGCTCATAACCTAGGGTTAGGGAATTTGGGTCAATTTATGATCTATTCCATAAACTAGGTTAAGAACCAATGTAATTGAACTATAATACAACATAATCTAATCATAATAATAAAAAGAAACCATAAACAATACAATTTGGATAATAAAATATATGTTAGGAAGAAACCCATATGAAATCATCTTTTGAAAACCAATTTTGAAGGAACCCTTTGGGGAAAGGAATCCCAAATGTGAAAGGATCACATACCTTGTTGTTTGTTAAATATTTATGGAAAAAAACATTTTTCTTTCTGCCCTTAAGTCCTTGACCTAGACCTTCAATGGAGTTCTTCCTTATGGGAGAGAGAAAGTAGAGAAAAAAGATCAATTGTGTTTTGGGATTGTAATTAGACTTAGGGTAGGTTATATAGTTAACTAACTAACCTAATTAACTAACCCCTAAAGACTAGTTAAACCCCTAACTAAATAAATAAATTAAATTACCCAACTAAAACTCAACAACGAAATTACAGAACTGACCTATGAGACCCCGACCCTACAGGCCATAGGTCAGTCGACGAGGCCTTGGACCAACCGTCCGGCAAAATCGTCATTTTAGTCAGAGAGTTAACAAAATGGCTTTTTGGGAAAATGGCTAAGTCACCATCGATAGATTCAATCGATGCTCGTTGATTGGACCACGCCTCGATGCTTGCAAGTCGTAGGCAGACACTTCCTCAAGGCAGCTTCTTGGCCAAAATGGAAGGGTCCTCTTCAATGACCCTTAGGGTGGTCTTTGGGGAGTCGTACCCAGAAATTTCAACCCTAAACAAACATTAATACATGTTAGACACCACAACACCAAATCTCATCAATTTTTGACTCTCAAAACCCCATCGAATAGGCTAAGGCACACTAGCACCTTTTGGACTCGTCTCCGGACATCATGAACGTTCCTTAACATTTTGACTCTAAAATTTCTTAACTGACTTTTATACTCTATTATTGACCTTGAAACAGAGTTATAGACCTTAGACACTCGTGTGAGGATCTAGATTAGGTCTTAGATTTTTGTAGTGTTACATTATCCCCCCTAGGAACATTCGTCCCTAGATGACACTACAAATCTTTCAAAGGGCAAAGATACTCTAGATACTAGCAGCCCAACCAAAAACATGCAAAATCAATATGAATTACTACTTGATTCATAATAACATGGTATTTGAACAAAGTAACTCAAAATATTGATTATAACACCTCTGAGCTCAACATCAAAACATGAGGAATTTCCTTTTCAGAACAAAATGGGCTCAACATATTATTAAAGAGTAAACTATGCAAAAAATTAACGTATCACTATTGTCAATATTATTTCATAAAGGCAACAACAAACCAATTACACAATAAGTGTAACAACAACCAAAAAATCATTTTTAGATGAAACTTGTTTTTAAGAAAACTGTATAATAAATATGAACATCTTTACAAAAGAAAGTCAAATTCAATTTATTTATTATTTTCATTATTAGCAGGAATAAATAGTCTTAATAAACAATGATATGAGGGTAACGGTACTTCATGTCATCCTCGGCCTCCCATGTTGCCCCTTTGATAGGTGGTTCTTCCATAACATCTTTACGGAAGCCACCTCTTTGTTTCTCAACTTCTTCACTTGTCTATCAAGGATATGAACCAGAACCTCGTCATAGGTGAGGTATCTTATACACCTAGACCCTCAATAAGAAAAAAGGATTAGGGATCAGGGATGAACTTCTTGAGCATGGACACATAGAACACCGGATGAACAAAAGTCAATTCACTAGGTAATGTCAACTCGTATGCAACCTTGCCAACCCTTTGAAAATTTTCATAGGAACTCACATAACGAGGACTCAACTTCCCTTTTTTGCCAAATCTCACCACTCCCTTCATGCGTGAAATTTTTAGATACACCTTATCACCCCCTTAAAATTCTAAATCCCTTCTCCTATGATTGGCATAAGACTTTTGCTGGCTATATGCTGCTTTCAACCAATTCCTTGTCATGTGAACTTTCTCCGAAGTCTTATAAATTAATTCGGAATGCAAGAGTGAAGACTCCCCCACTTCAAACCATACAATTTGAGATCTTCATCTCGTACCATACAAGGCTTCAAAAGGATCCATAGATATAGTTGAAAGGTAACTATTGTTATATGAGAAAACAACCAAAGGCAAATGTTTATCTCAATTTCCCTTGAAATCAATTACGGAATCTCTAAGAATATCTTCAATGATTTGAATAGTACACTCCGCTTGACCATTTGTTTGGGAATGAAAAGCGGTGCTTAACTTTACCTTTGTACCTAACCCTTTTTATAATAACCTCCAAAACCAAGATGTGAATTATGTGCCCCTATCTGATATGATAGCTAATGGAATACCATGGCGACACACAATATCATCTATGATGATCCTTGCATCATCCACTACGTAAGTGGACTTGACGGGAATAAAACAAGCAAATTCGGTCAACATACTCACAACCACCCATATTGAGTCATGCTGGTTTTGTATCCGAGGTAACCATTCCATGAAGTCCATATTAATATCTTCCCATGTCCCAATGGGAACTTCTATTTTATGAATTAAACCATTTGTATTTTGGTGTTCGACTTTCATTTAATGGCAATTTGGACATTTTGCAACAAATTTCGCTAATTCCCTTTTTAAGCCTTCCTACAAAAATACTTCCCTAAGGTCAGGATACATCTTTGTACTACCCAGATGGATGGAATAACGGGAATTATATACCATGGTTTCACGGTATTATTAATACTTTTTCCTTAAATTTTGTGTGTAAAAGCCTTTTTGTGCTAATTTTTATGTATGTTTCTCTTTATTTGCAGGAAATCTGTATAAAAGATTCATGCGGAGGTTTTTGAGCAAGAAATAAAGAATAGTACCACCTACGGATCTTGTGACGGTCCTTCATACTCATACGGTCCATAGGTGGCATCGTAGTGTAGCTGCTAAAGGAAGATGGGGAAGTCTGACAAAGTGTAGGGTTACGGAAAGCGTGACGGACCGTCGTAGCAATGACGGTCTATCCTGCTTCTTTGTCATGAAGATCAGAGAAGTAGTCCCAGTACCCAAATTCCAAGAGTTCAAGTGTTTTGGAACGGAGACCCTCGATGGACTATTGTGCCTGTGACGATCCGTCATACATACCGTCGAGGGTAATGAAGAGAGAAGGTGAAGAAATTGCACAAGTATGGGACAACGGAGTCCATGACGGTCCGTCCTGACCACGACATTCCGTCGCGAGGTCTGTCGATCCAGCCGTGTTTTGACAGATTTCCAACAAATATAGTCCTTATTTAAGTAGGTTTTATTTTTTATGAGTAGTTCGAAAAAACTCATTTTTGAGTAAGACTCTTGATTATTTTTTAGAATCTTTGTTAGACTCTTGATTATTTTTTAGTCTCTTTGTGAGATTCATGATTATTTTGAGATTCTTGAATATTTTGAGACTTTTGTATTTGATTGTTGGTGACTTTTGCTGATTAATCAAGTGAACTTTCGGAGTTTACTCTTTCTCATTGAAGTAAGTGCATGAATTCTTATATCAGATATTTGAATATTGTGATTATGACTATGGGTAACAAAACTATATCACTAGAGTTGTGGGAACCATAGGCGAATGATGAGGTAAAACCTAACTAAAATAACAGTTCTAGAATAGTGTCTTGCATGTATTGATAATTCTTTCGATTAGAAGTCTTTTTAACGAATAGACAACCTTAGAACCCGCCTTAATTCTACTTGTTGGACCAAGGAGGTAGATAATAGAAAAACAATTATTAACAAAGATTTAGTGTATACTATCTTATAGGCTAGTATTGATTGGTACGAGGTAACAAATTAGTCAAATATGGAATATGATGCTTCGTATGAGGTAATGATAAGGGTTAGTATAGCAACATACGTAGCCGAACCAAGGTGCGGAGTGAAATCTACTAGATGCCGGACCAAGGATTTAGAAATACATAAATTATAACTTTGCATGCAAAATACTAGGAAAGAATTGTTATCATTAGAATTATCAAGTTATGAGCCTGTAGGGGACACGTAAACCCTAGTTACATTTATCTACAGAAAACCCTTTTTTTAAAATCATTTTTTCTTTCCAAGGAAGTAATTGACTAGTAAAAATAGAGTGAAGTTTAGTCTAAACTATTTTCGTCGTGGAAAAAATCTCAACCTCACTAGTTGGGATATTTACTTTACATGACCGTTTTCTTCTTATTTGAGAAGTAAGTTTGAGTGTATCAGGGAACCATGATCTTCCTCAAGAAACCTTATTAATATAGTCATCCACATTGGGCTTATATAACCTTCCTTTATTCCTCAAGACACCACGCCCCCTAAGAGGAATCACTCATTAAGCTTACCAAGAACCGATTCCTTCAACTCCTTCAATGGTTGATCAAGTTGTTGCTAAGACTTCACCTCAACCACTAAAGACAATTCATAGTTATTATGGACCATAACACCACCATTTGGAGAATCTTTCAATCTAACACCCAACCTAGCTAACCTATGAACATCTTTCACCAGGTCTTTATTTGAACCTTTTATATGAGATACACTAGACATGGTCATATGACTTAGAGCATCCACAACCACATTAGCTTTGTCGGGTTGGTAGAGAACACAGATGTCATAATCATTCAACAATTCCAACCATATTCTTTTTCATAGATTTAACTCTTTTTGAGTAAACACATATTGAAGACTCTTGTTGTATGTATACACATCAACATGGAAACCATACAAATAATGCCTCTATATTTTCAAGGAAAATACCACCGCCGTTGACTCAAGATTATGAGTTGAATAATTCTTCTAAGGCACCTTAAGTTTCATAGAAGCATAAACTACTAATTTGACATGTTGCACAAGAAACACCCTAATTCCACTCGGGATGCATCACAATATACGAATCCCTTGGTACCCTCTGGCTAAGTCAACGCACGAGTGGAGGTAAGGTGCTCTTTCAAGACTTTGAAGCTTCTTTCACATGCCTCTGACCACTCAAATTTCACACACTTTTGGGTCAAGGTAATCAAGGAAGATGCACTAGATGCAAAATCATCAACAAATATACTATAATATCCCTCTAGACCCAAAAATATTCTAATGTTGGTTAGAGTCAATAAACTTGGACAATTATAGAACGCCTCGGTTTTTTCTTGGATTGACCTCAACTACCTCACTAGAGATTATATGCCCAACAGATGCCACAAACCTTTACCAGAACTTACATTTACTATACTTAGCAAATAGTTGTTTTCTTTAAGCACGTGCAACACCACTCTTAAATAGTCCATGTGTTCACCCTCATTTTTCGAATATACCAAGTTATTGTCCATAAACACAATAACAAAGGAATCTAAGTATCTTTGAAACACCATATTCATGAGGTCCATAAATGCCTCCGGGGCATTAGTGAGACCAAAGAATATTACTAGAAACTCGTAGTTACCATATCTAGTCTGAAATTCCATTTTTGGTATATCCTCACCCCTCACCCTAAGTTTGTCATACCTTGATCTCAAGTCACTCTTAGAAAATTAGCTTGCCCCTTTGAGATTATCAAAAAAGTCATCAATCTGATAGAGAGGATATTTGTTCTTAGTAGTGAATTTATTGAGTTTGTTATAATCAATGCACATTCTAAGGGACCCATCATTCTTCTTCACAAACAATACTGGTGCATCCATTGGATAAATACTAGGTCTTATAAAGCCTTTAGATAGCAATTCTTTAAGTTGAGCCTTCAACTCATTCAATTCGGCTGGAGCAATCCTATATGGACAAATTGAAATAGGGTTAGTATCCGGTAGCAAGTCAATACCAAAATCAATTTACCGTTCGGGAGAAATTCTAGGAAGATCATTAGGAAGACCTATAAAAATTCCCTCACTACGGGGACTAACTCAATGGGAGGATTTTTGGAGTCCAAATCTTTGACTCTTAGAATAAGGTATAAGGACAATTTATAGATCATCTTACAAGCCATTAGACAAAAAATGATATGTCCTCTAGGAATATAATCACCCCCTTTCCACTCTAAGATGGGTTAATTTGGAAAATTCAACTTAACAAATTTCGTTCTACAATAAATAATCTTGTTCTACAATGAATGGAAGCAAAATAATCATGCAACCAATCCATTCCCAAAATGACATCGAAATCGACCATATTATGTTCTACTAATTCAACATGAATAACTCTATAGGTAAACATTATGGGAAAATTTCTATATACCCTCTTTGTAACCACAAACTCACCTACCTAGGTAGTTACCATGAAAGGTTCATTTAGAATATCGGGAAAAATATCAAACTTCTTAATTACCAAGGGAGTAACTGTTTTATCGAAAAATAATTTTCTAAAAGAGTTTGTTTATTTTTAGAAGTATTTTCGAATTTTAGGAGTCGCCACTTAATTTTTGAGAAAAATCAAGAAAACTTATTTTTCAAAACAACTAAACAGAAAATAATGATTTTGAAAACTATTCTAAGGGTTCGGGATTCCTATTATTATCTTAGGAAGGTGTTTAAGACACCTAAGATACTCCGCTAAATACGGTTTTCCGACGACTAACTATTTGACTATTTTGTTTTAATTTTTACAAGTCGAAGTTAAAACTTTATCAGGATCTACTTAAACAAACTTTGCAACTTTTAAAATATTTATCTTGCAAATTTTGAACTTCTTACGATATCTAGGAAAACTTTACAAGTTTCGAAATATTTATCTCTTTGAGATTCCACCTTTAGTTAAACTTCTTAAGTTTGATAAAATAGATAGGCGTTCAGAGGGGTTTGGAGTTTTCCCATCCTAATACTAACAAGAATTTAAACAAACGGACAAACAAACTAATAGAGAGAGAGAGAGAGGGAGAGAGAGAGATTTGGGTCCAAGCTCGGGTTCTGTTCGCCTTGACCGAGTTTGGACCCACCTGTTTTCGGGGTTTTGACCCATTTGTACCTGTCCTAATCTAAACATACAAAATAAACTATAAAAGAATGGAAACAACGAGGGCTTATGCCCATTACAAAATAAATAAATGCAAAATATATAAAAGAAGCTAAGGAAATCTTCTAGTCCATTCTTGGATTTTCTTCAATCTCCGTGGATTTTCGAATCTGCACTTCTGTCTCGATAGGCTGACTCGATGGGAAGAGCTTTTGAGCCTTTACGGCTCAGCGGGGACATGCAAGAGATGGAGACGAAATCCACGAGACTCGCCAGCGATTTTACATGCAAACGTACAAAGGGATTATATAAGTGACGCTAAGGAAAATACACAATGTGTAACAATCACAACACCAAAAGCAAACAATCAACTGGACATCGCATGAACAAATAATGATCGATTAACAATCAGCTGACAAGTAAACTAACTGCAAATGAAGGTGAAATAAAAAATAAATATAAAAAAGAAGGATAGGAAATAACCAGCAACAACATAACAATAATGTAGTAATCAAAATGGTGTAAGTTGTAGTAATAATAATTTCTGTAATTTCCAGAAAGCATGAATATAAACAGCTTGACAATTAAAAAAAACATCACATATGAAACCACAAAAACCAAGCAACTGAAGATAAAAGAAACTAATAGAGATGTATATTTTATGATAAACTCTACATGTTTGAGAAAAGGAAGTTATATTGAGCACGACAAAGTAAACTCAAAGCAGAAAGAGCAACTGTATAGCACAATATTTCCGACCGAAGAGAGCTAATAGTAGGTGAAGAGCACATGTATGGATTTTCGAACTCGACGAAATAGAAATCTCTCTTTAACATGGAAAATGAACTTCAGCAAACAGTACAATATAATTCTTTTGAAATTTAAAACAGATAGATAACAACACCTAACAGCTAATCACTTCAACATACACACCATGTAACAGCATTTCATCAATGTCAAACCATCCAGCCATGGAAGCCTCAGCCTTACCTCCGTCATACAAGACAGAGAGGCTGATCCAAATGAACCCTAGACACATATAAAACGTATCAAGAAGCTCGCTGACTCAGACTTGTGATATGAAAGAGAGAGAAAGAGGAAGGAAAGAAATAAACAGCTAACATAGTTTCACCTATAAAAAACGCCACTGAAAGGCCCCTTCAACAGTGAATAATAACCAACGACAGACTTAGCTTAAGGGGGGATTATCCCTTTCTATCATTCATGTCACCGAAAACTCTAAACTTCGACATTAAAGAGCACAAGGTACCATTCTCTATTATGCAAAACTTAACGCAAATAAAGCATGTCAAGAACTAAATAAAGACTCGCACTAAAGAAACAGAATGAACATCCTCGAAAAACCAGAACGGATGCAAGGACTCCCATACAAGATGGAGCGGCAAGTTTAGAAAGCAGAGTAAATTTCTTCGACAGCCATAAAACACAGGAACAAACCAGAACGAACTAAACAAATCACAGTAGTTCATAACAGATAGGACCAATAGCAGCTCACAAAGCAATGATCGAAAGACGAAACCATTTCAAGATGAAGGGAGACGAGAAAATAGTATAGAGTGGAGAGGTTACCTGTTCGAGAGCAGCAACTGGAACGGGTAAGCAGGAACAGGCAACAACGAACTTCCACCACCGCGAACGCGAACGAGCTTCCACCCTCAAATGAGAGAGACGTGCCGAGGTTGCTACGACGCTTCACCGGAACACCACTGTTAAACACTCGTTGGTGAAAGAGAGTGTTTCACTCTAAAATTTATCCGACTTCCTTAGTTCTTCCGCTAACCAACAGTAGAAAAAACCAAAATGTTTCCAAAAATCTCAAAACAAACAGAATAGCTCAATTCCTTTTTCAGAATTTCCCAATTTTCAATCTTAGAAATCTCGAAAAAAAAATTTCCACCCAAAATTTCCAACCCCCTTTTTGATCTAGGGTGGGGGTTTATATAGGAAGACGATTTAGGGTTTCGAAATTGGGATGGGTTGCAAGAGTTTCGGCCCATTCCAATTCAAAATCTCAAAATCTTATCCGAAATTTCGAGCGGGATGGGATTTTGAGGAGAGGTGGAGGGCTGAGATGAAATCGTTGTCCTTGAGAGCTACGTGGCTTGATCTTAGCTAACAAGGACGAAACGCTTGTCGCCTTGTGCTCACTGGGAGGCTGCGTACGATCTGCAGGTGAGGACGACTCCAAAGAGCCGTTACGCAGCAGCGTGGGAGAGAGGATGAGAGTGAGGGGGACGCGTGAGGAAGATGCGGGAGAGAGGGAGAGAGAAGGATAGAGACGCGAGGGGGAGAGAGCGTGGGGGGTCACATTTCCATTTTTGGGTCTGTTTCTTCCGCGTTTCTTCTTTTCTTTTCTGGGAATTTTGTTTTTTTCTCTGAGAATGGCGCCTGGGAATTTGGGGACGAAGGAGGGGGAAAGAGGAGGGAATGGGTCGGGTCAGAGGTGGGTTGGGTTAAAAGATGGGCTGGAGTTGTGTTTTGGGCTGGATTTAATTGATAAAGTGGGATTGGGTCGGGTAAAGATTGAGGGATTTGGGCCAGGGTGAGGAATCACAAAGGGGTTGGAAACTTGGGCCGAAATTGGGAGAGAAGGGGAGTGGGCCGCCGGATTTTGGAGAGGAGGCCCACATGTGGTCTTGCACATCAAAAGGGAAATGGGTTGGGTTGAGGGGCAATTCGGGATGGGCCTGAGAATTAAGAAATGGGCCGCTGGGTTTGAATTGGGTTGGATTTAAATTGATGGAGGTTGGGCCTGAATTCAGTTCTTCAAAAGGATTAAAGGAAAGAGTTAAATGTAAATAATGGCCAATTGATTTAAAACGAATTTGGTATAAATTCATTAACGAGCCTATTTATTTAGTAACATAACTATTTGAATTATAAAATAATGATTTAAAATATAGTTGTGATTTAAAGCAAACTAGATTAATAGAATACTTTCTAAACTTAAGATATACATATATACATATACATATATATATATATGTATAATAATGTATATATATATATATATATATATTAATTTTTGCAAGATTTATAAAACTAATTAACTTAAATAATTTGAAAAACTCACGAAGCTCGATAATTAAGTTATATCAACGTGGGTCAAAAATTGGGTGTCAACAACTGTCCCTCATTTTACTTGGGTTGATGCAAGCAATTCGAGGAAAATGAAATTGACCGAAGCAATTTTGACCAACTCTATTCGTTTCTATTTTTTTTTTTAAAAAAAGAAGGTTTTGACAAAGAGTTTAGCAATTATGGCCGAACCCTTGAAACGGCTATCCTACATATCTCAGGCTATATGAGAATTCAGGCCACTTGTAGTTCGATAAGCTTGATTTACCGCATGATTTTGAAAGAATCAAAAGCCATCTCGATACCGAATTGTGAAGGTATCGAAATGCTCGAGAGTAGAATTCGAAAAAGAATGCTAGAATACAGCCGAGTTTTCAACATTGAATTCGCCTACATATCCTTAAACCTTCAGAATCAGGATGTATGTAGTTCGACTCAATTTGTGGAGGAGGAAACCTATTATGCTAGATAACCTTCGGTTTTGGATAAGTGACAAGTTAAACGAGCATGAAAAGGAGGCTTGTAACCTCTTAGCCATGAATGTGGAGCTCTTCACATCCCTAGGTAAGAACTTACATGGACATAATTTCCAAAGCTCTTGGCGCATTGTCACTCAGATTGGAAACTTGCTTTCTCTAGCTCAAAACTTCCGGATGCGAGATGGAAACTGACGGAACTAAAGAAAGACCGACATGCCTTGAGAGGGTGGTTCGATTGTGATGGAAGTCGCTCCTCTGCTCGCGTCCTAAGAGTTTGACATTCCTCTTTGGACTATGTCCCAGTTCGCTGCTAAGAAAAAGTTCCACATTGTGCAGCATCCTTTTTGATGTCGTCCGCACCTGTGGTTCTTGGAGAATTCATCCTTTCGGATACTCTCGACAAAACTAAGATAAAACTCGTTAGCTTAAAAAATGCAATTAGGATGGGAGATAGTGTCTTTTTACCATGTCGACACTTCCTTGTTCTCCTCAATATTCGACGTCGACTCGATCGGTCTGACATCTAGACAATAAAGCTTATGCCTTGTGCTTTGCAAATAAAATCTTCAGGGTAATCTTCATTTGATGCTAAGATAAACAAATAAATGTTGATGCGATATTGATGTCTCTTTTGTTGTTATCTTCTATGCACTTCTTGATGTTTTCTTTTATAAAAATAAGGAATGTGGTTGAGGACGATGGATAAATATTGCTCTTTCTTTATCCGTGTATGTCCTCTTAAGGGGCATAAATATCTTCCCGCAATACGTAAATTCCCGCGAGATATGAATCTTCTCGCGATGCATAACTTTCAGCGAGGAATAAAATATTCTCGCGATGTGCAAATTTAATGACTCTCGATGCATGATTCCAGCGAGGCATAAATTCTTCTCGTGATGTATAAATTTTGACGAGGCATGAAATCTTCTCGTCGCATAACTGTAAGCGAGGCATAAAGTCTTCTCGCGATGCATAAATTTTGACGAGGCATGAAATCTTCTCGTCGTGCATAATTGTCAGCGAGGCATAAAGTCTTCTCGCGATGCACCAATTTTGACGAGGCATAAAATCTTCTCGTCGTGCATAATTAATGACTCGCGATGCATGATTTCCGCGATGCATGATTTTCGCTATGCATGATTTTCAGCGAGGCATAAATTCTTCTCGCGATGTATAAATTTGACGAGGCATGAAATCTTCTCGTCGTACATAATTAATGACTCGCGATGCATGATTTCCGCGATGCATGATTTTCGCTATACATGAATTCTAGCGTGGCATAAATTCTTCTTGCGATGTATAAATTTTGACGAGGCATGAAATCTTCTCGTCGTACATAATTGTCAGCGAGGCATAAAGTCTTCTCGCGATGCATAAATTTTGACGAGGCATAAAATCTTCTCGTCATGCATAATTAATGACTCGTGATTCATGATTTCTGCGATGCATGATTCCGCTATGCATGATTCAGCTATGCATGACTCCGCGATGCATGATTTCTCGATGCATGATTCCGCTATGCATGATTCCGAGATGCATGATTCTTCAATGTATAAATTCCACGATGCATGAATATTTATATCGCCCCCGTGGATAGTAACGGTAAGACGATCTCCAAATAATATATCGACTTGATTGATAATGATAAAATAATAATTGCATAATTGTCCCTTCTGAGGTAGTGCATGGTGTTGATCGACAATAATCATCTTGCTTTGATAACGCAATGCAAATAGCGCCTTCTATAGAAATCGTGAAATCTTCGCTGAGATTCCTGTTTGATTCACCTTTAAATCTAGCTGGATACTTTGTAAATTTCCCATCGTTGAGAATGGGTTGAAATAAACAAACACATTCATAAGCATCTTGACACAAACGATATTCCTGCTTTCAATAAAATCACTGGTTTTGGAGATAGTTTTCTCCTTCTCCGTATTCATCAGTCGGAAGAATTTGGCCGATTTCGAAGCGAAGCTATAAACCTGCATCCACAGAAAAATTGTCAGTTTCAAACATACTGATCTGTGTCGATCCCTTCGGTTTTTTGCTCCTTGTCTTGATGTCTCCGGTTGATTTCCCGATTTCCCGACTCTTGATAGATAGGAAAATATCTTATGTCAAAACAAATGAGATATAAAAGGGAAATTTTTAAGAGCAACAATTTTTTTTAAGAAATAGTATCTCGAAAAAGCCACTGCCAAGTCATGTCATGTCAGGCTTAACGAGCTCTTAGAGTCCGACGCTTGTTGAATGAATTTGAGAGGCATTCCAGACTTGTAGGGAAGACCCGTGACGAAATTTTGAGGCCATCCTCAAAATTTCTGTCCCAGTTTAGTATCTTGCTCATCTTTCCATTGTAACCGAACAGATCGCGGAATTTTTGAGATATTCTCAAAAATTCTGTCCCAGTCGAAAATTCAAAATGTTTTTTTGTCTGGCTTGCTGAAGAGGAGGGTTCTTCTGGAGAATTTTTGAGTCCCTCTCAAAAATTCTGTCCCTGTTCTAATGTAAAGGGGAATAGAAATCTTACGAGAGATATGACCGAGCCCTTGTGGCGCCTACGTATCCCGTTGAGGCAGGAATCAGGTCAAACGTAGTTCCACTTAAAGGTTAACAAGAATAGATTTACAAAGAAACTGACCGAGGCCGACAAAGGCCGCCTACGTATCTCATTCTTGAGAATTCAGGTTGAACGTAGTTCAGGTACAAAGAATTAATAAAGGGGGGTAAATGGGGTGACCGAAGCCGACATAGGCCGCCTACGTATCTCGTTCTCGAGAATTCAAGTCAGACGTAGTTCGTTACAGGAGGGATAAGAATTCTAATTCGAACAAATACAAGCAAACAGAAGATTACAAGTAAATGATGGAAAATGCAAAACGAACTTCACGCGTAATATCTCTTGACAGCATCTGAGTTGATAGGCTTAGGCCATATAGCGCCATCGATCTCTGACAAGACTAAAGCACCTCCAGATAGTACTTTGCGAACCATGTAAGGACCTTGCCAGTTTGGTGCGAACTTTCCTTTGTACTCGTCTTGATGAGGAAAAATACGCTTAAGAACCAACTGACCAACTTCAAAATTTCTGGCTCTTACTCTTTTGTGAAAATCGTGAGTCATTCTTTGTCTATACAACTGGCCATGGCAAACAGCAACCATCCTCTTCTCATCAATCAAAGCTAGTTGATCAATCTGTTTGCTAACCCACTCAGCATTACTTAGCTCAGCTTCTTTGATGATCCTCAGTGACGGTATCTCGACTTCAACAGGTACGACTGCTTCTATTCCATATACTAGAAAGTATGGAGTAGCCCCAGTTGATGTTCTGACCATCGTTCGATAACCCAGTAGAGCATATGGCAACATTTCATGCCAACCCCACTGCTTGTCAATCATTTTCCTCAGAATCTTCTCTATGTTCTTGTTGGCGGCCTCTACAGCTCCGTTCATTTGAGGGTGATAAGCAGTGGACCTTCGGTGAATAATCTTAAATTGTTCACATATCTCTTTCATCAGATGACTATTGAGATTTGCACCGTTATCAGTGATGATGGATTCTGGAACTCCAAATCGGCATATCAGATTGTTGCGGACAAAGTCGGCCACCACTTTCTTGGTTACCGATTTGTAAGAGGCTGCTTCCACCCACTTGGTGAAATAATCGATGGCAACCAAAATGAATCTGTGTCCATTAGAAGCGGCTGGCTCTATAGGACCGATGACATCCATTCCCCAAGCTACAAATGGCCAAGGTGAACTCATAGCATTAAGTTCGTGAGGTGGCACCCGTATCAAATCGCCGTGCACTTGACATTTGTGGCATTTTTGCACGAATTTGCAACAGTCATTCTCCATAGTCATCCAGAAATAACCAGCTCGAAGAACCTTTCTTGCTAAATTAAGCCCATTCATGTGTGTATCGCAAAATCCAGCATGTATCTATTCAATAAGCCTCACAGCTTCAGCAGCACCTACACATCATAAAAGACCCAAATCTGGAGTCCTCCTATACAAGACTTCTCCATTCAGAAAGAAATTGAGAGTCATACGACGTATCAACTTCTTTTGATTAGATGTGGCGTCTTCTGGATATGTCCCAGACTCCAGGTATCTCTTTATGTCAAAATACCAAGGCAAACCATCTGGTTCTGATTCCACGTGCGAACAATGGACTCGATGTTCCTTCAAGTCTATATCCAGCGGGTCGATGTAATTAGTATATGGATGTTTGATCATTGAAGCGATGGTTGCGAGAGCAATAGCTAGTTCATTCTGTCTTCTGGGAGTATGTTTGAACTCAATCTTGCGGAACCTTTTGCATAGATTTTGGACGTACTGTACGTAAGGTACAACTTTTGGGTTCTTCGCAGCCCATTCTCCTTGGACCTGATGAATCAGGAGGTCTGAATCTCCAATAACCAGTAGCTCGTAGACGTTCATGTCAATGGCCATTTTCAAACCGAGAATGCAAGCTTCGTACTCAGCCATGTTGTTTGTGCAGTTGAATCGCAATTTGACTGCCATAGGATAGTGCTGACCAGATTCTGATACCAAGACTGCTCCAACACCTTTATCCTGGTGGTTTGTCGCTCCATCAAAGAATAATCTCCAACCTGGATAAGATTCAGAGATATCTTCACCCACAAACGACACTTCTTCATCGTGAAAATATGTCTTGAGAGGTTCATACTCTTCGTCAACGGGATTTTCTGCAAGATGATCAGCCAAAGCTTGTGCCTTTATTGCCTTCTGAGTCACGTACACGATGTCAAACTCACTCAACAACATTTGCCATTTAGCTAACTTCCCGGTCGGCATCGCTTTCTGGAAAATATACTTCAACGGATCCATCCTGGAGATAAGGTATGTAGTGTACGACGACAAATAGTGTCTCAGCTTCTGGGCAAGCCACATCAGAGCACATTATGTTCTCTCCAGCAAAGTGTAGTGAGACTCGTACAGAGTAAACTTTTTGCTTATGTAGTAGATAGCCCTCTTCTTCTTCCCTGTCTCGTCGTGTTGACCAAGTACACATCCAAAGGCATTATCTGAAACAGACAAATAAGCAACAAAGGACTCCCTTCTCGCGGAGGAACCAATACTGGTGGGTTAGACAAGTAGCTCTTGATAGCGTCGAAAGCGGTCTGGCACTCCTCAGTCCACTTAGTTGGGGCGTCTTTCTTCAGCAACTTAAAAATAGGCGCACACACCACTGTCGATTGTGCTATAAACCGGCTGATATAGTTTAACCTCCCTAAGAAACTCACCACCTCTTTTCTCGTTTTCGGCGGAGGTAACTCTTGAATTGCTTTGATCTTGGAAGGGTCGAGCTCAATACCTCTTCTGCTGACTATAAACCCCAACAACTTCCCAGCTGGGACTCCAAAAGCACATTTGGTGGGATTTAGCTTTAGGTTGTACCGACGCAAACGTTCAAAGAATTTCCTCAGGTGTGTCAAATGATCCGAACTCTCGCGGGATTTGATTATGACGTCGTCCACGTACACTTCAATTTCCTTGTGAATCATGTCGTGAAAGATGGTCGTCATGGCTCTTATGTAAGTAGCACCGGCGTTCTTGAGCCCAAATGGCATCACCCTATAGTGATATACCCCCCAAGGTGTGATGAAGGCCGTTTTCTCCGCGTCTTCTTCATCCATCAGAATCTGGTGATAACCCGCGTAGCAATCCACAAATGACTGCATCTCATGTTTGGCACAGTTGTCAATCAGAATATGGATATTTGGCAACGGGAAATTATCCTTTGGACTAGCCTTGTTGAGATCTCTGTAATCAACACAAATCCTGATTTTTCCATCTTTCTTGGCAACCGGAACGACATTTGCCAACCAGGTGGGATATTGTGTCCTTCTACCAATCGGGACTCTATCTTCTTGGTGATTTCCTCTTTAATCTTCAGACTCAATTCAGGCTTGAACTTTCGAGTCTTTTGCTTCACCGGTTTGAACCCTGGATTGATAGGCAGCTTATGAGACACGACATCAGTACTCAACCCCTGCATGTCACTGACTTCCCAAACGAACACATCATGGTATTCAGCAAGCAGGCGAACCAGGCTCTCCTTCTGAGTGTCACTCAAATGAGTGCTGATCTTAACCTCTTTGGCATATTCAGAATCGCCCAAATTCACCGTCTCTGTTTCCTCCAGGTTCGGTTTATATTGGTTCTCAAAATGTCGGAATTCTTCGGCCACATAGTCCGGTTCCCCTTTTACTCGTCATGGTCATCAACGTCACCGTCATTTTCCTCATTTTGCTCATTTAGCCCATGACATGACATGACATTGGCAGGTTTGTAACTTACGTTACTGAAATCATAAACAGACAAAATTAGGAAAGTAAAATATAACTCGCAATTAAATAAACAAAGTCAAAATAAGGAGGCTTTCATTTAAATTGAATAAAAAATGCAAACTTGGGTCATGGCGCGAGGCCATGTTGCCTTTTCAACATCATAACAAAATTAAAAATCAAGAAAATGCAGAAATGGTGGGTCTCGGGCCTCTTCCGGACTACCATCGATTTTAATATGCACAAAATAACTCCTTTCTACCACAGAGTTCGGGACATCAGGATTGGCGTGGATGTCCAATTCAACAGCATCTCGCCTGGTTCAGCGTCACGAATGCCAGCTGGCTCAGTCTCCTCCTCGATGATAGCATTGATCTCCTGGAAAAGGTCACAGATCCCTTCCCCGTCGTCTTCAGGCTCGGCACGCTCCCGGACTGGAAAGGATTGATAGAGATGCGGGATCGGCTTAGTCAACCCTTGATCCCTTTTCCTCTTCATCTTCATATCATCATCTGTGGGGATGTACCCCAAACCATACCTTGATCCTGTAGCAAGGACCGGAACTGGCTCGATGATCCCTTGCGCATTCCTTCCTAATCCGAAACCTGGTTCGAATCCGCTCTGCAGCGTTACCATGGCGATCATTTTGTACACGGCTAGCATAGGATTCTGCGGGGCCAAGCCCTCATCGGTGGCATTTACCAACTCCACCGTGTAGAAGTCCGAACCTTGCGGTGTCTCGTCCGAGACCGGCACTTGCCTTCCCGATAGACCCTTTTCACCATGAATCACCAGTTCTTCATTTTTCCACACCAGTTTTATAATTTGGTGGAGAGTGGAGGGGACGGCCCCAGCCGCGTGGATGAATGGCCTTCCCAACAGAAGGTTATAGCTGGTGTCGATGTCCAACACCTGGAACTTTGCCTCGAACTCTGTGGGGCCCATTTGGATGGTCAGGTTCACAGCTCCCAACGTGTCTCTCTGCACACCGTCGAATGCTCTCACATTGACCTGGTTTTGCTCCAACTTTCCAAGGTCAAACCTCAGCTGCTTCAATGTGGACAGGGGGCATATGTTCAAACCAGATCCGTCGTCTACCAGAACACGGTTGATGACCTTTTCGCGACATATCACGGTGATGTGTGGAGCTTTGTTGTGGGCCCTCCCTTCGGCCGGCAGTTCATCGTCGCAGAAACTGATACGATGTCCCCGAATGACCCGGTGAATCATAGCAGCTACATTGTCGCTGCTCGTACCCGAGGGAACATATGTGTCATCCTGGGCTTTCATCAAAGCCTGTCTGTGGGACCAGGAGCTCATCAGCAGGGCCCACACCGAAATTTGGGCTGGAGTTTTCTCCAAGTGCTTGACGATGGAGTAGTCTTTGGGTTGCATTCTCCTCCAGAACTCCTCAGCTTCTGCTTCGCTGATCGATATCTTGGCATGATCTTTCTTTTGTCCTCCGAGAGCAAGCTCATCAGTAGTGTAACATCTTCCAGATATAGTCATGCCCTGAGCCACGGCCGTTTCTATAACGAACTTGGGCTTGGAGAGAGTCTTTGCAGGCACCAAGGCAACAGCCTTTGCAGGTGTTAGAATGACAAACTCTCCTTTCTCCCTGACGCTCAAAGAAGCGACAGCCCTCTCCAAGTCTTCCTGAACAACATGAGTAATTCTCTTTGCTTCACGCTCATCATCGTCAGTTTCTATCATATTGATGTTTCCACCCCCATGATTTGGCAATGGATTCGTGTTGACGTTTGGCGCCACGGGCAGAAGAGAGACCACTTCCTAGTCAATCAAGTCCTGGATCTTGTGCTTGAGATTGATACAATCTACTGTATCATGTCCAACACTGTTGGAATGGTAAGCACATCTCTGCTCTGGTCTGTAGAATCAGGAATTGACATCCACGGGCTTGGGGCCCACAGGGTGGATGTATCCGGCCGCGGATAACCTTTCGAACAATTTAGTTCTGCTTTCGGCTAACACGGTGAAGCTTCTGGAGGGCTTCTTCTCAGACCTGGGGCGAGGGGGATCATACCCGCCCTGCTGTGGGGGAGGGACTTGTTGATAACTGCGGGCATTTGGTCGTGGAGCTTGGTCTCTGGGATGGGGATTTGTTTGGTAGTTAGGCATTAGGGCTCGGTAATTCGGATGGGGGTTTTGATATGCTGGGGTTTGTATTTGCTATGCCGGATATGGTGCTCGATAGCTTGGCTGTACATTAGCGCAGCTAGGAGCGACATTTTGGTAATGGGGAGGGACTTGATAAGCTTGGGGGTAGTTTGGATATGTGGAGGGAAAATTTTGGGGAATCAGGGGTGGATTTTGATACGACACAATATGGGCATCTGGATAATTGGGGGCAGCATTGTAGTGTCCGGAGTGACTTGAGTGTGGATGGTAGGATCGATGAGGCTTTGATGGAGGATTGGAGCGGCCTTGGGGACGTGGTAAGTTTCTGGGGATTTTTCTTCCCCCGTGCGAGATAGCGTTAACCTCCTCTCTTTTCTTCCTTACCAGTCCGGAAGATCCAGGCGATGCAGACACTCGGGCTATCTTCCCCGACTTCAGGCCATCTTCAATAGTCTCACCCACTTTGACTATTTCGGCGAACTTGGCGCCGATTAACAAGATGATCCTGTCATAATACTCGGGCTCCTGCACCCGCACGAACACCTCTACAATCTCTTTTTCTGTCATCGGAGGCCTCACCCTTGCTGCCTCTTTCCTCCACCTCTACGCGAATTCTCGATAGCTTTCTTTGGGCTTCTGCTTCATCTTCTCCAAGGAGTACCGATCAGGAACTATCTCGATGTTATATGCGAATCTGTCGATTAAATCCTTAGCCAGTGCACTCCAATTGGGCCATTATCGAGTCTCGTGTGACGTGAACCACTCCAGGGCTTCACCGCATAAGCTCCGGCTGAATAACCTCATCAGCAAGGCTTCATCTTTACCAACTCCCACGAGTTGATCACAGTATGCTCTCAGGTGTGCCATGGGGTTGCCCACCCCTTCGAAGGTATCAAACTTCGGGATCTTGAACCCTTCAGGTAGGTTCAAGTCTGGGTGGATGCATAGTTCTGCGTAGCTTAACCCGGCGACGTCTGGAGTACATTGCAATTCTCTCATCGCCCTCTTGATCTCCTCTTTTATGTCTACCTTCGCTTCTTCCCTCGCTCTCCACTCTCTTTCTTGCTCCTTATAATGGTCCAACTTGGAGCCGTGCACCTCATGCTCGGTCGGGACAGGGACTTGGAAAGTAGTTCTTTTGGGGAGGGGTGCAGCTATGGAAGGGCTTGGGACATTCTGTGCGGTTTGATAGTTTTGCGGTTAATTTTGGGGATTGGTATTTTGGTTTAAGTGGGGGTGTGATGTTTGGGAATTGAAGGCGGTGGGATTTTGGGTTTGATTTTGGGGTAGTGGGGCTGCTTGAGTATTTTGGGGATGTGGTGGCATTTGCGGAGGATTGTTTGGAAGTAGGGAGGGAGTTTGATAGGAGACCGACGCGTATTGGGGTTTTTGGGTTGTCATGTCTACCCCAGACGGGTTGTGCACGGGTGTCGATGGACGTTGCTGAGTAGGATCCGAGCTGGACGAGGGGAAGTATGTAGGGGGTCTTGCGTCGAGAAAGTTGGGGCCGAATCCGGGCAGATGGGTGTCTTGCCTCCGTTGCATCTCTACCCTCATGTCAGCTATTTGCTGCATCAACTACGCAATAAGGTCATTCTGCTCTGCCACAGTTGGCTGAGCCACCACGACATCTGTGAGGCCTATTTGTTCATTGTTGTCGCCCATGTCTGTATTTGCGTTTGATCCGGGGAAGGAATCTGCGCGACCTTTTGATCTGGTGAAGTAGTGGTGATCTGCCAGCTTTATCGACAAAGATCAGTAAGAGGTACCTGAGAAGTAAAAACAACTCAAAGGCAAATTTGTTAGGGCATATCCGAGGTACAAAATGCATAATATCGCACATAAAACAGATAAACACACAGGTCGCTTTGTTTGAGGATATCTTAACCCACGAATGAGGACGGAAATATATTCTGAACAAACAGGAATTTGTTTGTTTTGATGTCATCTCGGGAAAGATGAATCACGTTGAGCTATGGTCTTCTTGAAGCTGCTTTTCGACGTCCGTTGATCTGATCTTCGTATCTCTGAAACACGAAGGAGAATGAAAATTTTTGGTAATAGGGGCCGGGCCGGGAAAGGCTGCCTACGTATCTCACGAGGAGAATTCAGGCCCAACATAGTTCGGATACATTTTCATTCATTCTCTCATTTTGATTACAAGGGAATTGAAAAACAACATTGAAATTTCTAGAATACAACATTTGGCGATTTCTTGTCTTGTGGCTGCATCAGACAGTCGGAAATGGAGGCTTGTAGACGATTTCTTCTTCATCGTCCTCCTCAATTACTTCACAGCCGGGGCTACTGTTATCTGTTCCCTGTTCACGGGCGGGATGTTTTCTTCCTTTTGACTTGCTATGGGTTGCCAATTCTTCGTCGAGTGTCGCACTTCTGGCCAACGACACGGCAGTCTCAATATCTATTTTCGCTTCTCTCGCCTTTCCTTCGTGTGTCTCCAAACGAAGCAAGTTCAACCTTTTCCTTAGGATTTCGGTTTCCATCTCAACCTCCTTCTTTCTCCTTATCTGTGACGCCAGATCTTCATCCAAGGTTGTGACCGCAGCTTTGTAGATCGCCGTGGTCACGTCTACTTTGAGTCCTTCTTCTTTAACCCTCTGAATCTCTCGAGTGATTCGTTCGATCTTTCTTCGTAATTCCTCCTCAGTGAGCTCCGTCTGGACGTTGTTGCCTTTGTCCATAGCGGTGATTCAACTTCCCTGGGATGATAGAGCGGTATTTAGGATTTGTGGTGGGAGATGGATTTTGCGTGAGAAACTAGAGACTCGGAAATTTTGGTCGGACATTTTAATAGTGGCTTCTGTATACTCTTTAGAGTTTTGGGCTTGGAGTGGGTTTACAATATCTTCATTCAAAGCAACGTAACACATAAGCATTTAAGTGTACATAGATAACGCGTCCTAATCATGCATGGGGACCCTTTTGTGCCAAGGGTAGGCCTAACGCATTCGAATGATGTACGTGTGAGTTTAAACCGGTCAAGTGATTCCTTCCAAAATAATATTTAACAATGAGTGAAATGTTTTAAAAGGGAAATAAACAAACCCACGCAGGGGCTATTTAGAAAGTGCGATAATATCAGGCCCACGCAGGGGCTAAAGCAATGCGAATACAATAAGGAAAAACCCGCGTAGGGGCGATATCCACTATGCTGCTCCGGACGATCCCGCTCCGTCGTCGTTTTTCTGGTTTTTGTACTGTTGGAACATGTACCTCAGAATCAACAGAAAGCCTTCGCCCAGACGCCCTTTGTCTTCCAGGCTCTCGTATAGCATCCTCTCAATTTTCTGCTGGATCCAGTTGTCGAACTCTTCATACCCTTGCTTCAGTCTCTCGATCTCTCGAGTTGCCCTCTCGAGTGCGTCTTGATTCTCTACGAAATTGGTGTAGACCTCATTAGCTTCTTTCTTTAATTCTCGTAATTCGGCCTCTGCTTTGGCCTCTTTGTCTGTCACACTGCGAAAGCTACGCGGAATTTGAAAGGAGATGTTTTGTATATCCCTCTTCAACCATGCTTTGTAGCCTTCGTCACATCCAGCGTTGAATCGGTCAGGGGCGATACTGTCTTTGCCCATGCGCTTGGCATTCTTCCATTCTCTGAGCATCTCTGTAGCGTCGTCCACCCTGTCGTCCCCAATATCGTATACATAAGCGCCATGATACGCTTCTCTAGGAACGATCTGCCTCCTTCCGAACTGTCGCAAGACTCGGAATGGCGCGTAAGGGTGAATTCCTCGAATGCCAGGTAGAGAAAGCACGACACATCTTTGACTTTCTACGACAACTTCTTTGGATATGAAGCGGTCGAGCATCCATTGGAGGTCCTCTTCTCTCAACTCGGAGAAAATTTGGGCCCATCTCCCTCTCGTTTTTCGATTGTTCATGTTTGCCCAGAATAACAAGTCGTTCAAGTCCTTGAGGGTGTTCTTGTTGTCGAGAGTGTGCAGTTCTCGAGTTCCGGCACCCTTCGCCAAGTGGCTGAGAATCCACCATTGTAGGAGCAGATTACAACCCTGGAAGTACCGATGTCCCTCTTTGCACTTACCCAAAGCGCGATATATGTCTGACAATATGACTGGGGCTACGGAGTAGTACTTTGTCGTCCCTTGATTCTCGTACCCTTTGAATAGCGTCTGGACAAGTGTTACGACTCTAGTGTTGATGCTCAGGCTCGGGCCGTGCGGGAAGACCATCGTTCCCAACAAAGCTATGGCAAATGCCTACTGGCGGAGCTCGTTCCACTCCCTGTAGGAAATCTTAAATTCCCGATTATACCTGGCATAGAAAATCGCGTGTTTAAATCTGACGTAGAGATCTCTGAACATTATGTGGGAATCTTGACACCAATAAGTGAAATCCTTTCTTAATCCTAACCAATCCGAGATGTTCTCAACGGAAGGTTTGTTGGGGATAAACACGTCCTCTTGCTTTCGGACTCTTCTTTCTAGACCCGTGCCCACAGTGTCTATGCAATCTCTTATTTCTTCCAATGTAGGGGTGATTTCAGCCGTTCCGAAACGAAAAACCATTCTCTTGCTGTCCCAGTACCCTGTAAGAACCTCGATCAACTCTGGCCAACCGTCCATGTTGATTAGCTCGATTAAGGCCCCTACATACTTGTTGAGAGTCCGCCTATGATCTCCGTCTAAGTCGTTGTGCCACATTGTTAGTTAGGGTGGCGCGGAGATGACCATGTTGAATTTCGGGAAGCGGTCCATATCTGCAAAACAGAAACCCGTTAGACTTTCCCCTATCCCCAAGTTGATTTTCACACATACACTTTTGAATGTCAAATAACATGATGCGTCGTGAGGTCGAAGACCTTAGACGTGATTTTGGTGGTTTTCTACTAAAATGGACTTAATACGCCTTGGGTATTAAGTCATCCTAGGCTGATGCCTAATTTTGGTTTTGGTTTCGCTCTAACTTAGGCTTTTCTAGAATTGTTTTCAAATAGACGGTTACCCGAGTCAGACAAACATCGGGATGGAGCTATCGAATAACGTCGGATAACCGCATTCTGACTATTTACTCGATACTCCCAAATGACTTCTTGGGTTTTTCTGAAGAAAGTCGCGGTAAGCCGCGTAACTTCCGTTTCCTAATGCAACTATTTGCCGTTTGGCGGAATTTATGCCATGAAAATGCAACTTCTAAAACTAAAGAAAATTAAACAATTAAACAAGTTAGTCAAATAGAATTAGTCTTAAGGTTAGAATCCTCCAAATCCCCAGCAGAGTCTCCATTTCTGTTTTATCGAAAAATAATTTTCTAAAAGAGTTTGTTTATTTTTAGAAGTATTTTCGACTTTTAGGAGTCGCCACTTAATTTTTGAGAAAATCAAGAAAACTTATTTTTCAAAACAACTAAACCAAAAATAATCATTTTGAAAACTATTCTAAGGGTTCGGGATTCCTATTAGTATTTTAGGAAGGTGTTTAAGGCACCTAAGATACTCCACTAAATACGGTTTTCCGACGACTAACTATTTGACTATTTTGTTTTAATTTTTACAAGACGAAGTTAAAACTTTATCATGATCTACTTAAACAAACTTTGCAACTTTTAAAATATTTATCTTGCAAATTTTGAACTTCTTACGATATATAGGCAAACTTTACAAGTTTCGAAATATTTATCTCTTTGAGATTCCACCTTTAGTTAAACTTCTTAAGTTTGATAAAATAGATAGGCGTTCAGAGGGGTTTGGAGTTTTCCCATCCTAATAATAACGAGAATTTAAACGAACACACAAACAAAGTAATAGAGAGAGAGAGAGGGAGAGAGAGAGATTGGGTCCAAGCTCGGGTTCTGTTCGCCTTGACCGAGTTTGGACCCACCTGTTTTCGGGTTTTGACCCATTTGTACCTATCCTAATCTAAACATACAAAATAAACTATAAAAGAATGGAAACAACGAGGGCTTATGCCCATTACAAAATAAATAAATGCAAAATATATAAAAGAAGCTAAGGAAATCTTCTAGTCCATTCTAGGATTTTCTTCAATCTCCGTGGATTTTCGAATCTGCACCTCTGTCTCGATAGGCTGACTCGATGGGAAGAGCTTTTGAGCCTTTATGGCTCAGCGGGGACATGCAAGAGATGGAGACGAAATCCATGAGACTCGCCAGCGATTTTACATGCAAACGTACAAAGGGATTATATAAGTGACGCTAAGGAAAATACACAATGTGTAACAATCACAACACCAAAAGCAAACAATCAACTGGACATCGCATGAACAAATAATGATCGATTAACAATCAGCTGACAAGTAAACTAACTGCAAATGAAGGTGAAATAAATAATAAATATAAAAAAGAAGGATAGGAAATAACCAGCAACAACATAACAATAATGTAGTAATCAAAATGGGGTAAGTTGTAGTAATAATAATTTCTGTAATTTCCAGAAAGCATGAATATAAACAGCTTGACAAATAAAAAAAAACATCACATATGAAACCACAAAAACCAAGCAACTGAAGATAAAAGAAACTAATATAGATGTGTATTTTATGATAAACTCTACATGTTTGAGAAAAGGAAGTTAGATTGAGCACGACACAGTAAACTCAAAGCAGAAAGATCAACTGTATAGCATAATATTTCCAACCGAAGAGAGCTAATAGTAGGTGAAGAGCACATGTATGGATTTTCGAACTCGACGAAATAGAAATCTCTCTTTGACATGGAAAATGAACTTTAGCAAACAGTACAATAGAATTCTTTTGAAATTTAAAACAGATAGATAACAGCACCTAACAGATAATCACTTCAACATACACACCATGTAACAGCATTTCATCAATGTCAAACCATCCAGCCATGGAAGCCTCAGCCTTACCTCCGCCATACAAGACAGAGAGGCTGATCCAAATGAACCCTAGACACATATGAAACGTATCAAGAAGCTCGCTGACTCGGACTTGTGATATGAAAGAGACAGAAAGAGGAAGGAAAGAAATAAACAGCTAACATAGTTTCACCTATGAAAAACGCCAATGAAAGGCCCCTTCAACAGTGAATAATAACCAACGACAGACTTAGCTTAAGAAGGGATTATCCCTTTCTATCATTCATGTCACCGAAAACTCTAAACTTCGACATTAAAGAGCACAAGGTACCATTCTCTATTATGCAAACCTCAACGCAAATGAAGTATGTCAAGAACTAAATAAAGACTCGCACTAAAGAAACAGAATGAACATGCTCGAAACAACAGAACGGATGCAAGGACTCCCATACAAGATGGAGCGGCAAGTTCAGAAAGCAGAGTAAACTTCTTCGACAGCCATAAAACACACGAACGAACCAGAACGAACTCAACAAATCGCAGTAGTTCATAACAGATAGGACCAATAGCAGCTCACAAAGCAATGATCGACAGACGAAACCATTTCAAGATGAAGGGAGACGAGAAAATAGTATAGAGTGGAGAGGTTACCTGTTCGAGAGCAGCAACTCGAACGGGTAAGCAGGATTAGGCAACAACGAACTTCCACCACCGCGAACGCGAACAAGCTTCCACCCTCAAACGAGAGAGACGTGCCGAGGTTGCTACGACGCTTCACCGGAACACCACTGTTAAACACTCGTCGGTGAAAGAGAGTGTTTCACTCTAAAATTTATCCGACTTCCTTAGTTCTTCCGATAACCAAAAGTAGAAAAAACCAAAATGTTTCCAAAAATCTCACAACAAACAGAATAGCTCAATTCCTTTTTCAGAATTTCCCAATTTTCAATCTTAGAAATCTCGAAAAAAAAAATTCCCACCCAAAATTTCCAACCCCCTTTTCGATCTAGGGTGGGGGTTTATATAGGAAGACGATTTAGGGTTTCGAAATTGGGATGGGTTGCAAGAGTTTCAGCCCATTACAATTCAAAATCTCAAAATCTTATCCGAAATTTCGAGCGGGAAGGGAGTTTGAGGCGAGGTGGAGGGCTGAGATGAAATCGTTGTCCTTGCGAGCTACGTGGCTCGATCTTAGCTAACAAGGACGAAACGCTTGTCGCTTTGTGCTCACTGGGAGGCTGCACACGATCTGCAGGCGAGGACGACTCCAAAGAGCCGTTACGCAGTAGCGTGGGAGAGACGATGAGAGTGAGGGGGACGCGTGAGGAAGACGCGGGAGAGAGGGAGAGAGAAGGATAGAGACGCGAGGGGGAGAGAGCGTGGGGGGTCGCGTTTCCATTTTTGGGTCTGTTTCTTCCGCGTTTCTTTTTTTCTTTTCTGCGAATTTTGTTTTTTTCTCTGAGAATGGCGCCTGGGAATTTGGGGACGATGTAGGGGGAAAGAGGAGGGAATGGGTCGGGTCAGAGGTGGGTTGGGTTAAAAGATGGGCTGGAGTTGTGTTTTGGGCTGGATTTAATTGATAAAGTGGGATTGGGTCGGGTAAAGATTGAGGGATTTGGGCCTGGGTGAGGAATCACAAAGGGGTTTGAAACTAGGGCCGAAATTGGGAGAGAAGGGGAGTGGGCCGCCGGATTTTGGAGAGGAGGCCCACATGTAGTCTTGCACATCAAAAGGGAAATAGGTTGGGTTGAGGGGCAATTCGGGATGGGCCTGAGAATTAAGAAATGGGCCGCTGGGTTTGAATTGGGTTGGATTGAAATTGAAGGAGGTTGGGCCTGAATTCAGTTCTTCAAAAGGATTAAAGGAAAAAGTTAAATTTAAATAATGGCCAATTGATTTAAAACGAATTTGGTATAAATTCATTAACGAGCCTATTTATTTAGTAACATAACTATTTGAATTATAAAATAATGATTTAAAATATAGTTGTGATTTAAAGCAAACTAGATTAATAGAATACTTTCTAAACTTAAGATATACATATATACATATACATATATCTATATATATATAATAATGTGTATATATATATATATATATATATATATATATATATTAATTTTCACAAGATTTATAAAACTAATTAACTTAAATAATTTGAAAATCTCACGAAGCTCGATAATTAAGTTATATCAACGTGGGTCAAAAATTGGGTGTCAACAGTAACAAAAGATAATGTAGCACCCGGATCAATTAAAGCATAAACATCAATAAATAAGACTTTTAACATACCGGTCATCACAGCGGGATAACTATCTTGTTCACGCCTAGAGCAAAGATCATCAAAGCGATTCTTATTTGGACATCCACATTAGAATCACTAGCTTGAGCTTGCCCACTTCCTTTATCTTGCCCCTTCAAATTACAATCCCTATCCTTGTGGACACTCTTTCCACACTCAAAGCATTAGTGCGTCCCAACAAGGCAATAACCATAATGTTTCTTGCCACGCTTTCCATAAGTTGGATTTGGAAGGAACTTTATTAGAAAACCTCTTCTAGAATCTAGGCTTGTATTGAATTTCCAACGTCACTTTTGAAGCTCCACCATCGTAAGACTTGACCCTTTTAGCCTTTCTTCTTTCTCCTTAACCTAGTCTCTTCCACTTGTTGAGCATGAACTATGAGATGAGAAATATTCATATTATCATGAAATATATCCGAATGACATTCTTAAACCAAGTCATTAGGCACCCCCGTGAGAAAATTATTCATCTCATCCCTTGAGTTTGACACTAAGGATGGATAATACATGGACAATTTAGTAAAGTTCAAGGAGTAGTCAAGTACACTGATTCATCCTTCGCGAAGGTTGATGAATTCTCCCACCTTAGCTTCCCTCATATCTATAGGAAAGAACCTATCAAGGAAAGCCCTCTTAAAGATCTCCCAAGTCATTGAACGACCTCTTTGTGCCCTATTATCTCTCCATAGTAGCTAATAGGCTGCCAAATCGGCCTTCTCAATTGAGTCCACACCCATAGCATAGAGAATCTTATAGTCATCATCAAGGAAATCTTGATGATCTTCTTCTGCTTTTGACTAGAAGAACATGGGTTGATTCATTCTAGTAAAGTCTCTCAAATGAGATACCATAGTGTTAGCATGTTGAGGCACTCGAGGTCCAACCTACCTATTCACTTTGGACATCATGTCTTGGACTTGAGAAGTGATGACATTAGTTTGTGAAGTTATGGCATGGACTAAATTGAGAAAAGTCTCCCTTATCTCTCAATCGGTCATCGGTGTAGGATTAATCGAATATTGATCACTCATAGGGACTTCTTCAACTGGAGGGACTTGATTGTCATGCTGAGGATTTTGTGGTCATGAGGCCACGCATTATCAATCTCTTACTCGGCCCTTCGTGTCTCTGCCCTTCGAGTATTCATACATATAACCACAATAAGAGGTTTAGGTGAGAGAACATAATATAATACTCTAGAGGCATGACACATGAGTATAAGAAGATGAGGATTTTCTAAGCATCTCAGAATCTCTCTTTCATAAGTATGGCACACATCACAAGTATGAATAAGAATCTACCAAACGTGGTTTAATGAGACATACCCTAATTATAGTGAACCTCATTCTCTTATACCAAGTTTGTCACATCTGGGAAGTACCCCCTAGACGTAATAGGCGTCATCATCCTCGGAGAGAACTAAGACTAGACTCTTAGCATTCATCATAACATTAATAGGTTTAAAAGTGCAAAAAATTACAACTTTTCTACATCTACTTCATAAGTTTTACTTATACCTCTTGCTTACACATAATATATTCGTTGCAAGTATACATAAAGTCCATGTATAAGAACATTGCATAGTATTCTACTTTTATGCCACATATAGGTTACATGCCTAATATAGTCTTAATAAATATCTCATATTAAAATATCTAAACGGAATAATATAATATGGGAATCGCCCTTACAAACATGTATAAATGTCACTCAGTGCTTAGAGCCATATGTTGAAACAATAATAGTGAAATGATCGTCTTTAGACTATCACAATGTAACATAGGTAGTGTGAGAGAAAGCCATCATCCTCGGAACTTTAGGACTTACCCACACTTTGAGATATGATCCAACACTTTCTTGAAAAGTTGCCAAGAATCATTCAACGACGGGAACCTAAAATGTCATGAAAAAGGGAGAAAAAAGGGTTAACATGTCATTTATACTACGTATGAAAACATATGCACACACAACAATGATAAAAAGGACATTTGTTGAAAACCATGACAAGTTACTTTTAATAGCCTTATGCACAATCAAGAACACATATAGGACAATAACTACATATTTGCCAAGACAATAGCATGTTCAACACAACACCAACATCATCAATTACAACCAAGTCAATATGATTAATATCATAATAGAAATATAGACAACAAAACTCCAACATCATGTTAAATTAACAAATTATGTAGAAGAGTTTATGCCATAATAAAACATATCAGACCCTTACACATAATCCCCCATCAAGTCTACAAGTGCAATAATCAAGTAAAGCCCTACAACCTTACTCAATCAAGCAAACCAAATAAAGGATCACAAGCAATGCCTAACATCACATAAGATAGCCTTAAGAGTAGTCATCACCATAGTTTACCAATAATAGAACAATTGCATGTGCATACATGAAACAACCATCCTATAGAATATAAGAACACCTTTTATTACAACCCTCATATGTGAGATTAGCACATTAACATCATTGTATCTGTAACATTCTGGTTTACCCTCTAGACATAATCAGCGTGGTCCTCCTCTTGGAGGAAGAAGACTAGCCTCTTAGTCTTAGATCATTACATTCATAGGTCAAAAATACGGAAAAATTATAACTTTTCATTAAATTTACTTGGAGGTTTACATAGACCTCTAAATATGCATTATATATTTGTACAAGAAGATTACATAAGTCTTCTACTTTTATTGCATATTATTATATATAGAATATAGAACATAGCGGTAAATATTGTCTAGTCTCATACCATCTAACGATCATAGCAAATTTGGTTAGGGCCTTACATCAATGTAAACAAGCCATATATAGGCTTATACAAATCGTACTCAAAAAACAGTAAAGTTAACATAAGAGTCTTAGAAACAAAGCATCTCCAAAACTAGATATTTGCATCACCCTCAGAAAGTGAGGACTTACCCACTAGGATGGTAGAGAATATCCAAGTATTCTTCAAGTAGCCTCGAATGAGCCTCCAACTGGTGGAACCTAAACTTTTTGGAAAAAATGAAGGTATGAGACCATATGCACGTATAAGGTCAAAACATGTGAACAAGGGATATTTAGTTAAACCTTGTTATTTTACCCATTAAAAAGCCTTATGCAGAGTTAAACAAGACATATCAATCCACAAAACATACTTATTAAAAGTAAATCAAGTAATATGCACATCATACTTGAACCCATACTCAACTACAACCCTATCATGAATAAATAACATCACAAGCATGAATAAGAGTTAACCATATCATAATAAGCAAGACAAGTCCCTATGAATCCTCATCAAATCAACAAGTGCAATGACCACGCAAATCCCCATTACCTTACTTAATCAAGTATCCCTAACAAGAAACCATAACCAATGTTCAACTTTACATAATATAAACTTTAAGGATACATAACATCATACTTTAATAATATATCCAATGCATGTTTATAAGCATAATCATCATCATAAAATACCATTTACATTGTAGCATCAACGTATTATCATCAAGTACATCATTATAATATACATATATAGTATCAATACCCTAAAGCTTCCATCAAGGCCAACTAGTGCAAGGCGTAAGTAGAGTCCCATATCCCTACCTAAGCTAAGTCAGACATCTCAAGTCACCCTAGTTATTTATACTTCATTGCTTCATTTTAGTTTAGGGAACACTTGCCTTAACCGACATAGACCGCTATAGATAAGTGTAGAATCTGTTGTTATAAAACCTTACACATATTGAAGGTGGTCTACCCACCAAAGTAAAACCAAACAGAAATGTAGCTTTCTACGTGGATCCATTTGCTAGCCTTCATATGTGTGAAACATAGTTCAAGAACTAAGAGATATCTATATTCCCACTTCATAACACTTGGAAATTGGGGCCTCCTCTCATGGGAATCTATTGGATGGGTATTCCTCTTTGGGAAGTCAACACCACATGTAGAAATATAGGGTGAATCTTCCTTTTTTGGAAGTCATCACCTCCCACTGTCTCGTTCACTCGGTGCTATGCTAAATACCTTTATTGAAAAGTCTTTGAGTATTTATTAACATGAATTATATGAGTATAATCATTTTATTACAATACATATAAGTGAGGTTAATACATTTCCTATCACTTTCATGATAAGGCACATTGGTAAACATCATCATCGTCATAAAATTAACATCTTAATAAACCTCATAACAATGGTTAAGACATTTCTATTCAACATCATTCCACCCTATGAATACTAAATAAGGCATACTCCAACCCAATATCATGACTTAATCACAATAAACCACAAGTTGAAGTAAAGAATAGGGATCGCATGACTTACCAAGTCTCCTTCATAGTTCATCGTAAAGGTCTTACCATCGACCCATAAATCAACCCAATTAGGGGAATGAAAACATCACACAATGATATATAATAGAAAAACAAGGTTAATTGAATCACTATAACACAATTAAACTCTAGATCATAGCTTAAGACAAGATACTTAGGTCAATTTCACAATATACTTCATAACCTATATCAATATTTCAAGAACTAGCATAATAGGACTATGATTCATATCAATCTATCCCTAATCAATACAATAACATCATAGGGTAGTAACACAATCAGTAACCAAGACAATTGAATGGACATTATACAATTCATATCACGATCACAACCTAGGGTTAAGGGTTGGGGACCATCTTCTACAATTTACACCAAACAATTGAGAATTATCATAATCAAGTTAAATTATATGTTAATATATTCATAATATCCTAAATAAATCATAAAAAACACAGTTCATAACATAAATTTCGAGATTAGATGAAACCCACTTCAAAACTAAGCTTTTAGAAATACTTTGAAGGAGCCCTTTTAGAAAAGAAGTCTCAAAGGTGAATTAGATCTCATACAATAGTGTTTGATGAAGATTTGAAGGTAAAATCTCCCCTTTAAAGCCCCCAAAATCTCCCCGTAATTTGTCTTCAATGGTGTCTTCCAATAGAGAGAGAAAGAAGAGAAAAAGAAGAGGATTTGTTTTGTGAGTCGTGTAATGTGTAATGGGTTTGGGGACTTTATATGGGGGGTTTAATTAACTTAATTAGACTCCATTAAACCACTAACTAATAATCTAACTCTATAACTAATTAAATGTGTCTAACTTAAAACATGCAGGAAAATCGCAGGCCCATCGATGAAACCATAATCGACTGATCGTTGGTCCATCGACGTCCAATTCTCCCTCCGTGCTGCATAACCGTTGTTTTGGTCAGAGACTTGTGAATGAGAGAGATCCAGAATTTTTTTTAAATGTTGGTCGAAGGTTTGCATCAATGCCCCTTCGATCCATACACGATCTGTCCTTTGCATCTCATGGTTGCACACTATCCAGGCAGTGTTGCCTCCTACGTGCTAGGATCCTTTTTAAAGGACCTTGGTTGTTTCTTGGGGAGTCGTACCCACACATTTTTACCATAAATTGACTTTAATACATGTTATATTCCCTTCCACCATATTTCATGCCATTCAAACTCCAAAAAGCTAGTCAAATAGGCTAAGGCACGCGCGTACCTCCTTGAACTAGCTTTTCAAACGGCATGGACGTTCTTGGACGTTTTCGTTTTTTAGATTTCTAAATAACTTACATGCATTAATATGATCCTCAAAACCATGTCTAGACCTCAAGACACTTATGTTATGCTTTAAGACTTGTCTTTCATTTTTGAAGTGTTACATTATCCCACCCCCCACGAACATTCATCCCCAAATGAAACTAAAATTCTTTTGAAGGAAGGAATAGACTCAAGACTAGCATCCCAACCAATCAACTATACAAAAAAACATGAATTATACCATTTCAACAAGGAAATCTTTCAGAACTTCATTTACCATACATAAGGATCAAACATTTCATCATGAGGCATTTGCTTCTCACAACACACATGAGCTCAACATATTTTACATGTCAATTAGCACAAATTTCAGCTTATCAACATGCTAAATATCATTTCATAAGGACTCAACATATTAAAATGCACCACATAACTCAAACAAGTCAAAAACAAAAATTTCAAGTTTAAGTGCAGCCTTCACAGTAAGGAAAAATCAAAAATGCACATTTTGCAGAACATCACAAAAAAACAAGAAACTTCAATTTGTAGTAATATTTATATTATTAAGAAGAATGACTAACGTTTATTATCAAAAAGATGAGGGTAACGATACTTGATGTCAGTCTCGGCCTCCCATGTTGCACCCTTAACTAGGTGGTTTTTCCATAAAACATTTTACGGACCTTTTTGTTCCTGAACCTCTTTACTTGCCTATCAAGGATTTTAACCTGAACCTTCTCATAGGAGAGATTATCCTTGACACAAAGACCCTCAATAGGAAGAATAGAATCGGGATCACTTATACACTTCTTCAACAAATAACTATGGAAAAATGGAATAAACGTACCCAATTCACTATGGAATTTCAATTCATAGGCAACCTTACATCCCATTGCAAACTTTCATAAGGACCCACATAACAATGATTCAACTTACCTTTCTTGCCAAATCTAACCACCACCTTCATAGGTAAAAATTTTGAATACATCTTATCGCCTTCTTCAAACTCCAAATCCATTCTCCTATGATCGGAATAAGACTTTAGCAGACTTTAAGACGTTTGCAACCGGTTCCTTATGATATAAACTTTCTCCAAAGTCTTATAAATCAAATAGGGACAAAGATGTGAATTCTCACCCACTTCAAACTATCCTATAGGAGACCTACACCTCGTACCATACAAGTCTTCAAAGAAAGCTATGGAGATGGATGAATGAGAGCTATTATTATAAGAAAACTCCACCAAATTCCAATGCTTATCCCAATTCCTTTTGATATCAATAATACAAGCCCTAAGCATATCCTCAAGATTTTTAATAGTGCACTCCACTTGACCATTCAATAGGGTGAAAAGTGGTAATCAACTTCACCTTAGTATTCAAACCTTTTTGGAATGACCTTCAAAATCTAGATGTGAATTGTGCAACCCGATCCAATATGACGGATAACGGAATACCATGGCGACACACAATCTCATCAATAAAAATCTTTGTATAATCTTCCGCCGAATAAGTAGACTAGGATAAAATGAGTGGACTTGGTGAACCTAATAACAACCACCTATATAGAGTCATATTGTTTTTGAGTCCGAGGCAAAACCACCACTAAATCCATATTGATATCTTTCTACTTCCAAGATGGAATTTGGATTTCTTCTAGTAAGCCACCCGACTTTTGATGTTTGGCTTTTACTTGTTGACAATTTGTACACTTAGCTACAAACTTCGCTATGTCATTTTTCAAACCTTCCCCACCAAAATATTTCCCTAAGGTCATGGTACATTTTTGTCGAAACCGAATGAATGGACTAGTGGGACCTATGGTCTTCTTCAAGGATCCGGTCCCTCAACCCATCTACATTGGGAACACACAATCTCCCTTCATACCTCAAAAAACTATCCCCCCTTTGGAGAATGGCTCATTAAACTTACAGAGAACCGATTCTTTCAACTCCCTCAATGGTTTATCAAGGGGTTGTTGGACTTCACCTCAACCACTAAAGATGACTCGGAGTTGTGATGGAACATGAAACCACCATTTGGAGAACCTTCCAAACTCACACCCAACCTAGCCAACCTATGAACATCTTTCAGTAGGTCTTTCTTGGCTTCATCTATGTGTGACACACTACCCATAGTCATACTACTTAGAGCATCCGCAACCACATTGGCTTTTTGGTATTATAAAGGACACCCATATCATAATCTTTCAACAATTCTATCCACCTTCTTTGTCGGAGATTCAACTCTATTTGTGTAAACACATATTGGAGACTCTTACGATCGATAAAGATATCTACATGAACACCATACAAGTAATGCCTCCATATTTTCAAGGCAAACACCACAGCCACTAACTCAAGGTCATGGGTAGCATCTTTCACATGCCTCTGATCACTCAAATTTCTTGCACTTTATGGTCAAAGTAGTCAAGGGAGATTCAATGGACGCAAAACTCTCCATGAACCACTTATAATAACCCACTAAACCCAAGAAACTCCTAATATTTGTTGGAGTCAATGGTGTAGGCCAATTTCTCACCGCCTCTGTTTTCCTTAGATCAACCTTAACTCCCTCAATAGAGACTATATAACCATGAAATGTCACCTACATCTACCAAAACTCACATTTGCTATACTTATCAAACAGATGATGTTCTATAAGTACTTGCAACACCACTCTCAAATGGTTCATGTGATCACCCTTATTTTTTGAATACACCATGATGTCATAAATGAAGACAATGACAAATGAGTCTAGGTATTTCCCAAAAACCCTATTAATAGGTCCATAGACGCTGTCAGAGCATTAGCGACACCAAAGGACATTATCAAGAACTCATAATGACCATATCTAATTTGAAATATCATCTTTTGTACATCCTCACCTCTCAGCCTAAGTTGGTGAAACCCCGACCTTAAGGCAATTTTCAAAAAGTAGCTCACCCTTTGGAGATGATTAAACAAGTTTTCAATCTGAGGGAGAGGATACTTATTGTTAATAGTGACTTTATTCAGTTGGCGGTAATCAATACACATTCATAAAGACCCATCTTTTTTCTTCACGAACAAGACTGGGGCACCCTATGGAGAAATACTAGGCCTTTTAAAACCCTTGTCTAGTAAATCCTTTATTTGATCCTTCAACTCCTTCAATTCGGCTGGAGCCATCCGATAAGGAGGAATTGAAATGGGATTTGTATCCAGTAGCAAATTGATACCAAAATCAATTTCTTGTTCAGGAGGAATATCGGGAAGATCATTAGGCAAGAAGTTTCGTAAATTCTCTCACTACGTGGACTGACTCAATGGGAGGAATTTTGGTGTCTAGATTTTGGACTCTTACGATTTGATAAAGAAAACCCTTTAAGATCATTTTGCATGCTATTAGACAAGATATTAAACGATCTCTAGGAAAAGATTCTCCCCCTTCCACTGAACAACGGGTTCATTTGGTAAATTAAATCTCACCACCCTCCTTCTACAATAATTAGTGGCAAAGTGAGCATGCAACAAATCCATACAAAAAATAATATCAAAATCAATCACATCATGTTCTACTAGTTCAACATAAGAAACTCTATTGGGCAATGTTATAGGACAATTTCTATACACCCTTTATGGAACAACTGACTCAACCACTAGAGTAGACACTATAAAAGGTTCATGCAAAATATTGGGCAAAATATCAAACCTTTTGTCTATAAGAGGAGTAAAAAATAATAGGGTAGCACCGGGATCAAGTAAAGCATATACATCAATAGAAAAGACTTTCAACATACTGGTCACCACGTCGGGAGAAGTCTCTTGCTCACCCCTAGAGTGGATAGCGTAAAAACGATTATTCTTAGGAACATCACTAGAACCACTTGCTTGAGCTTGACAACCCTTCTCTTGACCATTCAAGTTTGGAAAATCCCTCACCTTGTGACCACTTTTGCCTGGTTAAAAGCAATTTGTCGTTCCAACCAAGCATTCACCAAAGTGACCTTTTCCTTAGTTGGCACATGTAGGCTTCTCATTTGGTGAGTTCCCACCCCTTCACTTTTGGGCTATAGGCTTAGGCACCTTATCATCACGAGCATTAGGGAATTTGGATGAAACTTGATTAGAAAATTATTTCTTAAATCTAGGCTTGTCTTAAAGTTCAAGCCTATTATTTGTCGAACAACCATCAAAAGATCCTTCCCTCTTAGCTTCTCTATATTTTGTCCTAGTTCTTGCCTTCTCCACTTGCCTAGGATGCACCATAAGATGGGAAATGTTCAAGTTTTCATCTAGCATAGCCGAATGACATTCCTCATGCAAATCATCCAACACCACCGTCACAGAGCAGCTTATTTTATCTCTAGTTTTGGAAACCAAAGAAGGAGCATAATTTGACAATTTAATGAATTTCAAGGAGTATTCAATCACACTATACCTACTTGACGAAGGTGATGAAATCTACCACATTGTCCTCCTTCATATTCCTAGGAAAGAACCGATCAAGAAATGTCTTTTTGAAGATTTCCTAAGTCACCGGTCCACCTCTTAGAGGCCTATTGTCCCTCCATTGACCATACCAAGTTTGAGCCACATTTTGAATTGATATGTGGCTAACTCGTCATTCTCAGTAGTAGATAACCCTATTGAAAAGAGTATCTTTTAAACTTCATCAATGAACTCTTGGGGTTCTTCATTAACCTTGTACCCATAGAAATTATAAGGATTCATCCTAGTGAAATCCCTTAGACGGGAAGCCATAATAGAAACTTATTGATGAGCTCGAGGTACAACCTACCGATTAGCTTTAGTAGTTATAGATTCGACTTGAGCGGTGGCGGCTTGTGCTTGGGTGGTAATGTCTTGGGACATTTGAAAAAGAGCGTCCCTGATATTCTCATCCACCAAAGGAGGAGGATTCATCGGAGCTTGGTTATTATACATACCTTCCTCAAGAGGAGGAACTTGATCAGCAAGGGGTGGGGCTCCCGCATTGGCAATCTCTTCTTCAAGTCTCCATGACACATTATTTCAATTATTCATTTTATATAATCACAATGAAAGGATTAGATGCAAAATCACACAATTGTCATACTAATGTTAGATTTCCAAGAAGGTAAGAGTTCCCTAAGCATCACATAGATTCTTATTCAAAATTGTGGCGTGCTTCACAATTATGAATACAAACCTACATACACTTGGTTGAGATAGATATATAGAATAAAAGATATTCAACCTCATTCTCTGATACATAATTTGTCACATCCGGGTTTACCCCTAGACGTAATTGGCAGTGGCGGCCTCTTGGAGGACTAAGCTAGCCTCTTAGTCTTACATCATTACATTCGTAGTTTAAAAATACAGAAAAATTAATACTTTTCATTACATCTACTTGGAGGTTTACATAGACCCCTACTTATACATAATATATTCATATCGAGTATAAATAGTCCCTTCGTATAAAAAGATTACATAGTCTTCTAGTTTTATTGCACATATTTATACATAGAAGATAGAATATAGTCTTCAAGATTGTCTCATCTCATACCATCTAAACGATAATAGAAAATTTGGGCATATCCCTACATCAATGTAAAGAAGCCACATATAGGCTTATTCAAATTGTACTCAAATGAAAATAGAGTGAACATAAGATTCTTAGAATAAAGCAACTCCATAAGCTAGATATTGGCATCGCCCTCAGAAAGTGAGGACCTACCCACATGGATGGTAGAAAATATCAAAGTCTTCCTCAAGTCATCTAGAATGAGCCTTCAACAACTGAAACCTAAAATATTTGGGAATAAGCAAGAAAATGGGGTTAGTATTCCACTTATACTAAGTATGACATCATATGCACAATTAAAGTCAAAACATGGTAACAAGGGACATTTAGTTAAACCATGCTATTTTACCCTTTAAAAAGCCTTATGCCTAGTCAAACAAGTCATACCAAGCCATAAGAAATACTTATTGAAAGTAAAAAAGTAATATGCAAAAAATACATGAATCCATAATCTACTAAAACCCTATCATCAAGGAATAACATCACAAGCATGAATAAGAGTTAACCATATCATAATAAGAAAGACAAGTAACCATGAATCCTCATCAAGTCAACAAGTGCAATGACCAAGCAAAGCCCATAACCTTTTTCAATCATGTAGCCCTAACAACAAACCATAACAAATTTCCTACTTTACATCATATAACCTTTAAGGATACATAACATCATATTTTAATAATATAATCCAAATACATATTCATAAGGATAATTATCATCATATCATTAACATTGTAACACCAACATGTTATCATCATATACTTCATTATCATATACAGACATAATATTAAATTCCTAAAGATTCAATCAAGGCCAACTGTTGTAAGGCATAAGTACAGTCTCATATCCCTACATTAGCTAAGTGAATCCTCTCAAGTCACCCTAGTTAGTTTATACTTCATTGCTTCATTTAGTTTAGGGAAAACTTTCCTTAACCGACATAGACAACAAGATCTAAGTTTATAATCCGGTGTTGTAAAACCTTACACATATAGAAGGAGGTCTACAGAACAAAGTAAAACCAAACATAACGTAGCTTTCTAGGTGGATCCACTAGCTAGTCTTCCTATGGGGAAAACATAGTTCAAGAACTAAGAGATGGAAATCGGGCTCTACTCTCATGGGAATCTATTAAATGATTATTCCTCTTTGGTAATTCAACACCACATGTAAAACTATATGGTGAATATTCCTTTTTGGGAAGTCATCACCTCCCATTGTCAAGTTCAATCGGTGCTATGATAAGTCCCTTTATCGAAATGTCTTTAAATCTTTATTAACAATCATAAATTAGTTTACGTCATATAGTATAGAAATTGTATAATCATCATCATCATAATATGTCAATAAGAATTGTATGAGTATAATCCTTTCATTACAATTCATATATGCGAGGAAACACATTTCATATCACTTTCATAATAAGGCACATTGTTAAACATCATCATCCTTATAATATTTACATCTTAATCAACCTAACCACCATAGACAAGAAATTTTAATTCAACATCATACCACCTTATCAATCCTAATTAACGCATACTCCAACACAACATCATTACTTAATCACAAGTAACCACAAGTTGAAGTAAAGAATAGGGATTACAAGACTTACCAAGTGTCCTTCATAGTTCATCATAAAGGTCTTACCATCAATCCATAACTCAACCCACTTAGGGGAATAACAACATAACACAATGATATACAATAGCAAAACAAGGTTAATTGAATCACTATAACACAATTCAACTCTAGTTCATAGCTTAAGACAAGATAGTTAGGTCAATTTTACAATACACTTCATAACCTGTATCAACATCTCAAGAACTATCATAATAGGCCTATGATTCATCTCAATCTATACCTAATAAATACAATAACAACATAGGGTAGTAATTCACTCAATAACCAAGACAATTGAATGGACATTATACAATTCATATCGAGATCACAACCTACGGTTAAATGGTTGAGGGTCATCTTCTACAATTTAGACCAAACCATTGAGAATTATCATAATCAAGTTAAATTATATGTTAATATATTCATTATATCCTAAATAAGTAATAAACAACTCAGTTCATACCATAAATTTCGAGATTAGATGAAACCTACTTCAAAACATAGCTTTTAGAAATACTTTGAAGGAGCCCTTTTAGAAAAGAAGTCACAAAGGTTAATTAGATCCCATACAATAATGATTTATGAAGATTTGACGGTAAAATATCCACTTTACTGCCCCCAAAATCTCCCCCTAGTTTGTCTTCAATAGTGTCTTCCAATAGAGAGAGAAAGAAGATAGAAGGAAGAAGATTTGTTTTGTGACTTCTGTTAAGTCTAACGGGTTTGGGGACTTTATATGGGGGGGTTTAATTAACCTAATTAGACTCCCTTAAATTCCTTACTAATCACCTAACTCCACAACTAATTAAATGAGTTTAACTTAAAAAGTGCAGGAAAATCGTGGGCCCATCGATGAGACCATAATCGACTGATCGTTGGTCCATCGACGTCCATTTCTCCCTCTGTGCTGCATAACCATTGTTTTGGTTAGAGACTTGTGCAGGACAGGGATACAGAATTTTTTTTAAATGTTGGTCGATGGTTTGCATCGATGCCCCGTCGATCCATACACGAGCCGTCCTTTGCATCTCGTGGTTGCACATTACCCAGGCAGTGTTACCTCCTACGTGCTAGGATCCTCTTTAAAGGACCTTGGTTGTTTCTTGGGGAGTCGTACCCACACATTTTTACCATAAATTGACTTTAATACATGTTATTCACCTATCCACCATATTTCATTCCATTTCGACTCCAAAAAGCTAGTCCAATAGGCTAAGGCACGCACGTACCTCCTTGAACAAACTTTTCAAACGGCATGGACGTTCTTGGACATCATCACACAATGATATCGAATATATTAACAAGTCCAATTGCATCACTATAACATAATTCAACACTAGATCATAACTTAAGACAAGATATTTAAGTCAATTTCACAATATACTTCATAACCTGAATAAACATCTCAAAAACTAGCATAATAGGCCTATGATTCATCTCAATATATCCCTAATAAATACAATAACATAATAGGGTAGTAATTCAATCAATAACCAAGCCAATTGAATGGACATTATATAATTCATATCAAGATGACAACCTAGGGTTAAGGGTTTAGGGTCATATTCTACAATTTAGACAAAACCATAAAGAATAATCATAATAAAGTTTAATTACATGTTAATATATAAATAATATCCTAAATAAATCATAAAAAACTCAATTAATAACATAAATTTCGAGATTAGATGAAACCCATTTTCAAACTTAGCTTTTAGAAATACTTTGAAGGAGCCTTTTGAGGAAAGAATTCTCAAAGGTGAATTATATCCCATACCTTAACGTTTCATGAAGATTTGATTATGAAATTGCCCCTTTACATCCCCCAAAATTTCTCCCTAGTTTGTTTTCGATAGTGTCTTCCAATAGAGAGAGAAAGAAGAGAGAAGAAAGAGGATTTGTTTTGTGAGTTGAGTTAGATTTAATGGGTTGGGGCCTTTACATGGTGGGGGGGTTAATTAACTTAATTAGATTCCCTTAAACCCCTGAATGATCACCTAACCCCCTAACTAATTATATGATTCTAATATAAAATGTGTAGGAAAATTACAGGCCCATCGACGAGACCACAATTAACGGATCATTGCTCTATCGACGCCCAAGAAACACTGCGTGCTGCACAGTCGTAGTTTCGTTCAGAGACTTATGTAGGCGAGGTCTCCAGCATTTTTTCTAAGTATTGGTCGATGGTTGACATCGACGCCCCATCGATATATACTCTGGCCTCCTTTTCATCTCGTGGTTGCACAATGCCCAGGAAGTGTTGCCTTTTATGTGCTAGTGTCCTCCTCAAGGGCCCTTTGTTGTTCCTTGGGGAGTTTAGTCGACGGTGCCTTCGACCGATCGTCCTGCACAATTGTTTTTTTGGTCAGAGATTTACAAAAATTGCTTTTTTGTAAAATGGTTAACTGACCATTGACGGAGGCAATCCACGCATCGTCGATTATACCACGCCTCATCTCGTATAAATCATAGGTAGACACTACCTCAAGGCATCTTCTTTACAAACTTTAAACATGATAGACACCTTACCACCAAATCTCATCAAATGTTGTCTCTTAAAAATTCGTCAAATAGGCTAAGGCACACTAGCATCCTTTGCACTCATCTCCGAACGTCATGGACGTTCCTTAACGTTTTAACTCTAAGACTTCTTAAATGACTTTTATATTGTATTATTGACCTTAAAACGTGTTATATACCTTATGAACTCATGTGAAGCTCTAGGCTAGGTCTTGAATTTTTGGAGTGTTACAAAAAAAGTGTGGTAATTTTCTACCCAAGGTGACTATGGTTTTATGGAGGTATGAGTTATCTAAACTCATGTTCATTCTCAATTTGGATCTTAATACTACTCCAAAAATATAATGGCTCATATATTTTTAAAACATACTTCTTTTGTGGTTTGATATTAGTGATCAAAACTTAGCTCAAATGCTATTGTGTAAACCATAGTTTCCCGGCTTACATCATTTTATAAATCTATTACTCCTTTCTAAAACCTAGCCCAAAGGCTCTTTTGAAATCAAAGTTTCCTTAGTTGTTAAATGTGAAAACATTTTAAATCTCTTTGGGAATTCTTAATCCCCATATACTTTTGAAGGAAAGAACTTCAACTATACTCTTTACTCTTTACTCCTTACTCTTTAGTTAACTTGAAACTTGAGTCTTGAAACAAAGTTAAAATGTTTTTAAATACCCTAGAAAACTCGTAAGAACTTTGCTTTCACTTTCTTCTTAACTTTTAGACTTAACTCTTAGCTTCTTTGACTTTGATCTTAATTTCCGTTGAATTGGATTATAGATTCAAGGTTCATGATCGCATGTTTATGGATGATTTCATGATATTTAGATGTACCTCAGAGTGTTGGAATCAACTAGGAAACATGGGTACATCATTTAGGAATTAGTATGGACTGAATGGGGTGCATTGGCGTCCTTGACGCTATGAGGGGCATGGGGCACCAGGTCCCAAACTTAAGAAGACAAGTACGGACTCTGGCTAGAACTCAGCCCCAAGGATTAACGGACAGAGACTATAATGTCGATATATGGTAGGCGTACCCAAGGGCCTACAGATAAGCATTTCGACTTTGCTCCTCCGTTTTTGATATCTAAATCCTATAAACCTCCATGATTATTTCCCCAAATAATTATGCGACTAAAAAAACAACTCAAAGACACTAACCAAATCAACTCTAGCCATGCCACAACAGAACCATCAAGAATTCTACATTCATCTTCGGTAACTTCACTTTTGATGATTCAATCTACTCAAAATCATTAAATTAAATAAGTTGGTTTTTGGGTGAACTAAACGAACACAAAAAGATCTCACATACCTTGATTGGGATCACCCCTAATAAATTCCACTCACAAAACCTTAGCTTTCTTGATGAATGCTTGATCTTTCTACCTTTGACTTCTTCTCTTCCCTTTTCTACAAGACCTAAGCATAAAATAAATTTTCTAATCCGAAATAAAACTTGTTTTTACCCCAAATAAATCCCTAAAACGAAATCGGAAATAAACGGGTGAAAAGACTAGTTTGCCATTTCTTAAATCTGGAATTGGACTTTCCTCACTTCAGCACCCCAACTTCCGATAGGCATATCTCGCTCATATTAAATCAAAAATGTTCAAACTAGTCACTGTTGGATATAACTCTCCTAGGGATTTCCAACCATATCAAGAACTAACTCTAACTCATCATGAGCTAGGAGTTATTGATGATTGAAAATGGTCAAAAAATTAATTCTTAACTTAAGGGAATTTTTCCAGATTTTCTTATCTTTCTAAAAGTGATAAATTTTAGTTTCTTAGTTTATACTTGATTATATAACTTACTATATGTTACAATATCTCCCCTTGAAAACATTAGTCCTCGAATGAGATTTTTTTCACTAAGATAAGAATAGTAACATCAAGTTTAACATCCACAATAACAAGCAAGTAGCTACATAATTACCCATTGTTTATAAAGTACTAAGAAGATAATTAGTACTTTAACCTGCATTCACTCTGGATTCAAAAAGATGTGGATATCTTTTCTTCATATCCTCTTCAGCTTCCCAAGTTGCTTCATTAACAAATTGCCTCCAAAGCACCTTGATAGACGTAACCTCCTTTGTTCTGAACTTTCAAACTTTCTCGATCTAATTTATGAAGCGGAATATATTTATAGTATAAGATATCCTTAATCCCAATATTTTCATTTGGTACAATCAAAGAAGAATCACCCATGCACTTCTTCAGCATGGAGATATGAAATACCGGATGAACCTTTGCTAACTCTTGTGGTATCTCCTACTCATAAGCTGCATTACAAATTATATTTAAAATTCTATAAGTAACAATATACAGAGGACTAAGTTTCCCCTTCTTACCAAGCATCATAACACCCTTCATCTGGTGAAACTTTCAGATATACCCAGTCATCCACCTTAAACCCCGATGGGCTTCGCCTACCATTTATGTAGGACTTATGATGAGTATGTGTCGTTTCAATTTCTACTAAATTACATTAACCTTCTCTATGGCTGGGGTGAACTAGATCTAGTCCTATAAACCTTGTTTCATCAACTTCTAATCACCCAATAGGCGATATGCACCTTCTCCCAAAAAGAATTTCATATGGAGTCATTTAGATGTTTGAATTTTCAAATTAATCCCAATATCCCTTGACAAAAATCACACAAGCCGTCAACATATCTTGTAAGGTGAGGATAGTACACTCCGCTTGCCAATCATGTGAGGAGGAAAAGCACTACTTAAAATAACCTTCGAACCCAATACTTTCTTGAATGACTTAGTGCACCTCTATTTGAAATAATGGAGACCATATCTCCATGAAGTCTTACCACCTCTTGAATCTACAAATTAGCATAATCCTCGGTCGAATGGATATTCTTTACCGACAGAATATTGGATGATTTTTTAAATTTATTGACAATTACCCAAATAGAATCATGTTGTCTGCGAGAACTTTGTAACCCTGTGATGATGTCCATATTAATCATCTCCCACTTCCATTCCAGAATCTCTATATTTTGAGCCAACCCTTCAGGCTTTTGGTATTCTACCTTCACTTGTTGACAATTCGGGCACTTGGTGACAAATCTATTAATGTCCTTCTTCATACCTTACCACCAATATACATCTCTTAAATCATGATACATCTTTGTGGAATCCGGATGAATGGAATATCTCGACCTATTAGTTTTCTCCATGATCCTCTCATAGAGTCCATCCACCATATATACACAGAACCAACTTTGATATCTCAATACTTCATCTCCCCCTTGTCCAAAATCTAATACACTTTGATCTTAAACACTTGCCTTTAATTCAAGAAAAATGAGATCTTGGTCTTGTTTTTGTTTTACTTCTGACACTATTGGTGATATATCCCCATTGGTCACCAATTCCTCCTTCTGTGAAATCCATAATTCAGACTTCTAAGCGTGCAGGTGTATGCACATTTTTTGCAATTTCTCTCTTCTCTTTTTCTAGATGGGTGGTACTACATATAGATAACCTGCTTAAGTCATCAACAACACATTAACTTTACCAGGGTGATAATGGATGCTCATGTCATAATGCTTGAGAAATTCTCTTCATCTTCTCTGTGTGAGATTAAACTCTTTCTAAGTGAACACATATTGTAGGTTCTTATGATCAGTGAATATATCCACATAGAAGCCATATAAATGGAGACCCCATATTTTCAAAGTAAAAACTACAGCAACCAACTCTAAGTCATGGGTTGGATAATTTTTCTCATCAATTTTCAATTGTTTGGAGGCATAATCTATAACTTTACCATTCTGCATTAGAAAACGGCCCAACCCAACTCTAAATGCATCACAGTACACCACAAAACCTTGAGTACCCTTTGGTAAGGTCAAAACTGGGTCAATAGTCAACCTCTTTTTCAATTCCTGAATGATTTTCACACAAGATTTAGACCATTAAAATTTAACTAACTTCTAATTCAACTTCGTTAAAGGAGATGAGATGCACGAAAACCTCTCAACAATTCTTCAGTAATAACCAGCCTAACCCAAGAATTCTTAATATCAGTTTGAGATTTGGATCTAGTCCAATTATGAACTGCTTTTATCTTTTGTGTATCCTCTCTAATTTCATCACCAGAAACTATGTGGCCTAATAATGCAATAAAATCAAGCCAAAACTAACATTTGGAGAACTTAACTTACAACTTCTTATTTTACAAAGTCTAAAGTACTATCCTGAAGTAACTAGCATGATCTTCTTCAATTCTTAAATAGATTAGTACATCATCAATGAAGACGATGACAAACATATCTAAATAAGCCTTGAAGACTGTGTTCATAAGATCCATGCACTATGGTGGTGAATTAGTTAAATCAAATGACCTAACCAAAAAATTATTATACACATATCTAGTTCTAAAAGTTGTCTTGGAATATAACATTCCCTAACTGTCAATTGATGGTAGACTGGCATGAGAAAAAAAAATTTAGAAGCAGGAAGCACCCTGAAGCTGGTCGAAAAGATCATCGATCCTTGTAAAAGGATATTTATTCTTGTTGGTAACATTGTTAAATTGGCGGGGATCTATACAAATCCTAAGGGAACCATCTTTCTTCCTAACAAACAAGACCAGAGCACCCCAAGGTGATAAAATTGGTCGTATGAAACCTTTACCTAATACATCTTTCAGCTATTCTTTCAATTATTTTAACTCTGATGGTGCCATTTAATATGGCGGAATAGAAATAGGACGAGTATATGGAAATATCTATGCCAAAGTCTATCTCTCTCAAGAGGGACTCTTGCATGATCATCATAAAAAACATCAAGAAAGTATTTTACAACTGCAGCTGAGTGGGTAAGAGGTATCTCAACACTATAGTTATTAACTCAGAGTAAGTGATAGACACACCCCTTTCAAACTAACTTCCCGTCTTAAGGTACAAAATAAATTCACACTTCAGCACTATTGAATTGATTTTCCACTCTAAGACTGCTCAATTAGAAACAGACACTTTACTACTCGAAATCTACAATCAATTGAGGCATAGCACCCATGAAGTCAGTTCATACAAGAATGACATTAAATTCTACCATGTCTAACTCAACTAAATCAATTGTGGTATTCTTGTGATTGATGGAAACAGGACAATCACGATAGATTCTTTCTGCTGGAATGGATTCACGAATACGTGTGGAAACACTGAATTGTTCACTAAGTTGCTCAAGTTTAATATCAAAGTTCAAGGCAACATATGGAATTACAAAAGATAAACTCGCTCCTGGGTCTACCAATGCATAAAAAGCAAAGTTAAAGACTTGAATTATGTCAGTGACAAAGTGTGGCGAATTTTCATGCTCTTGGCTATTTTTGAGAGCATACAAGAGGTTTGTTCCTCCACCGGCTCTTGAAGTAGCTCTTTTAGGTGAATCCCTATCAGGTAGAGCAATTGAGGAAGACTAGTCTCTATTTCCCCCACTACTATTTTCCTACTCATTCTTTGGACATTCTCATGAAATGTACGATCTGACCACACTAGAAGAAACCCGTGGAATCCTCACGACAAACACCGAACTAATTTCTACCATAATTGTCGCTGGCGTGAGGCTTACTACATCCTTGCGCCACACTACCTTATGAATAAAAAGTTTAACTTGAGAACTCTTCCCATAGTACTCACCCTTATTCTTAGGTGCAGGTGCACTAGCAGATGATGGAGTAGGACCGTTCTGTTCCTATTGGAAAGATTACTGGTTGGCATTACTCTTCTAATTCCCAAATTAATTTCCTATCTTGTCCCTCTTATTCTTAAACTTCTATCTATCCCCAAGCTTCTCTTCCTCTACATACTGCACATAGACCATTAACCTTGAAATATACATGTCCCTAATAAGCATTGCTTCCCGGCCCTCTTTTCTTGATAGGCGGCCTAACCCAGCAACAAGTAAACTTTAATACTCCTTATGTGTTTAACCATCTCTGGATCATAATGGGATAGTTGGGTGAACTTAAACCCACATCCATGAACAATTAAAGAACCCTACTTAAGTGTGAGGAATTCTTATACCTTAGCTTCTTTCAATTATTGCGAAAAGAAACGTTTCAAGAATGCCTCCTCAAAACAAGCCCAACACAGATGTGGTGAATCTTTATATATACCCTCTTTCAACTGATAAAACAAAGTTCTAGAAATGCAATACCCTTGAGTTGATAAGCATCTAGATCAACTCTCTCAGTGTTAGCAATATGCATCACCTCAAACACCTTTCTCAGTTCCTCATTGAATTTCTCTAGATCCTGAGTAGTACTCGAGCTAATTAAGCCTCGGGGATTCATCCTCAAAATTTACGAATCCTCGATGTGTCAATACCTTCTTGTCGAACTCCTCTTTGTCGACCAACCTAGTTAGTCAAAGTTTGGCCCATCTTCCTAAATGTCTTTATGGACAAAGAATTAGCAGCTTCTCCTTGTGGTTGCGCTTCGGATGCATTGGGTAACTCTTGTTCTTGAGGTTCAATATTCCTCCTACATGGTGCCCTTGTGCTCCCCTTAGAGGAGAAATGGTTATCTGAAATTTGCGCAAGCACAAATTAGAGAGAGACTTTTACAGATGCTCAAACACATGAAAAGTATTATAAAAGAAGTGAGGAATTCCTACATGTTGTACCCTTTTAATCATAGATATGGTGTGCTTCACACTGATCACTAGGACTTTATAAATATGGATTCATACTCTCCCTAAGACTCTTGAACTCTGTGCTCTGATACAATGTTTTTCACGCCCCGAGCCTACACCCTATATGTACTCGACACTCGAAGATCATTGTTGTCTCCAAGCGAACCCTTAGTATGGAATTCATTACTTTGCGGAAAACATAAAAATTTGAGAAATAACTCAAAGATAATAACTTTAAAGTATTAACTTAGACAAAACGGAAACATAAATTGTAAACGTACACAACTAAAATGAATAATACAAAAGGCTAATTTTTTCTATCTATGGAGCCTCTAAAGAAAAAATATGGATGTCGGGACAGGAACTCAAATAAACCTAACAATTGAAAATGAAAAAAAAATAATTGAATGATAAAGTTGTCCTTTGTAATTATGAGAGGCTCACAAACAGACTCAGAGTTTCTCATTGGATCTACGATACCTCAAATGTCGATCCTAGTTTATTGTATCTGCATCATGATACATTGCATCTCAACTGGCATCACTACATTGAATGTACGAGTATGCAAGTTGGATTGTGAAGAAACACTTAATCTTTAATAGGAATAAGAAGGAACACTTACCTTGGCTCTCCTCAACTCATGAATAGCTAACTCATTTCAATATAATGCAATTTAATAACAAGTGCAATATAAAAAAATTGTTTGAAAACATGTTGTGAACTCTGAATGTACACAATGATATAATTAACTATGAGATGTATGTAAAAATACAAATAAAATTATGTATATAAACAAATATATTTAACTTGTATGGGAGTTTTCCTAACCGAAGACTATCACTTAAAAACTATAGTGTTGATATATCTATCTAGCTCATGTTACCAGTGCATCCTATACCCGCCCAAAGGTATAAGACTTGAACTGCCTAACGGATCCAATACTCTACTATGGAAAGGGTTCATCTTAAAATTATGAATCTTTTCTACCCATGGTGGCTACATGATTTTATGGAGATTTGAGTTATCACAACTCATGCTCATCCCCAATTCGGTGCTCAATACTACTCCCAAAGCATATTAGCTCTTATGTTTTTAAAACATACTTCTTCTGTGGTTTGAGATTTGTGCTCAAAAGTTAGATAAAAATCTATCTTGGAAACCGTAGTTTCACTACTTGCTTCATTTTATAAATCTATTACTGCTTCCTAAAAACTAGTCCGAAGTCTATTTGGAAATCGAAGTTTCCTTACTTGTTAAATGTGAAAAAAATTTAAATCTCTTTGGAGATACATAGTACCCATATACTTTTGAATAAAAGAACTTCAATGTTACTCTTTACTCATTACTCCTCATTCCTTACTCTTTACGTAACTTGAAACTTGAGTCTTGAAATGAAGTTAAAACGTTGTTAAAAACCATAGAGAACTCCTAAGACCTTTACTTTGATTTACTTCATAACTTTTATAATTAAGTCTTAGCTTCTTTGTCTTTGTTCTTAACTTTGTTTGAATTGGATTGCGGATTCAAGATTCATGATTTCATGTTTATGGATGATTTCATGATGTGCAGATGTTCCTTAGAGGGTTGGAATCAACTAGGAAACGTGGTACATCACTTAGAAACTAGTATGAAAAGATGGAGAATGAATGGGGTGCCCTAACATCCTTGGCGCTCTAAGTAGCGTAGGTCTCCAGGACCCAACTTTATTGGCCAAGTTGGGTTGCTCTTGATGGCTCGCACCCCCAAGTCCCTACTAACATAAACTTCCATGGTTATTTCCCTAGACAATTAGGATCACCAATACCCTCAGTAACTAATAGATTAGACTCCAAAAGATCCTGGAAACATGAACCAAATCAACTCTAGGCATGCAACAACTCAACCAATATAAATTCTACAATATTCTTCAAGAACATCAGTTTTCATCATTCAATCTACTCATTATCTGTGAATTAAATAAGTTGGTGTGTGGATGAAGTAATCCAACATGAAAATATCTCACATACTTTTATATTAATCACCCTCGACAAGTTCCACTCGCAAAACCTTAGTGTTCTTCACGAATGGTTGATCTTTCTCCCTTTTACTTCTTTTCTTATCTTTTTTCCAAGCCCTAAACCTAAAAATAACTTTTCTAATGTGAACTAAAACTTTATTTTACCTAATATAAATCCCTAATAGGAAATAGGAAATAAATGAGGTGAAAAGACTTGTTTTCCCTTCCTTGAATTTGGAATTGGAATTTCATCACTTAAGCAACCCAACTTCTAATATACATATCTGTCACATAAGCTCAGCTGCGTTGGAAAGATCTCTGCATGATTTTTCCAACCATATCTTTAACTACTTCTAACTCATCGTGATCTAGGAGTTATGATCGTTTAAAAATAACCAAAAACTCACTTCTTAAAGAAAGGAAATTTTTCCTGATTTTTCCTTATCTTTCCAAAAGTGATAAAATGTTGTTTCTTAGCTTATTATTGGTTATTATGACTTCTGAGATGTTACAAAAACTCGCAAGGTAGGTTATTTTTGGCATAACGCCGAATGGTTCGGCGACCTCGAATAATGTCATGGAATGGGTGGGAACCAATGGTTTTTCAAGACAAAGATTTAACAGTTTCAATCTCCTTTGCTTCCCCTCATCTTAAAACATTACAAACTAACACCTAGTTCTATTTTCAATTTTCCTACATTTTTAATGTATTTTAGTTGACGATTCCTGCTCGCAACTTTGATTACACTATTGCCTAGTTATTTAACTTAAATTTATCTAGCGCGAAAGGTTTGTTTATGAGCCCTAAGTTCTTTTTTTTACCCCTTGTACTCAAATACAATGATATTACCTTATTGATGTGTGTTAGGACTCTCTGGTAGGATTTGAATGTTCAATTACCTATTTTGATTTGATAATCTTTCCCTTTCTGTGTTAAATAGTTGATTTGCGAAATTTGTGTCTTGAAGTGGATGAATTTTGTGGGTTTGTTCATAAGTGTTGTTGGGTCTACGCTTAATTTGAGTTGTGCATGATCTGATTTTGTTTTTGGGGTTTGTGGGGTCAAAAATAAAAGGGGGATGACAGTAGGCATGATGGGTCGTTTGATGAACTGAGTCGTGCTCCCCAAACCACTCGGCAGTTCGCCTAAATTTCCTATCTCATCTTTAAATTCGTGCTTTATGTGATTTGGGAGTTTGTAACTTTTGGTTAGAAGCTTAAGATCAGAAAAAGCTCTCAGCAACTCATCGACAGTCTTCTTGTTCTCCCTTTCTCTTCACCCATGTGTCCTGTATGCACTACATTTGGTGACTCACCTAAGTGGTAGCGCGATTTGCCGATATTTCTACGAATTTATCTAAAAGTTATCTTCTATGCTTGCATATGAATCCATTCTAACTCTTTTTCAAAGCTTTGCAAATATGGCTAGGCCAATATAGATTGAATAAATATGTCACCACGACACATACGAGTAAAAAAATTAGGAAAAATACAAGGGAAACGAAACCTCCAAAAATGGATTGTGAGGAATAATAGACAAATTTCACAAAGAGGAGTAATCACTGTGATTCTATAGGTCCTTCATGGACCCATGGAATATACAAATCTATACACGTTTTTTCGGTAGCTCATGGCTTGGACAATTTTAGCAATTCAGTCGCTGCTGAATTTTCTAAAGAGACTCCAAGGATTAGTACCCAACTCCTGGATGACACATCTGGAACTGATTCCCAAATAGATGGAGCGACTGTGTAGATAGGATTTTTCTCTACCTCCCTCTTTGTCTTGCTTTATTTTGTCATTTGGAACATTGTTATTTACATTTGAGGGCAACTGTTTGTTATTTTGGGGTGGGGTGATCCCACCTTTTGATTTGACGTGTGACTATTTTTATGATGTATTTATGTTAAGAGTAAAATTGTGTTTTATACTGCATTTTTATGATGTTTGAGCTTGTGACTCCTTTTGTTTTATTTGCAAACGATTTTGACACATCAAAAAAAATTATTTTTTCCACCTCTTATATGTATTTTAATGTGGATGCTTCTTGGAAAATTTGATTCTAAGTTTCTTGCAATGAAAATTGAACACTAACAAAAGTGTGAAGTCTTGTTTGACGTTGGTGTCGATGCCTTCTGTGATGAGCTTAACATGAACCATGCATGAGGACACATAAAATTTTCCCCGGTTGTCCGATTGACTAAGTGATGTTATCTTATGATATGACCTTACACAATCTTGAAAGAGTGTGAATCAACTGAACATATATTTCTTTTGTGGCCTACCTTGTGAGCATGTGAACCTTTTTTGAACATCTGTTGAGCCTCACCTTTCTTTGGAAGAAAATTGATGAAAACATGAACTTTCTTAACCACTAACTATAATCCTCTTGATTTGTGGTTTATTGAATAGCAAGAAAGTCCAAAAGCCTAAGCTGGGGGTGTGGTGAAAACAGAAGGCGAGTCAAGAAGTGCAAGAAAAGTATACTTGGAAGATGTGTTGAAAATACCGAAACACCTCCATATAAAAAAATAGAAGATACAAAAAGAATGAAAAATATTTGAAAGTGAAAAAGAAAATGGGATCTCCAAACAATCCATGGAGAAGTGAATAAGGGGGTGACTTATGAGCACAAAATAAAATGATGAAAGAAGAGGGAAGGAAGTATTGGGAGCACCACATTTCATGAGTATAAAAAGTCACTAAGCCTATATGATCATACCTTTACACTCAGCCCCGTTACAAGACTTGGAAATACATTTATGATCTTGAGTGAGCTGAAAAATATTTTGATTAGAAAATACTGGCAAACCTATAGGTGAAATCATGCATAGTGTTAATCTTAGTGAGTGTAAGCGTTGCATTTTGTTCTGAAATTAAAAGTGTTTGAGCCATTGTGTGGGAATATGGAATCATTCTTTGTGTGAGGGAAATTGATCACCTTCGTTGAGATTCAACATGCATTGAAGCAAGTATTGTGAGCTCGAAAGTCTTTGATAAAGTTGTGTCACAACTTGAGTATTTATGTACACAATTTATCCTTGCGTGAGTAAGTTGATTCTTGTTGTGTACATATATGATTTAGACTTCTGTAGCACTATTTAATACATCTTTTTTGAATAGTTGAACTGAAGTTTTACTTGTGGACAAGCAAAAGTTTAAGTTGGGTGTGTTGATGAGTCCTTGATTTGGACTCATTTTGAGATATATTTTTGTATATTTAGTATCCTCAAATGCATATTTTGTCCCATAAACTAACTAAAAACCTTGAGTTTTTGGTATTTAGACTTGGAGCCAAAACATGGAAACAATTGAGCAAAAAGGAACAGGGTAGTCGAACGAATGAAGAAAAGACGGCATGACGATCACCTAACCCATTAGGCAAGTCTGTGAATGGCCTTATTCTTGCCTACTGTTCCAATGTACTTACCTTGAAGGATAGACTTACACTAAAAGTGAAAATTAGAGGTCGGCGTGTCACCAAATAGTTCCGTGAAGCAATACTATATCGCCTACAGTTACAATACACGAAGATGTTAAAGGCTAAGGCAAGACGACGAGGAGATATATACCAAAGGGTTGATCACTAATTTGGTCGAGGATCTCTAAAAATTGCACGGAGTAGTCCTTGCATAATTTTTCAAAACTATAAGCACTTGTTTTTAGCTTAGTATCAAATTTTACTAGACTTTTAAATTTGAGACTGTATTATTCAGATATTTTCTCAGCTTTACTTCATTGAGTTTTTATGAGAACTTTTTCTTAATATTTGAATACTTTGAAGTTTTCCAACTCCAAGAAATTGGAAGTTGCTTTTGAAGAATCTTCATTGTATAACGATGTAAAGACATTTTCTATAGTAGCTAGTTGATGGAACAACAGTTGGTATCGAATTCTATCTCTTTATTATATCTAGCTAAAACCTTAACACTTGGGGTGTGATTATGTGAATATGGATTGAATTTACTGTTGGGTCTTTACTTATTGATGGATTATTTGTTGTTTAAATATGATTTAATTTATTAGTTGTGTCTGAATTTAATAGGATCGTAGTTGCAAATATTATTTCACCTTTGTGTCTTTTCCTTGGTCGAGAGAGATGTCTTAAGACAATGACTACTGAATTGATAGCCGGTGGTTATTGGTTTGACGTGGGTTTAGCTCAAGAGAGTGAATACTAAACCCTCTCCAACACTTTAATCTCAACAGAGTTAATGGGCTAAGGTAAAGGCTAGTCATAAGTGAGGCAAATCGGTGTTCGAGAGCAACTAATTTTATTTGAGGTAAGTTGCTCGCGAGATATTACCCCACTTAAGTCTAGCTTAGTCACAAATTTATAGAAATTTACTATAAATATATTGTACATGGTAGTTTCTTTGAGCCCATATTCCTATCACATCCAAATAATCTCGTCTTCATATTTATATTTTCAGTTGTTCAGTTTTTTAGTTTATAATTTCTTAAAACCCTATGTCACCCCTTTTGATCTATTATGTTTTTAATCGTAAATGTATTTTAGCTCTATGAGTTTGAACTAATTCATACTTAACTCTTAATTATCGAAACCATTCCCTAAGGTAAAGATATAAACCCTTAGTTGGGTTATAATAATACCTGCGATCATTGGCACTTAGAATTGAAAGAAATGTCCTGATACATCAAGTCATCTGTCCTTCTAGACAGGAGCTAGATCAGTCATCTCATCATATGGTGAAGCCCTAGGTGCAGCTGTAGAGAAAGGTGATACACCAAAATGCATACAATGGTGAGTCAATAAAAGTGTACCGGCCATAACATCTTACTTCTTGCTACTAGAATGTCCAACGCTCATGGCAGATTATAGGAAATAGTACCTATGGGAGATGGAGTACCATCCAATATCCTACCTTCCGATTAGGGTCGTGGTCGAAAAATAGTTGTAATGGTATGTCCTCGTAGCGCCGTCAAAGAAATGTTTGTGAAGTAGAGGAAGCATCGACTAGTCTATGATAATTAGTAAATTATCTCCGAGATCCTACGTACCAAATGGAACAAAAAAATGAGTATCATGACTGATGCGCTCTGGCGTAGATGAAATAGATACCGAATATCCTCAGGATTTTTTTGGTCTTCTATCTGACTTCTTTTTTTTTGCTTCTTTAATCTGTCTAACTTCGAGATTCTCGCGATGTATATAACCGTCACCGTCAAATGACATTTGTATGCGAATTTACATATATAATATTTAAAAAACATAAATTATATAAATTAGAAAGATACACTTACTTACATATATACTAGCTCTTATTCTACACTATTCCTCCTCGCATGTTTCGATTTACTCATTATCCCATTCTTCTCCCTCAGTTGTTTCATTTTCATTATCGTTTCATTCTTCATGATCAAATGATTCATTTTTCTCATTATGGAATATCTATTCCTCAACATTCGTTATCTCATCATCAGTTACTTCTTCTAATATGTGTTGAGGATGTTGTGCTGTGATTCCCAATTCAACATGAACTTGCTGATAAATAATTGTAACATCAATTTAATACGCCACATCTAAGTAATTGTAAATTTTAATTCTTTCCATAAGTTTATTTTTTATAACAACCCGCCAATCACCTTTGTCTTTATGTAATGAATATGGAGCGTAATATACTTATTAGCATTTTCTGCAAGACTAAAAGGATCATAACTTATGTATTTCCTGATGTGCTTAACTTTATATATATTAATATGATGCTACGCCTTTGTTCAACTATGTGATGGGTCAAACCACTCACATCGAAATAATACAATCTTCTTCTTAGGCCAACCTAAATACCTCACCTCAATAATCTCTTGAATGACGCCATAATATTCAATAGTTTGGCCAGTACCATCAATATCACCTTTATGTAGACACCACTATCATTTGTTTTATTATTCCTATTAACTTCATCATTTTGAAATTTAAATCCATTGACAAAATACTTATTCATTGTCAGTACTTGAGATTCAAGTCCAACTATTACACTATTACTCCTTTCAATAATTGCAAATTTTTGACACTTGACTATTCATCATAAACCTACGTGATTATTATTTCAAGGAATATAATTTAGTATAACATGAATATATTATTTAATAATTAGTAATTATAGAGTTACATAGTTTCTCAGCCATTTGGAAAATTCTTTATGGATGACTTCATTACCCCATGTTACGAACAAGTTGATCATTTTATATTAAAGTATTTTGTTAGTCAATGATCACTTATTAGTATGTAATTTGATAAAATACTTTTAACACTTACTTGACATATGGTTGAATCTCTGGATAATAAAGCAAAATATGTATCACAACTGATTGCATTTCTTTATCATTAAAGCCTTGGTTTCCACGCTTTTTGGATCCTCGACCATTTTGATTAAAAATAGATATTAGTTGAAATAAAGGATCAATATTGCCTTCATAATTCTGATTGGCCTGTTTCACCTGCATGGAACAACTTCACCAAAGTAATAAGAATAAACATAACCAGTTTTTATTTCAATATAACCTTGAACAGTTGGTCCTTCGATCTTTCCCCTTTGCATAAATGTTTGCTTGGAAATGCCAATTTTTCTGCATGTATATATATATATATATATATATATATATATATATATGTTAATAAAATACTTGGTTAATATATATATATATATAACTTAGTAAATATTTCAAATGGATGCATGCATTTTTTTTAACTGGACCTCCGAGGTTGCGGGCCTCTTGTAAAAGGTGAATTAGAAGATTCTCCATCACATCAAAGAAACCACATGGAAATATCTTCACCAACTTAGTAGTAATAATAAGAATATTTTCCTCCACCCCGTCTAAACTAATCTCCAAAAAATCACTGTGATTGGTTTCCATATCCTTTTGGGTAGATTGCTAAAAGTGATAGGAATTGATTTTTTAATCAAAACATTACAATCATGAAATTTCATACCTATCAATTTTCTTCCATTCATATCTTCCCTCTTTCCTAAATTCGAAGCATAGCCCTCTAACATCCTCAAATTTTTAACCCACTCACAGATTTCACGTTTCTCATCTAATGCGAATTAAAAGCTTGTTTTGTTCCTAACTATCTTACAATTTTGTAATTCCTATAGCCATAATCTTTTCTCCTACAATATTCCTTTATATTCATTCTAACTTTGGATTATGTTTTGTCATACCCTTAACATCCATCACTCTGTTAAAAAAAATTCAAAATAATTTTTTTCAATATACATTACATCAAGATTATGTCGTATCATATTCTTCTTACAATATGGAAACTCCTAAAATATGCTTTGTTTGGATCAATTATGTTCAACACCATATACAGGTGGTCTAGAAGGTAAAACTTCTGCAACTTAAGATAATTAAGAAATATCTCCAAACTTGATGCCAGTGAGTAATGGAGATGGAGGGTCACTTTTAACCTTTATTTTTCTAAACGCATTTTTCATCTTTCTAAACTCATGCTCCATTGGCAAGAGATGACGATGACAATCAAACCATAGATTTTTGTTGTCATGCTTTAAAGTGAATGTCATACTATTTTCCATGCGATACGGACATGCTAGCTTTCTAGCTATCATCAAACTAGACAACATTCCATATGCATGAAATTATAAATAGTCCATATTGAAGAAGCACATTATAAAAAAAATTCTACTTAGTTAATATATCATAAGTCAAAACGTCTTGAAACCACAATTCTTTGAGCTCCTTATCAACAATTTCAGATAGACATCTATCAAACGTTTTGGATTATCGGGGCCTGAAATAAAAGATCTTAGAACGATGTAGGAACTAGTCATGCACTTTTCAGGAGGAAGATTATACGGAATAAGAAATATCTACCAGCATGAATAAGGTGAAGAAGTGTTAGAGAATGGTGTGAAGACATATGTACACAACCCCAATCTAGAATTTCTTGGTTCACTAACAAAATTGGTATATACATTATCAAAATGCTTTCATACTTCACCATCAGATGGATGAGACAAGATGCTCGATGAACTTCTGTATTCACGACGCAATCTCATTGATGCATACAACATCATTAACGCCTTAACTAGGACCATCTTTCCAGCCAGAGTCCTCTTATAACGAGCATGTCCACAAAACTTACAATTATTTAATTCACTATCAGTCTTGTAAAAAAACTTGCAACCATTAACACAACAATGAATTCTATCATAGGTCAATCCTAACTTGGAAATGGAACGCCTTGCTTAATAGAAGTTCTTAAGTGTGTTAAAGACTGAATTAACTAGTTCACCCAAAAGATCAACCATTGAGTCCATATCCCCATTTGGAACATTCCAACCTGATTTAATATTGATTAATCTAACAGCAACTGACGAGGAAGAATGCGGGATCCTTTAGCATATTAGACAACTAGATTCTTCTAATTGTTCATATAAGTGTATTGATTATTCATTAGGATCTTCATCAATATATTGTTCCGATTGCATCCAACGTTGAACCCCAAAAGTATCATTCATCATTTAATGAACCCTATCATGTTCAACCCTAAGTTGTCCATGTGGTGCAAGAATATTATATTTATCCATGCATCAAATGGAAAAAAACACCATTGAATTCATCTCTTTCTCCATGATCAATCCTACCAAATATCTAGGCTTAAAGTCATTACCGTACAGATGAATCATAGTTGTACTTGGTTTTGAAATTTTAAGCACTTACATGCAATACACGCACACCTAACCAATCCATTATTCTTGAAAATTCCAAAGGTCATTGTATGTTCAATAAAATCTCTAACACCGTCAAGAAACTCAAGTTTCAAACTAGCACCAGTTCCATTATGCATCGACGAACGATGATCCATCCACAAAATATAGATGTTCAATTATTTTATAAATTAAATTTAATAATAATATTAATACATTAATTATATGTTAGTATATATTTATAATACATAAATACTATATTTCAAGATCTAGAAAGTGCGAGCTTAATTAATTCATACATTTTAATAAAGTTTAAGATTTAAAATAATTAATTATATCAATTCTAATTAAGCTCAATTCATTATAAATTATATTCAAAGGACGTCAAGAATAAGTTATATTCAAGTTCAAGTTCTAAATTCAAGTCCATATAAAAGTTATTACTTATATATAAAATTGAAATAACATAATTTATTATATTCAAGTGTTAAGTTCAATTAGTTCAAGTTCTATTTAAATTCAATAGTACTCTTCATGTTCCATATTCAAGTTTAAGTCCATATTTTTAAAATCAAGTTCATATAAAATATATTAAATTAGTTATATATTAACTTCTAAACAAACAGCTAATTATAGAAAAAGTTCTAACTAAAAAGAAACATATTCATGACATTCGAACATTCATCAATATATATTTTTTTGGCACAAGAGGTAAACAAAGATAATACAATCACAAGAAAAGCAGAGAGAAACATTAGTCTTTCTTCTATTTCAGAAAACTAGCGTACAAGATTATAAATAGCGCTTGAAAATCAACAAACTAAGAGAGAAAATAGGGCACTATCCGATGACCTGCTAATTGACTAACTGCAACTAAATTAGGAGTCCTACTACAAATAAATTGAATACGTAAAAGACTCCTAAAATACTGACATAACTTAGTGACTTTTGAATCATTCAAATAACACTTCTCCTTGATTCAAAATCACACACACCCAACTGCAACCTGAAAAATTCATACTTAGACTTACTAAGAAACTTCGTAAATATATCCGCTGCTTGCACGTTTGTGCCGTAGAATTTCAGCACTATTTTTCTGTCACCAGTGTCTTGATGAAGTGATATTGCACATCAATGTACTTAGATTTCCCATGAAAGGAGGGATTCTTATCCATAGAACTTGCTGATTTGCTATCAGAAAAAATCTCAGTAAACACTTTTTACTCGTAAAAAAAATCTGCAAGAAATTTCAGGAGCCATAAAGCTTGACGTGCTACTAAACTTGCTGATGTATACTCCTCCTCAGACGTTGACAGAGCTATTGTCTCCTGCTTCTTTGAACTCCATGTCATTGTTCCCAAACCAAAGATGAAACAACTACTAGAAGTGTCTTTTCGATCGTCAAAACAACCTGCATAGTCACTATACGTACAGCCAACCAATATGAAATTTGATACTTTAAAATACCAAATACAAAATTCTGTTCTCCCAGCAACATAGCGAAGAATTCGTTTTGCAGTACCTAAAAATTGCTTTGTCGGACTCAGCAAAAATCTGGATACAACACTAACAGAAAAAGCAATGTCAAGTCTAGTGTGTGTTAGATAATTTAAACCACCAACAAAACTTCTGAACAATCTCGGATTTTCTTTCTCAGTTCCATCTACACGCTCATTTTAGAGACATATAAAAGCATGGATAACCTGTCATTTAATATTCATAGGTGTAGATACTGCTTCATAATTTATCATATGAAATTTTTCCAAAAGATCCTCTGCATATTTCTCTTGAGAATTAAAAATTCCATCTTGATCTAGGTTACTTCAAGCCCCAAAAAGTATTTCAGCAAACCCAAATCAGTCATCTTAAAGTTTCTCATCATACTTAATTCGAAATCATCAAGTAAAGACTTTAGGAACCAAAATTAATCATATCATCAAAATAGAGACAAACTACCCAAAATTCTCCATTACCTTTATTCTTTAAGTACAATGTGGGTTCATTTTCACTTCTCATGAATCTGCTATCCTGAAAGAACGAATTAATTTTGCTTTACCCCGCACGTGGAGCTTGTTTTATCCCGTAAAAAGCTTTTATTATCTTGTAGACATTGTTCTCATTGCAATTAATAACAAAGCTCTGAGGTTCTTAAACATAAACTTCTTCTTCTAGATCACTATTCAAAAAGGCGGACTTCACATTAAATTGATACACGGGCAAACACAATTGTGTAGCCAAATCCAAAACAACTCTCACTGTTTCAGATCGTGCAATAGGGGAAAAAGTTTCTTTAAAATCTATAACTTGTTGGTGTGAATATCTTTTTTCCACGACACGGGTTTTATGCTTTTTAATTCTACCATCTGCATTTTGCACTTTGTTCGAAAAACCAACTTTAGCCCTATCACGTTTCTTCCTTCAGGAGAATCAACTAACTCCCATGTAGAATTTTTTTTAATTGCTTGTATTTCTTGTACCATAACAGTCCTCCATTCAAATTGTTTTGCCGCTTCTTCATAACAACCAGGATCTGAAACAAGCAAAGCAAATTGACAAGAAATATTTACATTGTTAGGATATCTTGGATTTGGTTTCCTTTCTCTTACTGATCTTCTTAGTGGAATTGGCTCATCACTAGTCAAGTTTCTCGAGTATGATCTGCTGTTCTAGGTTCTTCATGAGTAGATAACAATTGGAGATCTGATCTCAAATTCCCATATCAATGCTCCAAGAGGCATTCACATTAAACACAACATTTCTACTTATGATCACTTTGCCACTTATAGGATTATATAGACGATATGATTTGGATTGAAGACTATACACAACGAAAATACATATTTCGGATCATTCATCAAGCTTCGAATGAAAATCAACCAAAGCAAATGTTATAAAACCAAATATTCTTAAGTGGCTTACCCGTGGCTTCTTATCATTCCAAGCTTCAAGAGGTGTCGTGTTCCAAACAACTTTTGTTGGAGAGATACTCAAAAGATAAACAGTGGTTGCAACAGTTTCTCCCCAAGAGTAATCTGGTAGACCCTTTTATTTCAGCAAGCTTCTAGCCATTTCCACTACCGAACGATTCTTTCGGTTGGCCACGCCATTCTTCTTCGGTGTATATGGGGCTGTAAGTTTCCTGTGAATTCGATTCTCATCACAAAAGATATTAAATTCTTTAGACAAGAATTCACCATCTCTATCGCTATAGAGTGATTTTATCTTCCTTCCACTTTCATTCTCTACTAATGGTTTAAATTTCTTGAAATTCTCAAAGTTTTCTGATTTGAACATAAGAAATAAACCCAGACAAAATGTATGTTATCATAAGTAAACATCAAAAAGTACAAACTCCACCCAGGGATTCCGTTTTCATTGGCCCACACAAGTCAGCATGCACAAATTCAAGACAAGCTATATCACTCCATGATTTTCCTACCGGAAGTGATTTCCTAGCTTGCTTCCCATAAATAAATCCTTCCCACAAGTCAAGTTTAATGAATTTTGGAAAGCCAATATCCATATCTTATTTAACCAAAAATGTTAACCCATTAACATTCAAATGTCCATAACGTAAGTGCCGCATATTAGTCTCATTCTTTCCTTTGAAAACTAAGGCAATATTTTCAACACTTGAAATATCAAGGAGAAACATTTTATTTTTAGTCATAAATACATGAGTGCGTCCAGATTTCTTATCTTTAATACCGCGTGCTTGATCATCAAAAACAATTGAGTACTCACTAGTCATCAATTGGCCAACACTTAATGGGTTGTGATCCAAAGTGACAACATATCGCACATCATTTAAAGTTTCACATTACCTTGGACAGTTTTAATCTCAACAATACCTTTCCCTTCAACGTACACTTGTTTGTAAACTCCTAATGGCATCTCGCTTTTCTGCGACTCATCAAGATCTATAAATAGAGATTTGAACTTGACATGCTATTAGAGAATCCGCTATTATTGAAACATAGAGCATTCACACTTTCAATTATTGGGGAATGAGTCATAAACAACTTGCTTTCTTATTCCACATTTTAAGTGAAATTGTCTTCCTTCTAATGCTCTTATTCGCCCAACATTAAACTTCTTTATGGCCAAATATTTTGCAGTATCGGCTTTGAATTGTGATTTTGTATTAACGTGGTTAAACTACCTTGTTTCTATCTCTGCCACCAACACGACCTCATCCACGAATATTGCCTCTACCATGTCCTTTACATGTTGAGTTTTCTTGTTTTCCCTTTGTAAGAGAACTCACCCTTTACCTGCAATGCCTTCTTTTGAACTTTCTCACGAGACCTATTTATCCTATCTTCATGAGCTAGTAAGCAAATCATTAATTCATCAAAAGAATAGGTAGATAGATAGTTAGATTCATCAATTGCAGTAAGTACATGCTCAAATCTGGTGGTTAAGTTTCTCAATACTTTAGACACAACAATTCGACTATGAAATGTTCCACCATAGGACATCATCCTATTAGCAATAGTAGATGTTATAGACAAATAGTGTTGCAGAGATTCATTTTTCAATCATGAAAAATGTTTCAAAATCACGTCGAAGAGTTTGTAAGTTTATGGAAAGTACCTTGTGATCATCAAAGTATTCTGTTTTCAGGATCTTCCATTCCTATTTGGAGGTTTCCATTGTTGATATGCGAGGAAGCATATCATCATGAAGATCTTGGTGAATCATGAAAAGAGCTTTCGAGTGTCTTTTTCGATTTTCTCTCAATTGGTTTGCGTTCCCTACCAGAATTCAAGTCTAAACTACATTCCAAAGTTCATGAGACTTGAAAAGAGTCTTTATCTTAAGACTCAAAAACTGATAATTCTCCCCTCTAAGAATTGGAATCATGGGCTGCGACGATGTTGCTGCACCGTTCCCTGCCATGGACATTATCTTGTTGTTTATCAAAAAGATCTCACAATTTCACTCTCTTTTTTTCTTACTTTATCAATTCCTACTTGAGGAAAGGATGGATTCTAACATGGATTTTAGTTGTTGATACAAAAATTGGTGACGGAAGAGATAAAACAAGTTTATAAAATAACAAAAAAAGCAAAGAGAAACTTGAGTCTTTCTTCTATCTCAAAAAACTAGTGTACAGGATTATAAATAGCACTTGAAGAACAATAAACTAAGAGAGAAAATAGGGAACTATCTCGTGATCTGCTAATTGACTAACTGCAACAAAATTAGGAATCCTTATGCTAATAAACTAAATACGTAAAAGGCTCCTAAAAATATTGACAATAACTTAGTGACTTTTAAATCAGTCCAATAACTATTCATAACTTTCAAACATTAATCATATAGTACTCGAAACATTTCAATTACAAATGTAACTTAAAATTAACACTTTTTAGCCAACAATCAATCAAAATTTGAAAAATAATATCCTAAATTCAAAAATCATCAATTAAAAATCGTAATAATAATCCAATTAAAAATGTTGAAAACCCTAACAAAAATCCTAATTCATTCAGTAACTAAAAGTGCTCAATTCAAAATATGCTTAATTTTTAAAAAATCCTAAATTCAAAAATCTTCAATTCTCTATACCTAACTAACAATAATCAAATAAAAATAACCATTGATTAAATAGAACCTAATAAAATAAAACAATAGTATACTAACTAAAAATCAACTATAATCACATGAACTGAAAAAAATCTAGAATTACGAACTAACCTTAACAAAGAGGAGAGAGGCAGCGATTGGCGGCGATTGGTTGGACGACGATGGAACATGATGGGGAGGCTGCGACGAAATATAGAGAGAATGGAGAGAATGAGAGGGATGAGAGAAGAAGAGACAGAGACATAGAACAAAATGAAAAATCTTGATCTCGTCAACCATGTGTTAAAAGAACCAATTTACAACGTCTCTTTGTCCGGCACTTCATTTAAAATAGTTGACCAAAATTTGACCAAGAAATCGATGGACTCAGAGACATTGTCTGTCACTTTTCTTAAATGTTTGAGGGGACATTATGTCAAAAAAGAGATGGACTTTGAGATTTTCTATGTCGCTTCTTTAAAAAAAATTAATTATTAATTATATACTAGTTGACGCTAATATCCGTGCAAAAAATGACAGACTAAGTGATGTCGTCCGTCATTTTTCAAAAATATTTAAAAAATTATTTTTATTAAAAAGTGATGGACAATGTGGCTAATGATGTCGCCTTTGGTGTTGCTCCATTAGTTGCTTTTAAGTCCACTATTTTTAGAATTATTTTAGTAGTGATATTCGTATTGTAAGGTACCATACCTTTTGGTGAACGTTCTTCTTACCCACCAAACTATCAAATTCACACGGCAAAGTGTGTGGTAAATCTTTCTATAAGGTTGTGCTTTATTCATCTCTAGATATTATGTGGCATCAACATGGGGTTGTACCAAGAAGTCATTCAACACCGAGTGGAGAAATGGATAGCTCTCTCCTAGAACTCTACTCTTGATCCTGTACATAGTGAATTCCCAATTGGTAGACCATCCAATGAATTTTGGGGATCTCGTCAAGCAACTAGCTCACATCCACATGTTCATCTTGAGAATATTTTGCATCATTTTGTGATTCAAACCAATATTGCATGTAATGATCCATTTCTTTCTTGCGGAATCGTTTGTTGGGGGGTACCCTAGAACTTGTTTTTTACAAAGTACCCTGGAACATGTTTGCTTTTAGTCATTGCAGTCACTTTTTTGAAATAATAAGTCACCTAGTTTTAAGATAATTTTAAATTTTAAATAGTTGCAAGATTTTTTTAATTGTTGATATTATTTAGTCTTTTTAAATATTTGTTATGTAGATTTTCTATAGATTATGTTTTCAAGTTTGATATCTAATGCCTTATTATGCTCGATTAAATATTGAGAGTCATTTTCAATCTTTTTGTGTTGCACCATTTTTTAAAATACACGAACATTGGTATTAAGAGATTCAGTGATATTAAGGGATCTGTAAGATCTTCAAAAGAACTACCATACATTTTTTTAACACATCAGGGATACCCATTTTAACCCATCAGGCTACCTTCTCAACCCTTATTTTTTCAACGCACATGGTTTTCTTAACTTATTTTTTACCAAAATAATGGCAAGCAACAATTTCTCTTTGAATGCACCAAAAAATTTAACCGATGAAATCTATCAAACTTGGTTAGTGAAAATGAAATCATATCTTCAAGCCCATGATCAATTTGAAGTTTTAATGCAAGATATATCCTTACAACCTCTCCCTGCAAATCCTACCCTTGCACAATTAAATCTCACAATGATGAAAAAATGAAGAATTTCACAGTCAAAACTCTAATTTGAAATTTAGTTGCGGATATAATTTTTTCTAAACTCATTGCTTGTGAGACGGAAAAATAAATCTTAGGAAAAATTAAAAAAATTATATCAAGGAAGTAACTGAATAAGACAAATATAAATATATTTTAAATTTGAAAAGAGATTTTGAATATCTTAGGATGTAGGAGGATGAAGTCATTTTTAAGTATTCTGCCAAAATTTCTTTTATTGTTAGCAACATCAGGTTGCTTGGCCAGTATTTTGAAAGATGACAAAATCTAAAACATTCTTGTGATAATTCCAAAAGAGAATCGAATCTAAAATTTCATCTCTCAAAGAGTCTAAAGACCTCTCTACTATTAATGCTAAAGAACTACTAAGTGATTTTCAAGACAAATTAAGAGTAAAGAATATCCTTATGTGATTATCGGGTTCTATCATTACAGAAAAGTGTAACTCATAATTCTGAAACATAATCCAGATGGACAAAATCAGAGTCATAAAGGTCAAGGAAAATCTTGTAGAAATTAGGTGAATTATATATAATTTCGATTATATGAGGAGATATATGACTTGTTAAAGAATCCGTATGACTTTACGGATAGAATTTGGGTGACTAGAACACCCGAAATTGATCTTACCGTGAAAGGTCATTTTTGAGTGTCGTGGGTAAGAGGTGTTTTGTGAAATGGGAATTTTGGATTTCATTAATTAGCTCAATGTCTCATGTAACCCGGCTTGACAGGGGATTTTGCCTCTCTAGCGTAGCCACTACAATGGGATGAGGTTCGTTGTGCCAGGCTCGATGCGACATAAGGTCTTAACAAACCCCTAAACTACCTTATGTTCAACTTTTTGTGCAAAGGAACGAAATCCAGCCGACTCCACTCATTTTTCATCATTCTTGAGGCTAAAGGTAAGCTTCACTCCCTTAATTTGCTTTTTGATTTGTAGAATGAGAAATTAATAATGCGGGACGATTTTGATATCGATTCTATGGTACAAACAACCCTAAATTGGATAATTTGGATCATGAGTATGATTTGGATTTGTGGTATTATGATTGTTTGTAGGTGAAGAACTAGGAACGAATCCAGGATGGGAAGGATCAAGATTCTAAGGATTTCAAGTTTGTTCTGAGGTAGGTGATGGTTGTGATTATGTGATGTACGTATGTTCTTGCTTCATTATGGTACTGGTATGTATATAAGTGTTGCATTATTGATCATAAATGATGAAAATGATATAGACGAATGATTATATGCCATGAATTACTCTTGATTGTATGACTTTAAACTATATTTACGTTTGTAATTATGGTGTATTGATGGATCAGATTACCACATTCTTACATAACTAATTTGGATTGAATTGCCACGTTTCGACAAAAAAATGGGATCCAATTGCCACATTTCAGCATAAAAAGGTAATCGAAGTGCCACATTATTGCATAATGATGGGATCGGGTACCACGTTCCGACATGCTGAAAATTGGGGTTGGGGTCCTTAAAAGAAACTACTACTTGACATAATTGTGTCGATATATATGAACTCGATCATTGTTCGTAAATGATGATAATATATTCTATGTTGATATATATGCATGTGATTATAATGTTGTTTGACTTTCCTATATTACACTTAGTAGGATAGACGTGCATTCCTACAAGTACGCTGTGGTTGTGTACTTATATTTCACTTGCTCTTATTGTTGTTGAGTATAAGGCATCATATAACGGCTATTGGCTGACCTCGCTTAGAAGACCATTGATCTTCTCTTCGAATTCAAGGGAGAGACAATTCTTTTGGGCTTTCACGAATTTCTTTTTTGTCTATGTCCACCATTTTTGGGCTTGCATATTTATTTTAGTTAGTTTATTAGATTGGAGTCACATCCTTTCTAGTTTAGACTTGTTGAACTTTAGATGTTTTGGTAAATTGGCGTTTAGGTTCTAGGTTAATTCTTCCGCATTTGTTTCAGTTGATAGACTTTTGTTGGAGTTTATGGGAACTCTATTTATTTCCTTAGTATTAAACTTGCTTATTTAACTTAAATGTGTTACTTTTTTGGTTTAGTTGCTCGGTTTGGATTGTAGTAGTGGTTCTCTAACTAGAGAGTTAGTGTGAGTGTCAATCACGATTACCTGGTTCGTGACGCCTTCATATAAGATAATGTTAATGAGGATGACTTTTATGCACTAAATAAAAAATATTATCCTCTTTGCAAATATTGCAAAATAAACACGGACATGGAAATTATTTGTTGGTAGAGACCGTATGCAATATATGGAAAACTCCAACAAGTCGGTCATGTTACAAAACTGTGCAAGTTTAATAACAATCTTCAAGCACAAAATGTAGAAGAAGAAATCGAGGAGGAACAACTTTTTAAAATTGCAATATCCAAAGAAATAGAGGTGTGTTGAGTTTGCTCTTAGTTACTACAGTCATTTTTAAAATTATAAGTTACCTAGTTTTAACATTATTTTGAATTTTAAAATTATAAGTTACCTAGTTTCAGATGAGGTAATGCTAATGAGGGTGCCTTTTATGCCCAAAATAAAATATAAAATAATTATCCTCTTTGTAAATATTGCAAAAGAAAAACGCACTTGAAAAATATTTGTTAGTGGAGACCAGATGCAATATGTGGAAAAATCCTACAAGCCGGTCATGTTTAATAAGTGTGCAAGTTTAATAACAATATCTTCAAGCACAAATTGTAGAAGTAGAAATAGAAGAGGAAAGACTTTTTAAAATTGCAATATCTAAATCAAAATCGGTGTGTTGAGTTTGTTTTAGTTACTACAATAATTATTTAAAACTATAAGTTACCTAGTTTAAACATGATTTTAAATTTTAAATATTTGCTAGATTGTTTTAATTGTTAAAACAATTAAGTCTGTTTAATTTTTTGTTATGCAGATTTTCTGCTGATTAAGTAATCAAGTTGGTTATTTAAAGCCATATTATTCTTAATTAAACATCGAGAGACATTTTCAAAACACACTTTGTTGCCCCATTTTTAAGAAAAACACCACATGGGACCTTTTGCTACCAACTCCACCTTCAACTTGTTCACCGTTTTATTCCATTATAACTAGATCAAGAACGGAGAATGGAGAAAGTTTGTGAGGAAGAAGAAAAATGGAAAATTTGGGTTGCTGTTTTGTGGAGGAAAGTTTATTGCAGTGTGGGTGGAGATTTTGGGGAAGATAATGATGGAGAAGAAAACAAACTATTTTGTAGAGAAGAGAGGGGTTTTTTGCGGCTGTTTTGGACATGGGTGTGGTAGGCGTTTTGGGAAAATAGGGTTTTAAAGTGGAGGGGCCAAAAATATTTAGTTTTTAGTTGGTGGGCCCTTCTTCTCGTTAAGATATATCTATTAGGCCGAATGGTGGTTTAACGTGCTTTCCAGAGCACACAAAACTTTATAGCCTGTCACAGCCTGCCAGCGATGTGCCTATCTTGGAAACCCCTTGACATGACATGTTTGTAGTGTGCCACGGCAGGTGCTAAGATATTTGGCTCCTAGAATGGGGGCGCTAAAAGTGCTTCTGCCTGCCATGGATGTTATTTTTCACTAATTTTTTGTACGCCCCATCTCTCATGGAATGTAATACCCTACGAGCTTCTTTCATGCACATCAAAGATTGAACATTATTAGAAAAATGGGTGCCTCTATCCTAATGCTTTTTTTTTGTGGCATGACTTCTTTTTGTATTTCGTATTATTTCATTTAACACATAACATGATAAAAAATATATCCTCGATGTGACATGGAGAATAATACCTCTAGCCATCTTAACAAGTCATTTGACATAAGCATGACGTAATTAAATATAATAAGTGAAAACATAAGTAATATAAGTGTCAACTCATATATTGACATAAAAGATACCAACAAAGTACTATAGAATATGTGATTAGTACTTAGTCTGACATAAGATTTCTATTCATATATGTGATAAGAACAAATCCCTAAGTCACAAACAAAATCTGGAACCTCTAAAGACATCAAAAGCAATAAAGCAATCCATCCTTGCCCTCAAATTGTGAGGACTCACAAATACAAATAGTCAATCGCTGAACAATTTCAGTCAAGCCATGCCATGAGGGAGGAATTCAAACCCTATATTATCAAACAATGAAGTCATAGTATGCTTTTGTATTTTGGATGTACTAATAATGGGGAACTGCATAAAAAGGTGGTCAATTCCATCCGTGGCCCCCTAAATATGGCGGCAATTTTCACCTAGACACTTCAATTAGATAATGTTCATTTTAGATAACTCAGGTAGGGTTTCGATGTGTCATTTTGACACTTTTTATATTATTAGAACTAGCTTAAGCGTGTATCTAACCCTAGTCTTCAGCCCCCACATTTTCAGCTTGTTCTTCTTCTATGCATCTTGTTATGTTCTTTCTCTTTGTTATTCTTACAATCCGTTAAAATTCACGTATTCTTCTTAAGCTGTACAAAATCATGATTGCTTGTGTTACATTTCCTCATTAATATTTTTTAAAAAATTTGTTTTTGAAAAATCAAAATTTCATCTTGAAACAAAAATAACAATATCATATAAATGGTGAAGACGGAGATGGAGGAAAAATTTGGGGATTTAGTAATGAATGTTACGGGAAAATGTTGGGGATTCAGTTATTTAAACGTTGTAGATTCAGACGGTATAACAACTTGTTCCTCTAATTTTCATTGTTACGGACATAGAAATTTAGGATAATTTTCAGTAAGAACTTAAAATCAAGAGAACTTCTCATTATTATTGGGGGCGGAAGTTTCTTAGTTGTAGTAGCAGACAACATTAATGTAGAAAAGCTTAAACTTTATGTGATTTGATTTTAAAAAGAAAAAAAGTCACAAATTCTTAGAGAATGATGATGCTCTTAACTTTTTTTGGTGAGGTTGCTAAAGAAATTGACTCTTTTGTTGAAGAAATTTGATTCTAATATAACACAACAAAGTTTTGCAGAACTTTTTTTAAAAATTGTGTGGTGTTTTGTGTTGATGGGAGATAGAGAAGCTACAGGAAGAGAAAGTGAGGAAGAAGAAGAGAGAAAAATATTTTTCAACAAAAAAAAGTGTTTCATGCGCATTAAGTTCGTGTAACACATGCTACGTTGAGTTGGCCAAAAGTGTCAAAATAACATAGTGTAACTCTACATGAGCTGTCTAAAATGAACATCGCCTAGTTGAGGTTTATGAGTAAAATTTTGTGTCATGTTTAAGGGGCTACTGATGTTTTCCCCTAAAATGGTGGGCATGATAATATGATGAACTTAAACATGATCTATGACCAAATAAAACATCGCAAAAGCCTTTGGGTTCAAACTCGTCTTTTATAATTTTTTATCTTCTCAATCATCGAATATTGTTTCTTGTAGGACCCGACTCCAACCTCATAATCTGGTTATTATATTGTTAGCGACCACTTACTCATTAATTCATTGGATAGGTAATTGAGTATTATGAAAATGGCATTGTTGCTAGAAAGAGTAAGGCGTATTGAATTAGTTTAAAATTTAAAGTGTACTTCTTTCTAGGGGTGTGCATCAGTCGGTTTTGTTCGGTTCTATGTATTAATGGTTTGCTTTATTTTTTTTAGATATGTTACACAAATAAGATATTTTTTGTAGATTTTCGACTTAACGGTTCCGTATTCAGTTTAACCAATAAGAAAATACTATATATGAATTTCTTAAATAATTTTGATGTGAAAACACAATAATATAACTTTACAAATGCTCATAAAATAGAAACAATAATAACAAACATGAAAAGAACTATAAAAGTGGAAAACAAAGTGAAATTAAGAAGAATAAGTTAGATTTTAGCGTTTGTATAATACGAAATTGTGAACTCGAAGTAATTATGAAGTGTAAATGGAAGGTTAAAGAAAAAATATAGTAATTCGTAAGATAATTAAATTAATATATAATATTTATATACAAGTAAAAGTAGTAAATTACTAGTCTTAATGGGTTATCGATTTATCCAATAACCCAATAATAAAAATCAATATTGAACCAATAACCGAATAATTTTTTAATAAATCCATTTATCCAATACCCCAATACCACTTTTATCAGTTTGATTTATAAGTCGGTTCGATTTTTGCATACCCCTACTTCTTTCTAAATAAATGTAAATATTTTTTTTTTCTTATTTGTTTTTTGTCTATGACTTCTTGTGATGAAGCAGTGCCTGGTAGTTACAATCCCTATATTGATGACCAATGGCCTTGTTGTGGAGGACTTTATGTTAGATAAGGTTATGTGGATGTTGCTTTAGGTGAGTTGATGTGTGAAAAAACGGTGTGGTGAGTCCAATTTGGCTAGTGTTTTTATGCAACTGACACCTAACTCGTTCCTACGAAATGGTTCAACTTGTGTTTTAAAAATTGAAACTTTGAAGACCAACGTGAGAACAAGAATTGGAGTGTGTGATCCACCTTGTCAAGCTGTAAAAAATAGCAAGTTGGAATTAGAGTCTCAAGAAAAAAGTTTGTGATAAACATGAAAAAAATCTTGGGTGTTTGCAAGCAAACCAAGCCAATAAAAAACGAGTATGCCATTATCAAATAAATGATACTAAAGTTGCAAGCAAATGTTAAAATGTATTATTTATGGACTTCGGTTCATATGGAAATGACAGTGTCACTCACTTGAATGCCAAGAATTATAAATTTTAATTTTTGAAAGGCCTAGATATCCTCTCACTCTTGCCCAATGCTCCTCGAAGAAATAACAGTGTGAAATTGGGTATGAAATTCAAATACTTGAAATAAATACTCTTCATGCTACCCAATGTATTTCAATAAAGAATTGATTTAATGTTGGGGAGAATGTTGATCGGCTCTAAATAGAAACATAAAGGGTGATATATCCGGCAACACACCGCGACATTATATTATGCGCTTGTGCAAATCCATTGATTTCCAAAAGAATTTATTTTGAGTTTAAATTGTGAGTTTTTATTTTCTTAGATTAGACTAGAATTTAAATTTTAACTAATCCTCCTAGTCTTAATGTCTTTGAAGGTTGTTGGGACAGGTTTGGTAGCTCTTCGTTTTTTAATAAACAAATTAAGAAAAAAATATTTGAGAGAAAAAATATTGTAATATTATAAAAGGGGATTATTTTATAAATAATAATCCAACGACATACATTTATATATATAATTTTTAACTTAAAATATAAAAATATGCTACTAACTTATCAGTAAAATTCAAATAATAAATAAAAGAACTTACTCCTAAATTCAAGTCACATATGACTCTAATAAAAGAATTTTAAAAATCCTAAAAGTTATTAACTTTTTTTATTTCTGCAATATCCTGAGACATATTTTCAACACTCCTCCTTGAATAAAAAATTGTAGATTGTAGTCTCATCTGAAATTGACCTTATCAATAAATCTGTCAATTCATCATTTGTCTTGGAAAACTTTTGTACATCTTCAGTTGAAATAAATGAGAAACTTTTACCTCTCATTTCAACTTGTAAAATCTCTTGCTTAGTAGAATCAATGATTGGATAATATTTGTCTTCAAATAATAATTTAAATCCTTTTCTTTATATACTGACCAAAACTAAACACACTTTTATCAATATCAGGCACATAAAGAACATCTAACATTATTTTTGTACCTGAATTTATTTTAATTGAAACAGACCATTTTCCTTTTAAAGGACATAATCACCATTCTCATTTCTGACTTTCTTATTTCCATAAGAATGAACTCTTTAAAAATATTTCTTTCATATGTTATGTGGTTTGTACCAACGACTATCAATCATACAAAAATTATATTTTTTGGTGGAAAAAACAAGTTGCAACAAATAAGTGGTCTTCTTCTTCTTCAGTAGTGACTTGGGCAAATGTTTTATCCTTTTGAATTTTGTTTTTCCAAATCACAGCGTCATGACCAAGTTGTTTGCAATTTTTGCATTATGCATTTAGTCTTTTCCAACATTTATATGGATGAAGTCCATTTTTTCCTCAGTACTGATAAGGTTGGTAATTTTCAAAAAATTATACTTGCTTTCAGTTTTGTTGTTGTCTAATAATGCTCCTTCAACTTGTCATCTTGCCTTATAAGTCTCCTCTGTTCCTCATCCTGCAAAGAATATAACAATTCTGCCAAGGTAATTTTAGACAGATCGTGTGTCTTTTTCAAGGTAGTTATACATGCTTCATATCTTTCGGGCACTATAACAAAAACTTTTTCAACACTTCTTATATCTTTAAATTCAATGCCTAGTAATTTTATCTTGTTAACTATACCAAGCAATCTGTCATACTATTCCTTGACTATTTCTGACTATCTTATTCTCTGCATTCCAAATTCCTTCATTAAATTTAATACCTCATTTCTTATATTCTTTCATCTTCAGCATATTCGTTCTTCAGATAATTCCAAACATCTTTTGGTAACGCGAGAGTCATGATTTTCATGAAAATAATTGTAGAAATAGCAACAAACAAACTTGTTTTGGCATTCGAATTAATGATTTTATCTTCCTTGTGACTCTTGATTTGGGTCACAACAAAAGTATTTTGTAGCGACTTGATTCCATAATCCTTTTCCATAGCTTCCCAAAGATCAAGAGTCTCCAAGTACGTTTACATTCTCAAACCCTATAGTAGATACTTCTCACCATGAAAAATAGGAGTCATGCATGAAAAACTAATTTCAGAATACATTTTTCTGCTCATAGGTCCTTCATAAAGAAGACTCTGATACCAACTGTTACCTTTTTTCATAAAGAAATTAAGAAAAGAATAGAGAAAAACTTTGAGAGAAAAAATACTGTAATATTATCAAAGGGAATTATTGTATTGATAACCCAAAAACTTACATTTATAGATATAATTTCTAACTAAAAATAGAAAAATATGCGACAAACTTATCAAAAAAATCAAATAATAAATAAAAAAATTCCTAAATTCAAGTCACATATGACTCTATATAAAATAATTTTAAAAATCCTAAAAAGTAGCTACCTGTTTTATTTCTACAATATCCTGAGACATATTTTCAACAGAAGCAAATATTCAATTGTGAATGAAGTTTGGATTGAAGAACTTTCATAAAGGAATTTGGAGTACTTTTTGGGCACTCACGATCGCAACAATTTGCCCCAAATCGCTAAATATATCATGCTATCACAAAATAATTAAAGAACCTTTGCTGGTATGGAGTAAAATCCTTCATCGCGGTTGGGAGAGATGTTGGACATATTTACGAAACACAAAAATCACAAGTGTCATGATCACCTGAGCCATAAACAACAATTCCAAAGGGTAAAAAAGGAAATATTATCACGATTGCAATGAGCGGCTCGTAGTTTGAGCCCGCATGATTCTTTTTTAATTAATAAGGCATAAATTTTTCAAGTTCATTTCAGATCTACAAAAAGTACTAATTGTTCGTCAACATTTTCCCCTCAAAAAATTAAAGTTCTTTTGATCATTTGCTAGCAGCAAAAACTAATCAATCAAATGTGTTGTGATCGGGATGAACCATTTGTTTAGCAGCAGCTATGCCAAAGCTTCCTTGATTCGTTTTTTTGATTATTTTTGTGCTAATTATTGGGTAATATATTGCTTAGTGTACCTATTCATTTTTCTAACCTGCTTGCTTATTTTATAGGCACTTTATTTATCAAAATGACCATCAATGTTAAAATAAAATTAGAACAAGTGGAGAAAAATATGGTTGGGGATGAGTTCTATGACCGTGAGCAATTTGTGTAAGCTAAGTGCCACTAATTGAATGGTCGCCTACTATCAAAATATACTACAAAGGAGAGGGACATTTTTTTGGCCAACCTTGAAGCCCGCATGTCCTATCTATACGACCAATTGAAGACAATGGGTGGATCTGTTCCACTGCTGAGCCTATCAAGGTAAACCATAATATGGTGTGAAAATTCTATGCCAACACCATGGAGACCATCTTTATTAAGGAATTCATTGTCAAAATAATGGGTAAACAAGTTTTTTTTGACCCCACTAATATAAATGTTTACTATGACCTTTTTGTTGCTGATAATAAGGTCACATGTAGTTCAAGGAGATGAGGTGATGAGTTGTAATTTAAGTGAGGTTCCATCGAGGATCCAGGTTGCGACTCCTGTCTTTACGTAAAAAAGCGAATAGTCAAAAGAACAATAAAAGTCCAAACTCTTCTCTTTGCAACTTCTCTTGAGTGTTCACTTGAGTCTTCACTTTTAGATATCACCTTGATTGTGGTGAGTATCTTGATTTTAAATGGATTCAAGGATGAAATTGCAACTTATAGTGAGTTGTAGGCACTCTTCAAAATGACAATTTGAATATATTCGTGAATGACTACATGATTTCTTGATAAGAAGCTTTACAAAAATAGATGAAGTCAGGCCGCTACATGCATTCAAGAAGCTGATTCTTGGTATCATGAAATTGATCATTGTGAAAAGAGTTGAAACTTTTTTCTAGAATTTCAAATTCATGCTTCTCTTAAGAAACCTGAAAACCATCACAAACAAAAAAAATACACAAAAATATTTGCCACAATTTTTAGTGGAAAATTTTGTGAGTTATTAGTTGATGTAAATTTTAAAAAGTAAACTCAGATTAGGAAGTAATTATCCTAGAAGAAAATAACTAAATCTCATTATCCAAGAGGATCTTCTGCCACTGAATCTTATTTTCCAGAAAGGTCTACTAAACAAAATCCCATTGTCCATGGCGTTCTTACTAATCCCATTGTCCATGAGGGTATTGCAAAAATAAACCCCTTTGTCCTTGAGGGTCCTACTAAACTAAATCACATTCTCCAAGAGGTTCCTGCTAAAGTAAAATCCCATTTTGCAGGAGGTTCCTGCTAAATCCCATATTCCAAGAGGGTCTTGTTAATCTCATTGTGCAGGAAGGTCTTGGTAATCCAAAATATATTGTCCAGAAAGGTCTTGTTAATCCCATTGTTCAGGAGGGTACTATTAAGTAAATGTAACACCCCATAGCCAACACAGACCAAAAACCAACTTAACAAAGAAAATCTAAAGGTGCAACCAATAGTGGCATCGACAGACCTAAGCCTGACCTACGATCCATCCTACACAACCGTCAATGGGATCAGAAACTCACAAAAATTTCATCCCAGAAAAATTGGTTAAGTCTTGGATGACGGACGGACATACGGTCCGTAGCACAGATGACTGTCTGTAGTCCATGACCATCAATCAAGACTTCACAGAAAAATTTGTTAAGTCTTGGACGACGGAAGGAATCACATTCCGTAGGTCAAACGATGGTTCGTAGTCTGTGATCGTCGATCAACAATCCCTTCACACACTCTCTGACAAGATCTACAGATGACCAGCACGGCTCGTAGGTGGACATACGGACCGTAGGTGGAAACTTTGCAGACATTTTAGGGGAAATATAGTAGGGTAAACTTCAAATGGTCATAACTCTTAGAACAAAATGAATTAGGTGTCTCATGACCTACTCACAGATATATAATTGAATTATCTTTCCATAGCCACAAACCTTGTTAAAATCAGACCTCCGACTAAAAAGTAATGGCCATTATAGTAAAGGATGGTCGAATAGGCCCAGTCGACGGATCCAATGACGGGGCATCGGTCAGTCGACGGACTGTCAGTCTTGGCTGTCTTTTGGTCCGCCAAAAACATTCCCAGGGGTCTTTTGGACCTTTCCCACTTTGTTTAAACCCTTAGTTACGTTGTTTTGACCTTAAACCATCATATTTTAGTCAGTTTTAGCCTAGAAACATAACTAAAACATTTATAAGTCAAATCATTAAATCAAAACATAAAAAACTAGAAGCAAGAAAGGAGAAAAAGCTAAAGAACCTTAATTCAAGAACACAATAATTTCCAGTAGTTCCATCCCAGAAACCTAAGTATTTTTCTGTGGATTTCATCACCAAGTATGTGGGATTTCACTTGTGGGTTCCGTTCACTCATTGGGTCCCTCGTTTTTAGTCAGGTTCTTGATTCTCTTATCATGATTAAACCTAGACTTTTTAGAACTTTGTTTGAACTTCATGAATTTATTAAATATATGTTCCAAATAAGATTATCATGTTATTACTCAAATTATCGCATTAAATTCAGAACCCTAACTTTATATTTTTTTTCTTGGATTACATATGCTAGGTCAGATATTTCAGACACTTCAAATATACATGCCTCCGTTATAAATGCATAAAACCAGATTAATTGTTACATTCTCAGTTTGCATGTTCAGTTTTGAGCTATCTAGTATTTATAGAAACTCGGACATAATTAATAAATTTATAGAATTCATTAGTAGTAGCATAATACCGGGTTGGACTAGGGTTTAGCGTATCTAATTAGTCACATCACTACTAGACAAATAGGTATTAAGTCCCCTCTATGGGTAATTAGTTTAGCGATCACGCCAAAATGCCTTCATCCATAGTCTCACCATTGACTAGGTTGACTCAGAAGATGGTCAAGTTTCAATAGTCAGATTATTGTGAGAAAAGCATTGAAGAATTGAAAACTAGATTGACTACAAATTCTGTCTTGACACTACCAGAGTGTTCAAATGGTTATGTGATCTATTGCGATGCATCCAGAGTTGGCCTTAGTTGTTAATCGATGCGGCAAGGTAAGGTGATAGATTATGCTTCTAGAAAACTTGAGGTGCATGAGAAGAACTGGTATTTCACCATGGGGTGCACCGGTATTGTTCATAAAGAAGAAAGATGGTTCTCTCAGAATGTGCATTGACAATAGATAGTTGAACAAGGTCACAATAAAGAATAAGTATCCCATCCACAGGATTGATGACTTATTTGACCAATTTCAGGGTGCTAGTCATTTTTCAAAGATTGACCTCAGATCGGGTTATCGTCAGCTTAGAGTCAGAGATAGGGACATTCCGAAAACATTCTTGAGAACTCGGTATTGTCACTATGAATTTGTAGTTATGTCATTTGGACAAACCAATGCTCCTGCAGCTTTTATGGATTTGATAAACAAAGTGTTCAAACAATACTTAGAATTGTTTGTTATCGTCTTCATTGATGATATCCTTTTTACTCTAGGAGTGAGGAACAACATCCAAGTCATTTGAGAGTTGTTCTGCAGACTCTTAAAGATCGCCAGTTATTTGCTAAGTTTAGTAAATGTGAGTTTTAGTTGCAATCCGTTGCTTTCCTTGGTCACATTGTATCTAGCAAAGGGATCCGCGTAGATTCACAAAAGATAAAAGCAGTGAAATAATGGACCAAACCTACCTTTGCTACAGATATCGAAAGTTTCTTAAGTGTAGCAAGTTATTACAAAAGTTTCGTGGAATAATTTTCATCCATAGCCGCACCATTGACTAGGTTGACTCAGAATATGGTCAAGTTCTAATGGTCAGATGATTGTGAGAAAAGCATCGCACAATTGAAAACTAGATTGACTACAACTCCTGTCTTGTCTCTACTAGAGGGTTGTGATGGTTATGTGATATATTGCAATGCATCCAGAGTTGGCTTGGTTGTGTGTTAATGCAAAGTGATAAAGTTATATCTTATGCCTCTAGAAAGCTTAAGGTGCATGAGAAGAACTATCCAACTCATGACCTCGAGCTTGCAGCAGTGGTATTTGCACTCAAGAAATGGAGACACTACTTGTATGGTGTCCATGTAAATGTGTTCACCGATCATAAGAGCCTTCAATATGTGTTCACCCAGAAAGAGTTCAATCTTCGCCAGAGGAGATAGCTTGAGTTCCTTAAGGATTATGACATGAGTGTGCATTATCATCCTGGTAAGGCGAATGTAGTAGGCGATGCTCTTAGTAGATTATCTATGGGTAGTGTAGACAATGTTGAGGAAGAAAGGAAGAAGCTAGTGAAGGATGTTCACATGCTTGCTCACTTGATATTTTGCCTTATGAGCATATCAAGCAATGGTGTAACAGTTCAGAATTGGGCAGAATCTTCTTTGGTAGTGGAGATTAAGGAAAAGCAATACAATGATCCAATCTTTCTTTAACATAAGGGTGTTGTCCATAATTAGAGAGTTGAGGTTTTCCCCCAAGGTTAGATGGTATACTTTTCAACCAGGGTAGATTGTGTGTTCCTGATGTGGGCGAGTTGAGACAGCATATTATTGCAGAAGGCCATAACTCTAGGTAATATATTCATCCAGGTTCCACTTAGATGAATCACGATCTGCGGGAAGTCTATTGGTGGAATGTCATGAAGAGGGATATAGCACACTTTGTGAGTAAGTGCCCCAATTGCCAGCAAATAAAGTTAGAATAACAGAAACCAGGGGGTATGACTCAAAATATCAATATTCCTACTTGGAAGTGGGATGTGATCAATATAGACTTCATCACAGGATTACCGCGTACTCACAGTCATTATGACTCCATTTGGGTGATAGTTGATAGGATGACTAAGTCTTCTCGCTTCATCGAGATCAAGACTACATATTCGGCAGAATACTGTGCAAGGCTTTAAATTATTGAGATTGTGAGGTCATATGGGGTTTCGTTATCTATCATCTCAGATAGAGGTCTTCAGTTTACCTCTCATTTCAGGAAGTCATTTCATAAAGATCTTGGTACTGAAGTTAACCTTAGTACAACATTTCATCCACGGACGGATGGGCAAGCAGAGCGTACCATTCATACCTTTGAGGATATATTGAGAGCTTGTGTGATCAATTTCAAAGGTAGGTATGATGATCACCTTCCTCTTATTGAGTTTTTTAACAATAATAGCTATCATTCCAGCATTCAGATGGCCCCTTATGAGGCTTTATATGGGTGTAGATATAGATCTTTTGTTGTTGGTTTGAAGTAGGGGAAGCAGCTTTGATAGGGCCAGATTCACTCCTTTATGCTATGGACAAAGTGCAACTCACTAGAGATAGACTTAAGACAGCCTAAGTCATTAGAAATTTTATGCAGATGTAAGGAGAAGGGAACTAGAGTTCCAAGTTGATGATTGGGTTTTTATGAAGGTCTCACCCATGAAAGGGGTTATGAGATTTGGAAAGAAAGGTAAGCTCAGTCTTCCATATGTAGGCCCTTACAAGATCTTGAAAAGGGTTGGTAAGGTGGCATATGAGTTAGAGTTTCCAGCAGAATTAGCAGTTGTGCATCCGGTCTTCCACATCTCATTCTTGAAAAAGTGTGTGGGTGACCCAGCCTTTATAGTGTCATTAGAGAGTGTGGTGGTGAAAGATAGTCTTTCTTATGAGGATGTACCAATTGATATCCTTGACCGTCAGGTTAGAAGTTTGAAAAATAAAGAAGTCACTCAGTCAAGGTTTTCTGGAGGAGTCAGTCCGTGGAGGGAGCTACTTGGAAAGCAGAAGCAGCCATGAAAGGCAAGTATCATCACCTCTTTCCTTCTGATTCCATTCCAGCTTGAGGTACTACTAGTTCCTCTTAAGTTTTCCAGTCATTCATGCGTAAAATTCAGTTTTAGAATCATGTTCGCTCAGTTTGTACTAGCATTTTATGCATAATTGCATGTACTTGGAACTCAATTCAGTCAGAAACCCAGTTCTCAATGTTTAGTAGTAGGATTTGCAACTCTCTCTCTCTATTTTTGCCAGTTTAGTCTTCATTCGAGGACGAATGTTCCCAATGGGGAGATAATGTAACACCCCATAGCTAAAGCAGACAAAAAATAAGCTTTATAGGAAAAAAATCTGCAGCTCTAACCAACGGTGGCATCGACGGACCGTACCTTGACCCACCATCCATCCTACACAACCGTCGATGGGATCAGAAACTCCCAAAAATTTCAGCCCAAAAAAATTTGTTAAGTCTTGGACGACGGACGGACTTAGAGTCCATAGGTATGACGACGGTTCATAGTCTGTCAGTGTCGATCAAGACTCCCCAGAAAAATTGGTTAAGTCTTGGATAGAGAATGGACTAACGGTCCGTAGGTCAGACGCCTATCCGTAGTCCGTGACAGTCGATCAAGACTCCCTTCACCCACTCTCTAACAAGAGCTACAAATGACCAGCACGGTCCTTAGGTGGACATACGGACCGTTCGTGGAAAATTTGCAGATATTTAAGGGGAAATATAGTAGGTTAAACTTCAAATGGTCATAACTCTTAGAACAAAATCAATTAGGTGTCTCATGACAAACCCACAGATATATAATTGAATTATCTTTCCATAAACACCGACCTTGCTAAAATAAGACATTCAAGTAAAAATTTATGCCTATATTAGTAAAGGACTGTCAAACAGGCCCAGACATTGGACCCAATGGTAGGGCGTCGGTCAGACGACGAACCGTCAGTCTTGGCTGTCATTTGGTCTGACAGCAGTTTTCCCAGGGGTCTTTTGGACCTTTCCCACTTTGTTTAAACACTAAGTTACATCATTTTGACCCTAAACCATCATATTTTAGTCAGTTTATGCCTCGAAACATCACAAAAACATATCTAAGTCAAATAATTAAATCAAAACTTAGAAAACTAGAATCAAGAAAAGAGAAAAAGCTCAAGAACCCTAGTTCAAGAATGCAACAAGTTCTAACAGTTCCAGCCACGAAACCTCAGTTTTTTCCGTGGATTTCATCACCAGGTATGTGGGAATTCACAAGTGAGTTCCTTTCAACCATTGGGTCCCTAGTTTTCAGTCAGGTTCTTGATTCTCTTATCATGATTAAACCTAGGGTTTATAGAACTTTGTTAGAACTTCATGAATTCATTCAATATATGTTCAAAATAAGATTATCATGTCATTACCCATATTATAACATGAATTTCAGAAACCTAGCTTTGTATTTCTTTAGGTCTTAAATTACATAAGCTAGGTCCTATATTTCAGACACTTCAGATATACATGCCTCAGTTATAAATGTATAATTACCAGATTAATTGTTGTATTCTAAGTTTGCATGTTTAGTTTCGTGCTATCTAGTATTTATAGAAACTGATACATAATCTATAAATTACAGAATTCATTGGGAAAACATAATACTGAGTTGGACTGTGGTTTAGTGTACCCAATTAGTCATATAACTACTAGCAGAGTAGGTTGTAAGTCCCCTCTGTGGGCAATCAGTTTAGTGATTGATACGCTCAAACTTACTTCTCAAATAAGAAGTAATACGGTCGTGTCAAGTAAATAACCCAACTAGTAAGGTTGTGATCGTTCCCACGAGGAAAATAGTTTAGACTTAACTTCAATCTATAATTACTATTGTTCAGTCAATTAATTCCTTGGAAAGTAAAAACAATAAAATGGGGGTTTCTATTTCTAAATGAATGAAACTAACTAACAAAATTGAAAGAGACACTTAACAGCTTTGAAGGTTGGAGTCTAATCAACTAATCAAAGTAACTAGGGTTTACGTGTTCCCCACAAGTTCATAACTTGATAATTCTAACTATAACAATTCTTTCCTTGTATCTTGCATGCAAAGTGATCAGTTATGTATTTCTAAATGCTTGGTCCGGCATCTAGACAATTTCACTCCCTACCTTGGTCCGGCTACGTGTGTTGCTATCCTAACCCTTATCTTTACCTCATATTAAGCATCGTATTCGATATTTGAATAAGTTATTACCTCGTTCCAATCAATACTAGCCTATTAGATAGTATACACTAAATCTATATTGATAATTCTTTTCCTATTATCTACCTCCTTGTTCCGTCAAGTAGCATTAAGGCGAGTTCTAACGTTGGCCATCCGTTAAAAAGACTTCTAAGCGAAAGAATTATTAATACATGCAAGACACTATTCTAGAATTGTTATTTTAGTTAGGTTTTACCTCATTATTTGCCTATGGTTCCCACAACCCTAGTTATGGAATTTAGTTACCCATAGTCAAAATCACAATATTCAAATATATTATATAAGAGTTCTTGTACTTACTTCAATGAGAAAGAGTAAAATCTAAAAGATTTCTTGATTAATCAACAAAAATCACCAACAATCACTTACAAGAATTTCAAAGTAATCAAGAATCTCACAAAAAGTCTAATGATAATCAAAGGCCTAACCAAATAATCCAGAGTCTAACTAATAATACCGTGTCTAACTAATAATAATACAGAGTCTAACCTCAAAAATGAGGTTTTTTGACCACGGATCATCGTGGTCACGACGGACCGTCATGGACTCCGTCGTCCCATACTTGTGCAATTTCTTCTGCTGCTCTCTTCATTACCCTCAACGGCAAGTATGACGGATCGTCACAAACACGACGGTCCTTCGTGGGTCTTCGTTCCAAAACACTTAAACTCTTGGAATATGGGTACTGGGATTACTTCTCTAAACTTCATGACGAACCTGTAGGACGGACCATCATAGAAACGAGGGACAGTCAAGGACACCGTAACCCCACACTTGGTAAGACTTCCCCATCTTCCTTCAGCAGCTGCACTACGCTGCCACCTACAGACCGTCACAAGCTCCGTTGGTGGTCTCTTCTGCATTTCTTTGCTCAAAATCTCTGCAATCATCTTTGGACAGATTCCCTACAAATAAGGAGAAACTTATATAAAAATTAGCACAAAAAGGCTTTTGGACACACTAAACATAAGGAAAAAGTATTAATAATACCGTGAAACCATGGTATATCAACACCCTCAACTTAAATTCGTTGTTTGTCCTCAAGCGACGCACTATGACTCAATACAAAATCTTTGTACAATAGTATCCATGTTTTATCCTTTGCAATCATTTGGCTATGAATCCTGATTAATCTCATCATATTTATGCATGCTATCACTATTAGGATTGAATTATGTGGGATCAGAGCATGACACAGACTCACCATGCACTAATACCTATCCTCTTCAATTTATCACCGAGATGCTAATATTTCCGATATTGTAACTAGTGTCCTCACTTTAAAACAAAATCCTCATTTTTCACACAATGATTTCAGTTTGAGTATAAGGATTACTTTTCAACAGTCGCTCTCGAAACAAATTCACGCTCATTCATACATATTTCCATAAGCTTGCCCTTATTTACACTGCCTTAAGTTCTCTATACAACCCTTAGGATCACGATAGGACTTTCTTAGCTTGTAACATAGGCTCAGGGTCAGGTAGGGTATATTTTAGGTATACTTTAGTGACTTTTTTCCCTCCTTGACATATCGGCTAAACATACCATTTTTTATCATTTTATCTTGCCCAGTTTCTCATATTCTTTCACCTTGCTATTTTCTCTTCTTTCTTCATTTGTGTAAGTGACTCTATTTTTTTCTTGCTTGTATTTCTTGTATATTTTTCTTTTTCTTTACTTTTGTTTCAACTAATTCTTGAGTCACTTTACTTTTGTTCTTTCTCTCCCTTTATTCTTTCAACCCCACTTTCCAGAGCATTCCCTATAATAGCCACCCTCAACTCATGGCTTTGCCATGAGTCAAAGTACACAATACCCAAAGTTGGGTCAGGGCCATAACGAAGGTTGTTTACTGCATTAGTCACCCTCAACTTATGCTTTTGGCATAAGCTGAGGTGCACATGTCCAAGGAAGGACCAGGGCCTACACATTATTCCCAGAAAAGATTAGTTGAAAAAGAAAGGTCTAATTTAAGCTCAGATCATTTGGATCAAAGAAGGATAAATTTCATTTAATTTTCTTTTATTTAGGCTAAAAATGGGCTATATTGAATAAGGGCCTATGATCCTTTCCTAATTGTCTATTACAACTTACTTTTAGCAGGACTAACCAGGCAAGTTCTAGCTTAGTACAAATAGCGGACTATTCAAATCTTCCTCACACTCACTTGACATCTCATCACTCTACCAGATTATCAGACACCTAGTTCGAATTTTAGACTTAGGGTAATGCAGTGGTGTACCTCTATGTCATGCTTAGAGCCACACATTTATCAATTACTATTCATAGTTATCAAGATATCATTTTAGACATCATGATCCAGAATTAAACTATGTACAGAAGATATAGACATGCTGGTTCAACAGAAAAAGTAATCAGTCTCTTGGGGAAAAAGAACACAGGCAAGAAAATCCCAAAAGAGGATAGTGCATCAGTGAATTGGGCTACTCAGACTTCACCCTAGCACTCACTTTCCATTTACCCCACCCCCAACAAAAACACATGCAATTGTCCCCAATGCATAAAAATTGAAATACTAGAGTGGTAGGTGAAGCAAACCTGGGGCGCAAAGCGCCGACAATAAGCTAGATGGTGGGTCTGATTCCCCGGAACCCACTTCCTCTGTAATCTGGGCACCCTCAGTGGTGTCCTCAGCATCAACAGCACTATCCGCAATGCCTCCCGCTATCTCCACTTTCGGGAGATAAACACCCCAGCCGCTAACTCTCCTGTTCTCATTTGGTGCGCCTCCTCCTCAGCAAGTGAGGCTCTCCTCGCAGCCTCCATCTCACGGCGCTCCTTCTTCCGTGCTCGCGCTTCATCCTCCGCTCGACCCCTAATCCTCTTGGCATTCTCTCAAGGGGAAGGTGGTGGAATATCTGAGGTGGCGAATAGGGTCGCCAACACTGTGTCTTCAGCAGGCTCGATAGAAGGGGCCTCAGACTCAGGAACCCTAGCCTCTAAGATCATGTCAATATCTGTGCGAAGACTGTCGACCGCAGCCTAAAGAGTTGACACATCCACTGGAGGGGCTGTCCGGGCTAGCACCCGCTACTCAAAAGCGTCTAAGCGTTGGTGAACCTCAGTGATCTTCCGCTCTGTATACTAAACCATTTTTCTGCTCCAAGCGTTCTTCTGCGTTGGTAATAGACCTCTGCATCCACGGCTTGATATGATGCAGAAGTGTAGCCATTTGCGCCTTTAATTTTTGGACCCTAGCAAGCGGGACCAGCACTGGTAGAGGGGTTGTGCGAGAGGAGCTCGGGGCAGTGCTACTAACCGGGATAGACTAGACCGGGGTTGTGCCAGTGGATGCCGCCTGTGTAGCCGTGTGGGCCTGGGCTACCGTATCACCCAGATCGTCAGCAAGTCGAGGCAGCTCTGGACGGGGCCCTCTGCGTGGAGCCAACTCATCGGCCTCATCTCTGATGAGGCCGACATCAACAGTTCCCAGAGGGGTCTTGAGCTGATCAACGTTCCATATAGGCACACGTGCGGACCTGCAGAGAGAAATGATCATGCATGGGAAAGGGTAAGTAGTTGTGACCTAACAAGCCCTCTCGTGCATGACTGCCTGTAGAAGCCACGCAAAATCCACCTCGAACCCGGCTATTACTTACTAGAATCTCAAAGTAATCAAGAATCTCAAAAAAAGTCTAATCATAATCAAAGGCCTGACCAAATAATCCAGAGTCTAACTAATAATACCGTCTCTAACTCATAATACAAAGTCTAACCTCCAAAACGAGGTTTATCGAACTATTTATAGAAAATAAAAACCTAATTAAACAAGGAATCTATTTGCTGGAAATCTGTCAAAACACGGCTGGATCAACGGACCTCGCGACGGATTGTCATGGTCACGACGGACCGTCATGGACTCTGTCGTCCCATACTTGTGCAATTTCGCCTGCTGCTCTCTTCATCAAGCTCAACGGAAAGTATGACGGATCATTACAGACACGACGGTTCATCGAGGGTCTTCGTTCCAAAACACTTAAACTCTTGGAATATGGGTATTGGGATTATTTCTTTGAACTTCATGACGAACCTGCAGGACGGACCGTCATAGACACGATGGACCGTCATGGACCCCGTAACCCCACACTTGGTCAGACTTCCCCATCTTCCTTCAGCAGATGCACTACGCTGCCACCTACAGACTGTCACAAGCATGACGGACCGTCATAAGCTCCGTAGGTGGTCTCTTCTGCATTTCTTCGCTTAAAATCTCCGCATTCATCTTTGGACATATTTCCTGTAAATAAGGAGAAACTTATATAAAAATTAGCACAAAAAGACTTTTGGACACACAAAACTTAAGGAAAAAAGTATTAATAATACCGTGAAACCATGGTATATCAGTGATCACGCCAGCATGCCTTTATACCTCTGGCAGGGTATATTGGGTTCTCTCCATGGAGCATATACATCAGAATCCATATTTAGCTCATGTGATTTTATTATCGGTTATTAGTAACTCCCACAGTTCAGTTAGACTCACTTTCATTGACCATTTATAAGTATATTCAGTATTCAGTTTCAGCATGTTATACTTGTTTTTTCTTGTTCAGTTATGTTTTATTTCAGCTTTACTCTATCCCACATGCTCAGTACCGCTCAAGTACTGACGCATACGTGCGATACATCTTCTCGTGATGTAGTTTCAAGTTCTCAACATCCAGATCACGCATAGATCGATTTTCAATCTTTAGTTCAGAAGATTTAGTGATAAGTCCTCATTATTCGAGAACAACTGTCGTGAGTGTTATTTCAGTCTTTAGTCATTTAGTTTAAGTGTTAGCTAGAATTAGCTAGGGGCTTATCCCAGCATTTCTAGTCCAGTTTAGAGTTTTATTTCAGACATGGATAAATTCAGTTTAGTATTGAGTTAATATTTCCTTTGTATTAAACTCATTTTTTTCAAATATCTCAGTTATAGAATATGGGTATTCCCCATCTTTTCAAATTTAATTATAATTTAGCTCTTGTATCAGTTTATTATCTTTAGTATGCTCATGATCATGCAAGCATGGTTAGCTTGGAATCACTTGTGGTCCTAGATTCCGTGTCCGCTTCTCGAGGGTAACACAGAGCGTGACAGAAAATCTCATTGTCCAAGAGGGTTCTGCTACACTAATTCTCATTCTTCAAGAGGGTCCTGCTAATCTCATTGTCCATGAGGGGCCTGCTAAACTAAATCTCATTGTCTAGGAAGGTCCTGGTAAAGTAAATCACATTGTCCAAGAGGGTCCTGCAATAATAATTCCCATTGTCCTGGATGGGTCTTTCTAATCCCATTGTCGGGGAAGCTGTCGTTAATCCCATTGTCTAGGAGGGTCGTTCTACACTAATACTCATTGTCCAAGAGGGTCCTGCTACACTAATTCTCGTTATCCATAAGTTCTTTTTATTCCCATTGTCCTGAAGGGTCCTGCTAATCTCATTGTCCAAGAGGGTCCTGTTACACTAATTCTCATTGTCGATGCGTGTCCTGTTAATACATTGAATTCAATTCTTAAAAGTAATTTTTTTATTTATAATATGATTTTTGTTGTGGTTTATGAGATTATAATTCCTATCTTAATTTAATTTTTTTTTAAAAAATCTACCTAGTATTTATGAATAATATCAAAATTTAACATATTAAAGATTTTACGTTGTTTCTATTACACAATTTACTAGGAATAGACTAACAACTAAATCACAACAATTAGGGTGCTTAGTTTCATGCAAGGAACTAAATAACATTGTTACAAAGATTTGATAATCTAACTACGAATACTCAAACAGCTAAATCACAACAATTATATGAAGTTCTACAAACCTTAGGACTAAGCTTTATTTAGGGAATTAAGATTCTCACTGAATTCTAGGAACCTAGTGGATGAAGGGAATCCACCAGTGAATCCAACATAACTGGTATGCACTACGTCCGGTCGTTGGTCCTGCATTAGCAAAATTTTTTTGGGTTCTGGGAGGGAGTTACAGGCGGGCAAGCATGGATCGCACCTACGGTCCACGGGTCAACCTACGGTCGTAGGTGGCCTCTTTTGGTCGTACCTACAACTTCTGAAAATATGCATTCTTTCTCCTTTTCAAATCTGAGGTTGTATATTTCCCTTGTAAGGATTATTTTATTTTGTTATGGATTGTTGTGCCCAACTCAGACCTTGATAATTTTGTGGATGATGTGCTCTTGTCGGGATTTTGATATTGTGTTGAATTAGTCATTTATCTTTTGTTTCTTGTTACTTATTTAGTATGATTTATAGTCTTTGTTTGTGATAGCGATGTTGAGTGGCCATGGTACATAATGCATATAGTGATGAAACTCTTTAAGGGAAATTTGTCGTTTGGTTGTGACTATATTTATGAATGTTTGTTGTTAGGATCGAATTCACGCACACACACTAGATGAATGAAGAACACAAGAACTTTCTAGAGAAGGAGATGAGAAATCTAGAGAGAGAAAGAGAGAAAACCCAATATTTCGTGGTAAAACCCCATGAGTAAACTTCCACGGCGGTGAGGTATATTTATATTAATAAATAAGAGTATTTTTGGTTACAGTGAATAAATAGAAAAACCTAAAATAGAGAATAAATAGGAAAACCTAAAATTAATCTGGCTCCACTACCTAACAATTCTCCCACATGGAGACTGACTCAGTCATCCAAAAAATACATTCTCAAAAAAATCTCTTCATCATCAACATCTTTACCGCACCGCAACATCTGTAGCAACAACTACAGAAGACCAATCGAGGTTTTACATAACCTCAGTTTCCCAACATCAACACATTTCGTCAACATGTCTGCCGGTTTCTTTGCACCCTCTATCTTCTCCAAGCACATATCACCATCCTCCACTGCCCTGTGAGTGAAATGGTATCGCCTTCTGATGTACTTTGTCTTCGAATGATAGACTGGATTTTTCACCAACTGTAAGGCACTCTGGCTATCTGAGAAAACCCAATATCTCGTGGTAAAACCCCGTGAGTAAACTTCCACGGCGGTGAGGTATATTTATATTAATAAATCAGAGTATTTTTGGTTACAGAGAATAAATAGGAAAACCTAAAATAGAGAATAAATAGGAAAACCTAAAATTAATCAGGCTCCACTACCTAACATTTGTGTTATGAAGTCTTACTAGCCATATTTAGTAATTTTTGAGTAGGTTACTTCATATTTGAAGAAATGCTTGGATTTGCGTGGTGATGTTTTCTGTCCTTTAGCAGATTATTAATTTCTTATTGTTTAAAAATGCATGTTATTAAGATTTTAATGATGAAAGCATAGTTAATTAGAACAACAACACGTGATTTCATAATTCAAAATAATCAGATCATACAGAGAAGCATGCAGCTTCATATTTGTTAAATTATTCTTTTACTTTTAATATGGAATGTATGTACGTACGCACCTCACATAGTATAGAGTCTGTAATGATTAAGTAATAAATCATTTTTTCTAGATGGAGTTTGGCCTATAAAATTACCTGGAGGATCATAGTTGCAAGATACAACATATCCTCTATTATTACATTGAACCCTAGCACATCCAAGACGAACCGAATTACGCCAAACCACCTGAGCATAATGTCCGCACACTTTTTCTTCATCACATGTATTAGACTCATGGTGATATTATTTTTTCTCATCGATCCACATCTACACAGCATTCGTGGCCGTCATGAAGTCACCGCTACCGGCAGCTAGGTTCTCACCATATTGGCCATGAGAATGAACTAGGTTGCGATCAGTTGCCAATTGGGAAGCATATTGTTGGGCGTAAGCTGCCACCTTGTCGTCTCAGATTAATGGTCCAACTCCCACATTAGAGTGAGCTGTGTTATGCGCATCCAAATAGTCCTGCTGGGCTTGACAAGAGTGGGATACTATTAGGATGAACGCAAGAAGAAAATATGAAGGCATTTGAGAAAAGTGGAAAAATCCCATGACTATTGAATGGTTTTTGAATAGAAAGTACCACTGCTATTTATATGACAAAAATCCTACATACTTTTACTGTTTTTGAAAGAATGATCTCCAGTCTGCTTAAAAATAATGTCACTTTTTTTTTGCAGTATTTTAATTTCAACTTTTCTCGTCGTATGTTTAAGGCGATAAAATTAAAAAATATTTTGATATATTTGACATAACTTTAATTAATATAGAACCACAAAAACAATAATAAATCTATTTTTTTCTTAAATTCTGTTCAAAATCAAATTAGGTTTTTTTTTTTTTAAGTAACTACTAAATTTTTTGTCAGTATGTACGTTTGTTCCCCATTAACGTGATACTTGTGTCGCCGCTTTAATTATCTTGAGTAACTTTATATATTGTATTATCATCCTTAGCTTCAATCATAGCTTGACAAGGTATAATATATAGTTACTATTATCCTTGAATCATGGCTTGACTTTGAATTTATTATGTTTTGGTTTACTTACTGTTAATAATTTTATAGAAATTCTTCTACAATTTGGTTGTTAATATTTTTGTAATTTAGGTTATTACAATTATGTACTTATTTTAAATTTTCTTGTAACATTTCTTTCCACCTAATTTTTGTTATTATTAATATAAAAATTTATATTTTAGAGATTTTACTCCGTTACTAATGCTATACTATTTTTTGACATTTTTTATTGTCATACTATGGTCAATACAACATGTTCCTCTCCTCCCGACCTCTCTCGACTTCCCTCTCCTTCTAATATGTATTCGTTATAATAGAAATCAGTTAATATACATGAAAACAACAAATACAAATGCACAACAAATCAAAATATAATTTCAAATTTTAATTAGTAAAACTATAGCTAAGAAATTCTATTTAAGGCTTAATATTTTCTGCTTTTGAATGCTTTATGTTTAATCCATTAAGCTGTTTATTTTATTCCTCATACGATTTCTCTCTTCTTTTAATAAAAATCATTTTTTGTCCAAATTTCATCGACTTTTCACCATTTTAATAAAAAGATTTCATAAAATTAAATCTTAAAACGATATGAGATATTACAAAGCAAATAATAACTTATTATATACATGAAAATTAGTTGCAATTCTTGGGAATGGAAAGTAACTAAATTCTTTTTCAGTATATATGTGTTCCACATTAGTATATGTGTGTCGCTGACTCAATCCGTGTTCCACATTAACGTAACGCATGTCTCACGACTTTACCATAACCAAATATATACTCTGTAGGTCCAAATTTACTTTATCCATTTTGGACTTTAAAAATATATATAAGTCTATTTTAATTGAGAATTTTTTTATATATCTTTTAAATATTTTGAATTTTCAATTATTAAAATTTATAGTAAATTTTAGTATTAAGATACAAGTACCGTCTAGACTATGACCAAAATATCAGAGACACGTCTTAACTAGATAAAACCTTAGCTTATTACCCCAAAAATCCATTTCTTTGGTAACTTTATACACTTCTTTGGCTTATGAGACATCCAAACATCACTTACATGCCTCAACTACGTGGAGTCACGGAGTGTGCTTCTTAAGCCAAAAGGTGTATAAATTTCAGAAGAAAAACAAAGAGTTCATGGGATAATGGTTCCTTAGTTAGTTAAGGTGTATTTCACATTGTTTAGGGGAAACTTGTGTCTTATCTCTACTTTTCTGTAGTTTTCAAATATATAATTTTCATTTTAATAATTTTGAAGAGAATTTAATTAGCAAACTTTTGGTCAAATATAAATTGTTTGAGTCTCAAAAAGTGAAATGTATCGCATAAATTGAGATCGAGGGAGTACTATTATCACTACAACAAAAATGATCATTAGCGGCATTTGATTCTTAATTGCCTCTAAATATGTATTGTTAGTGGCAATTGTCACTTTTTGTATATGTCCCTAAAACGTTTAGCAATATTGGTTCTAATGGCACTTAATTAATGTCAGTAAAGACTTTATCACTCTTTAAAGTTGTCAATATTTAATGCAGATAAAAATTATTTTTGTTGTAGTGTATCGTCCTTCACTCTTGGCTTGGTTTTAATTTCATATGATATGATTTACTGATATTGTAAATAATTATTAGAAACTAGGTAAATTACTTGTGCTTCGCACGGGATTGAACTATGTTATTATGCTCACATTGATCATTTGGTAATATTCGAATTTTCGATATATACACTTCATTGTCAAGATCATTTTATCTTAAAGGAATCCAAAATCTTAAAAGTGTTATATTTTTTTTATTTTTTATTTAAAAATTATGAGTCATAGAGTTATTTTTAGTATAAGAAAGAGGTCTAAGAAATCTCTATGGAAAAAGTTGATCAGAAGTACTGAAAGTTTCTTAATTCCAGAACTTATAATAAATAACATCAGACGTTAAAGAAGAGACCAAAAAGCCTCGAACAATAACACTCCCAAGTAAAGTGGAACATCATATCCGTACAAGAACATAATTAACTAATTCAAATGGAGGACCTTCGTCTCCTTCCTCATAACCCTAAAATTGTTAAATCATAAATGTTTTTCCTCATCGTCTCAGAATAGTCATTACTATTGGTTAGGTTTCATATCACCAATCCAAATTATTTGGAATTGAACCATAGTTATTGCTATGGTTATAATGTAATTATCAACGAAGGAGTAGTCGACATAATTCTTAATTGGACATTCTAAACAAAAACTTTTACACATAACATATTAAAATCTCAAAGCATAGTTTTCTAAGTACATAAACTGTCACGACCCAAATCCGAGCCGCGACTGGCACCCACACTTACCTTCCTATGTGAGCGAACCAACCAATCTAACCCTTAATATTTCAACGTATATCAACAGAAAGTAATGCGGAAGACTTAAACTCATTAATAAAAACAATTCAAAACTATTATTATCATCCCCAAAATCTGGAAGTCATCATCACAAGAACATCTACAATCAAATGACTAAACTAAGAGTATTCTAAAAGCTAAAAATACATAAGAAGCTAGTCCATGCCGGAAGTTCAAGGCATCAAGAATTGAAGAAGAAGATCCAGTCCAAGCTAGAAGCATTAGCTCACCCTGAATTTCTGATGTAGTAAGACTGGCTTGAATTACTGTTGAGTTGAAGACGATGGCACGTTTGCTGCACTCCACAAATAAACAAGAAGAAAACATAAAAGTAGGGGTCAGTACAAAACACGGGTACTGAGTAAATATCATCGGCCAACTCAAAATAGGGGACAGTATATATCAATATTATCGTAAATCAACTATAACACTCAACATGTAGCCACAACAAGTATTATAATCATCAATAAGTACCATCAAGTTCATCCATGAGGGCTCAAGCCTCAACCCCATACTCATTTGGGAATTATGTTCATTAGATTGAGTATATTATCATCTTTCAAGATTCATTATCTTTAATTCTCTTGTGTCGGTACGTGACACTCCGATCCCTCATATTCATTATTCCTTTTGTGTCGGTACGTGACACTCTGATCCCCTATATCTACGTGTCGGTTCGTGACACCCAATCCCCTAATTCTACGTGTCGGTTCGTGACACCCGATCCCCTAATTCTACGTGTCGGTTCGTGACACCCGATCCCCTAATTCTACGTGTCGGTTCATGACACCCGATCCCCTAATTCTACGTGTCGGTTCGTGACACCCGATCCCCTAATTCTACGTGTCGGTTCGTGACACCCGATCCCCTAATTCTACGTGTCGGTTCGTGACACCCAATCCACTAATATCATTTTGTAAATCATCAGGCCTTCTCTATACCAAGGCATCATCAATCCCATTACTTTAATTCATCAAGCCTTCTTCTATACCAAGACATCATTATTAATAATGTATATTAAAGTTTCCTTTCAAGATTTGGGATTCAATATTTTCATCATGCTCATCTTATCACAATCACACAATCATGTTCATGCAAACATACGATTAAGCATATAGTAGGGTTTACAATACTACCAATACATATCATTCTCTATTAAGAGTTTACTATGAAAGCATGAAAACCATAACCTACCTCCACCGAAGAATTGAAATCAAGCAAGTTAATCCTCAAAGCTTGGTGTTTCCTCCTCTTCTCGATCGTTTCTCTCTCTCCCTTCTTGTTCTTTCTATTTTATTATTCAAACCCTCTTTCTTTTACCCTAATTAACATATAATTAAGAATAAAAGATGGCAATAATACCCCACTAATTAACCCAAAGTTACCTCTTTTATCCCTCAAGAATTTGAGTTATTAATATAAACCCACAAAATCTATAATTAAGGCAAGAATAGTCAAAAACGTCCCTTAAAACGTGTAAGGAAATCCGATTCTGCCTGGGATTTGCGCAACCTGTGACGGGCCGTCGTGCCTGCGACGGTCCATCCTGCAGGTCGTCGCAGAGTTCAGAGACCCAAATTTCCACCAAGGGTCTGTGACGGTCCGTCACACCTGTGACGGTCCGTTATGCCAATCCGTCACAAAGTTCAGAGAGTCAATTTTTAGTACCCAATTTCAGATTTTCTAAGTGTTTTGAAACGAGACCCTGCGACGGTCCGTCGTGGGGTCCGTCGCTTCTGCCAGTTTTTCCAGAAATAAAGTCTGCTGCTCAAAACGACTAAACGGGTCGTTACATTAGATACCAATTTACCCATCGTTCGTCCCCGAACGATCAAAAGAAGGAAAACAAGGGCGAAAAGGAGTACCTGAATCTTTAAACAGATGTGGGTATCTTTCTCGCATATCCGCCTCCTTCTTCCAAGTGGCTTCTTCAACCGGTCGATTCTTCCATTGCACCTTGATGGATGCAATCTCTCTTGACCTCAACTTGCGAACTTCTCTATCTAAAATAGCAACAGGCTCCTCCTCATAAGACAAGTTCTCATCAAGAAAAACTGAATCCCAACGGATGATGTAGTTTCCATCCCCATGGTATCTTTTCAACATCGACACATGGAATACCGGATGTACTCCGGACAGCCCTGGGGGCAAGGCTAACTCATAAGCCACTTCCCCTACTCGCTTGAGTACTTTAAATGGTCCAATGTACCATGGACTTAGTTTACCCCTTTTTCCAAACCGCATCACCCCTTTCATGGGCGAAACTTTCAACAAGACTTGTTCACCTTCCATGAACTCTAAGTCTCTAACCTTTCGATCTGCATATTCTTTTTGTCTACTTTGCGCCACTAGAAGCTTTTCTTGAATAGACTTCACTTTTTCCATCGAATCCCTCAAAAGGTCAGTACCCCAAGGCCTAACCTCAAATGCGTCAAACTAACCAATGGGAGACCTACATCTCCTACCATACAATGCTTCGAACGGAGCCATGTCAATGCTTGAGTGATAGCTATTATTGTATGAAAACTCCGCTAAGGGTAGGAAGCTATCCCAATGACCACCAAACTCTATCACACACGCACGAAGCATATCCTCCAACACTTGAATCGTTCGCTCAGACTGACCATCGGTCTGGGGATGGAACGCAGTACTAAGGTCCAACCTAGTACCCAATTCTGCATGCAATGTTTTCCAAAACTTAGAAGTAAACTGCGTACCTCTATCTGATATGATGGATAGTGGAACCCCATGCAATCGCACCACTTCCGAGATGTAAAGTTTGGCTAACTTTTCTGCATTGTAAGTCACCTTGACCGGAATGAAATGAGCAGATTTAGTTAACCTATCAACAATCACCCAAATAGAGTCATGCTTACCCATTGTCTTCGGAAGACCAACCACAAAATCCATTGCAATTCTTTCCCACTTCCATTCTGGAATGGGCATTCTCTGAAGTGTTCCTCCGGGCCTTTGGTATTCATACTTTACTTGTTGACAGTTTGGACATTTGGCAATAAAATCCACAATGTCACGCTTCATTCTACTCCACCAAAAGTGTTGCTTTAGGTCACGATACATCTTGGTTGCGCCCGGATGTATAGAATACCTTGAACTATGAGCCTCTGTCAGAATAGTATTGATCAAATCATCGACGCGGGGTACACATACCCTTCCCTTGATTCTCAAAACACCTTCCTCATCGATTTGTGCTTCCTTGGCTTCTCCTCGCCCTTTATCTTGAATTCTGCGCAGTTTCTCATCATCAGACTGTCTTCCCTTAATCTTGTCAAGAAAGGAAGATCTTGCCTCCACAGAAGCCAACAATCCTCCCCTCTCATTTACTTCTAATCTCATCAAGTCATTAACTAGAGTCTGAACTTCTCTAGCCAATGGGCGTCTAGAAGCTTGCAAGTGAGCTAGACTTCCCATGCTTCCCGCCTTCCTACTTAAAGCATCCGCTACAACATTCGCCTTCCCCGGATGATACAAGATAGTGATATCGTAGTCCTTTAGTAACTCCATCCATCTCCTCTATCTTAAGTTCAAATCTTTCTGAGTAAAGACATACTGAAGGCTACGATGATCCGTATAGATCTCACACTTAACCCCATATAAATAGTGTCTCCATTGTTTTAATGCAAACACTACCGCGGCCAATTCCAAATCATGAGTGGGATAGTTACGTTCATGCACTTTTAATTGTCTTGAAGCATAAGCAATCACACTCTTCTCTTGCATTAGTACTGCACCCAAACCAGAATAGGATGCATCACAATAAACAATGAAGTTCTTACCCTCTACTGGCAAGGTAAGGATAGGTGCGGCAGTCAACAAAGTCTTGAGCTTCTGAAAGCTTTCCTCACATCCATACGACCATACAAATGGGACATTCTGCTTAGTCAAGTTCGTCAATTGGGAAGCAATAGAAGAGAATCCCTTGACAAATCGGCGGTAGTAGCTAGCTAACCCAACAAAGCTCCTTATTTCTGACACATTAGTGGGTCTTACCCAATTCTTCACTGTCTCAATTTTAGAAGGATCCACCATCACTCCATCCTTAGAAACCACGTGCCCCAAGAAGGACACCGCATCTAGCCAAAACTCACACTTAGAGAACTTGGCATAAAACTTTTTCTCCCTCAACATTTCCAATACCATTCTCAAATGCTCTTCATGTTCCTCTTGCTCTTTGAGTATACCAATATATCATCAATAAATACGATCACGAAGAGGTCCAAATATGGCTTAAAAATCCCGTTCATCAAGCTCATGAACGCAGCAGGGGCATTCGTAAGACCAAAGGACATCACTACAAATTCGTAATGCCCATACCTCGTTCGAAAAGCAGTCTTTGGCACATCCGTTGCCCGTATTTTCAATTGATGATAACCGGATCTCAAGTAAATCTTAGAGAAGACACAAGCACCTTGTAACTGATCGAACAAATCATCAATGCGGGGAAGAGGATACTTGTTCTTTATGGTTACCTTGTTTAGTTGTCTGTAGTCTATACACATTCGAAAACTCCCATCCTTCTTCTTTACAAACAAAACCGGAGCACCCCAAGGAGATGCACTTGGTCTAATGAAGCCTTTGTTCAATAACTCTTGAAGTTGTGCTTTTAACTCTCTTAACTCCGCGGGAGCCATTCTATAAGGGGGTATAGAAATGGGGCGAGTACCGGGTTCAAGATCAATACAGAAGTCAATATCCCTATCCGGTGGCATACCAGGAAGATCTGCAGGGAACACATCCAGAAACTCACGAACTACTGGAACCGACTCAATCGAAGGTACTTGGGTAGTGTTATCCTTGAGATATGCCAAGAAAGCTAAACACCCTTTACTAATCATTTTCTTAGCACGAAGAAAGGAGACGATGCGGACCGGATTGGAAGTGTAGTCACCCTCCCACACTAACAGGTCCGTCCCAGGCTTGGCTAACGTCACCGTTTTAGCATTACAATCCAAGATTGCAAATTGCGGAGAAAGCCAAGTAATACACAGAATCACGTCAAAATCATCCATTTCTAAGATAACCAAATCTACATAAGTGTTGCTCCCCACAAAGTTTACCAAACAAGACCTATATACCTTTTCAACTACCACAGACTCACCCACCGGAGTAGAGACACGAATAGGCATATCAAGTAATTCACAATGTAAATTTAGACCATTAGCAAATGAGGAAGATACATAAGAAAACATGGATCCAGGATTAAACAATACAGAAGCCATGCAATCAAAAACCAGAAGATTACCTGTGATGACAGCATCAGATGCCTCCGCTTCAGACCGCCCAGGGAAAGCGTAACAATGGGCCCTATCGTTCGTCTGTCCGTTGCCCCTACCATGTTGTGATGTAGTGGCCCCAGTTTGCCTATTACCTCTGCCGTTTTGGTGACCACTATTACCTCGACCACCACGCCCTCCAGAAAAACGGCCTCTACCATGACCACCTCTACCTCTAGTTATTGGCGGTCTGTAACTTGGTCTGGGAAAATTTCTCCTAATATGTCCAATCTCCCCACATCCATAACATTATTTGGAGTCGATCATATGCCCCTCGGAGAAGTGTTGACCGGTCTGAGGTGGTCCCCCAACTACAGTCTGTAGTGAAGACTGAATTGGTCGGACTGAGTAACTTCCCGAACCCTGTCCTCTAGTGTAAGAACCATTAAACTCACCTCCCTTTCGAAGCCTTTTTGATGTCGATGTTGTGGTGAAGTCGTCTAGCTTCACTCCTTCCACTTCTATCACAAAGTCTACCACCTCTTGGAAGGATTTTGCCGTTGCCGCTATCTGTAAGGCCGAGATCCGCAATTCTGACCTCAACCCCTTCACAAACCGGCGAATCCGCTCTTGAGGACTGAAACAGAGTTGAGTGGCATATCGGGATAGTGCACGAAACTTAGCCTCATAAGCATTAACCGACATCCTACCTTGCTCTACGCTCAAGAACTCATCCCTTTTCCTATCCCTCAAAGTTCGGGGGATATACTTCTCCATAAACAAACTAGAGAATGAGGCCCAAGTCATAGGTGGTGCCTCTATTGGTTGACACTCGATATGTGACCGCCACCACATTTTGGTGTTCCCTTGAAACTGATAAGTCACAAACTCCACACTAAACCGTTCTACTATACCCATCTTGTGCAGTAGCTCGTGACAGTCAACCAGAAAATCATAAGCATCCTCAGATTCCGCACCTTTGAAGACTGGAGGTTTCAATTTCAAGAACTTACTGAAAAGTTCATGCTGATCATTTGTCATTATAGGCCCAGTAGTCAGACTTGGAAACGTGCCTATTTCCAATGGAACATCCATGCGGGAAGCCATAGTAGCCGCATGTTGTACTTCTGAAACCGGAGGTGTTGGCGCAGAAAACACTGGAGGTGCCTGACCTTGATCAGATAACCCGCTAAGATAAGCCAGAACCTGATTGATCATCTCTGGGGTAGGTTGGGGTAGCATTTCCTCATTTTGCACTTGTTCATTCACCCCATCCTCCCCCTCTCTTATCACTTCCTCAGTCGGTGGAGGAGACACCGCCCTAGTATCAGATGGGCTAGGTGCTCGTCCTCTTCCCCTAGAGGACGTCCTCCCACGGCCTCTTGCCGCTGCTCTTCCTCGAGCTACAGCCCCAGTGGCTGGCTCAGACGCACCCTGTCCCACCGGTGCTGGTGTTGGTGTTGGCGTAGTCGTTGCTCTAGTTCTAACCATCTGCGAAAGGGAGTGAATATGGTCAGATACCAATTCGTATCGCCTAGATACCAATTGGACTCAAGTAGTAGCACGAAAGAAAGAATGAAAGAGTGAAATTTTTCCTAAAGCCTTATAGCCTCTCAAGGAAAAGTAAAGGCGTCCCCCTACCGTTCCTTAAGACTCTACTAGACCTGTTCTTGTGTGATGAGACCAACGAACCTAATGCTCTGATACCAAGTTTGTCACGACCCAAATCCTAGCCGCGACTGGCACCCACACTTACCCTCCTATGTGAGCGAACCAACCAATCTAACCCTTAATATTTCAACGTATATCAACAGAAAGTAATGCGGAAGACTTAAACTCATTAATAAAAAGAATTCAAAACTATTATTATCATCCCCAAAATCTGGAAGTCATCATCACAAGAACATCTACAATCAAATGACTAAACTAAGAGTATTCTAAAAGCTAAAAATACATAAGAAGCTAGTCCATGCCGGAAGTTCAAGGCATCAAGACTTGAAGAAGAAGATCCAGTCCAAGCTAGAAGCATTAGCTCACCCTAAATTTCCGATGTAGTAAGACTGGCTTGAATTACTGTTGAGTTGAAGACGATGGCACGTTTGCTTCACTCCACAAATAAACAAGAAGAAAACATAAAAGTAGGGGTCAGTACAAAACACGGGTACTGAGTAGATATCATCGGCCAACTCAAAATAGGGGGCAATATATATCAATATTATCGTAAATCAACTATAAAACTCAACATGTAGCCACAACAAGTATTATAATCATCAATAAGTACCATCAAGTTCATCCATGAGGGCTCAAGCCTCAACATCATACTCATTTGGGAATTATGTTCATTAGATTGAGTATATTATCATCTTTCAAGATTCATTATCTTTAATTCTCTTGTGTCAGTAAGTGACA